>NW_012148052.1:2887695-2902650 GCF_000956105.1 Propithecus coquereli
CTCTAGCCCAGGCAACACAGGGAGACTCTGTCTCAAAAAAAAAAAAAAAAAATACTTCTCAATTCTTGAAGTCTTAATTTTGTCCTGTTTCTTAATTGGCTGGATTTTACTTTCAAGTGAGAGGGCTCTTTTCTATGCATTCTTTTATATTTGTGGAAATCTGTACCTTTATTTCCAAATGACATCTTAGCTGGGTATAATAATCTTGGATTATGTTTTTGTTCTTTCAGAATTCTATAGCCAATGTGCCATTGTCTTCTGCCTCTGCATGTTGCTGTTGAGAAATCTAAGGAAAGCCTGAATTTTTCTGCTTGTAGGCATTCTATTTTTTTGGCCTGGATTCTTGAAATTCAACAAATTAAAATACGTCTCAGGATTAAATATTCTATATCAAAATGTCTTCTGTTTTGACCTTTTAAGTTACAGATTAGTACTTTGTTTTAGGGAAAACTTCTGTTTTTATATTTTTGAATACTACTTCTGTTCTATTTGATGAGTTTTCAACTCCAGGACAACAATAATCTCTGTCTTCCAGAGGTCATTAGTTTCCATCTAATCTATTAGTTTCCCTCTGATTGTTTTAATATCTTTTGTGTTTTTCGTCTGCCATTATTGTGATTATTTCAAGCTTTTTTCCACATCAATAATTCCATTTCTAGCCATGTCTATTCTATTCCTTGTTTTGATGTATTTATTCTATAATGATGTTGTTTTGGTCTTTGCTTTCCCATATGTGCAATTTCCCTATTCATCTCTTTCAGTTGTTTTATTATCTCATTTTTTTTCTTTTTAAAATCTATCTCCTGGGCACTTAAAATATTATCTCATTATTGAGTTCTTATTCTATTGAGCCCGTTTTCTTATTAAGTTGTTCTAGAGCTCAAAGCACTTGGGTGAATTTCTTCTGTTTTTCGATTTGCCTCCCAAATTGCTTCCCACTTTATCTGAAACTAGTTTGTTTTTCCTATTGAACTGCAATTTGAAGGTTATTTTATGCTTTATGTAGTTTGTCTATGATTTATAAGCTTATCTGATGGAGGGGAGAGGGCAGAGCTCAGGAGATGTAGTGTACAGCCTTAGTTAGAATATCTAAATTCTACAGTCACTTCTGAGGTTTTAAGTGTCTATCTATTCCAGAGCTCACCCTACTAGTGGTTGGTATATCCCATTCCCATGGGAAAGATAGCTTCAATTCTTGGAGCTCCCCTAAATTCTGTATGTTTTCCTGGAGTTTTCACTGCCACCTTAAAGAGCTGGTTTATTCCATACTTCCCATTTCACCTTTTTCTCCTCAGTAAGCCATTTTTACCTTTCCAGAGAGAGGAAGAAAAAGATGAGGAAGGCACTTAATTTTCTTCTCTCATGTAATGTATGTGCATATGTGTGTTAATTACCAGGATTTTGTGGATCTAATTGTATGAGTTTTGATGGAATGGAAGCAGGATTGGAAGTCTTCACATGCTCCAGCCCAGAATCTTCTATTTATTTCCTTGATTGCCACTTGTTGACATTTAAGATACTGGGCTACTGTCTTTTGTTTGCCTGCTGAAATCCTGTCTTTCCTTCAAGATCCAGAACAAATACCATACCCTGCCATAATTAGTTCTGGCTGGAGATTATGTCTCCCCTTCCATCTCTAACGGAAAGCTGAATCCTTCCTTTCTTCATTCCACGGAGCATTTTTCTTTCAAAGGCAGTACAGCGAGTGCAGTGGTGAAGAGCAACGACTATGGACCCACCAATGTGCTATCTCTGTGACCTTGGCACCTTACCCAGTTTCTCAGTGCCTCAGTGTTCTTAACTGTGAGATGGGGAGAAGTGTACACAGTGTCGTTATGGGTTTTAAATCAGTAAAAGGATGTAAAGCACTCAAGAGTAGCACCGGATACCTAGTAAGTGCTGAACAGATGTCAGCAATTGTTTAGACTGATCGTGGCGGGCAGTCAGCAACGATGAGCGCGGAACCCTACTCGGCCACGGGTGCGGCCCACGGGGTCGGGGCCGGGGCCGGGCCCATCTGCCCCGGTATCGGTCAGGGATGCGGAAGATGCGGAAGATGCGGAGGATGCGGAGGATGCGGAGGATGCGGTCCGCCCCGCCCGCGTCCTGCCCAGGCGCTGGAAGCGCTGTTCCCAGAGTCGCGCGCCCGCGGTCATGTGACACGGCCAAGATGGCGGCGCCCGGGTGCCTGTGGCTCTTGGCCGTCGCTCTCCTGCCCTGGTCCTGCGCTGCCCTGGCGCTGGGGCATCTCGACGCGCCCGCGCCGTTGCCGCTGGTGATCTGGCATGGGATGGGTGAGTCAGTGAGAAGAGGGCCGAAAGGCCTTGGCGACTCTTCTCCCAGGCTGGGTTCGCGTCTACAAAATGCGAGTGTGGAGGGCGAGGACCGTGATCCTGTAGCGCCCAGCCGGCTCGACGTTTTAGGATTTGCGGGGCTACTCTGCACTGGGAAGGGGAAGGAGCCTTCTTTTGGTGAGCTCTCAGAGAGAGCTGTGCACTGCGTTGGGTTTTTACTTGTCGTCTTTGTTTAATCCTCACAGTAGTGGCATCAGGGTGCAGTACGTAGCACTTGGTCAGGCTAAGTGGGCTGTGGCCATATGACTGGCGCATCCACGCTTTTATTCCCTTCACACATCGAACAGAGATTTGGTAGGCACCTACAGTTCATTTATAGGGTAAGTATCTCTTATGCGAAATGCTTCGCACCAGAGCGTTCTGGATTTTGGATTTTTTTAAATTTTGGAATATTTGCATATACATAATGAGATATCTTGAGGATAGGACCCGAAGTCTAAACATGAAATTCATTTGTGTTTCATATACACCTTATACACATAGCCCGAAGGTAAATTGATACAATATTTTAAATAATTTTATGCATCCCATCACATGAGGTCAGGTGTGGAATTTTCCAATTGTGGCATCCTGTTGGCGCTCAAAAAATTTTGGAACTTGGAGTATTTTAAATTTCGGATTAGGGATGCTCACATAGTTTAACACGTAATTACTGAGCACCTACTAGGTGTTGAGGATACAGCAGTGAACTAAACAGTCTAAATTCATTGCTCTTTTGGAACTTACTCTCCAGTGGGAGAGACAGACTATAAAGAAATAAGTAAAGCATAGTATGTCAAATAGTGATAAGTGCAAATGAGGAAAATAAAGCTGGGAGAGGGATAAAGAATGGAGGTGGGGGCTTGCACTTTTACAGAGCAAAGTCAGGAAAGAATTAACTGAGAAAGTGACATCTGTGCAAAAACCTGAAGTGGATGAGGGAAGTTGCCATTTGGATATCTGGTAGTAGGAACAGCAGAGGCAAAGGCCCTAAGGCGGACATATGTCTGGTGTGTTCAGGGAACAACATTTAGATCAGTGTGGCTGGAACTGAGCAAAGGGAAGAAATTATGGGTTTAGGTTAGAGGACAGGAGGGATGGGTGCAAATATTGTTGGCCCTACTAAGACTAATGCAGGGACTTTGGCTAGAGTGAGATGGGTAACTTTTTGAACAGATGAGTAACATGAACTGACTTACATTTTAAAAGGATCACTTTAGTTGCTGTATTGAAAATAGGTTGTAGAGGGTCATGGATAGTTGCAGGGAGACAAGTTAGGAAGCTATTGCAGTAATTTAAAGAGATGACGGTGGCTTGGAACTGTATAGTAACAGTAGAGGTGTTGAGAAGTGGTCAAAGCTTGGTTATATTTTGAAAGTGTAACCTTCGGGATTTGCTAGCAGATCTGATGTGGGGTGAGAGAGAAAGAAAGAGCCAAAGGTGACTCCACAGGTTTCGACCTGGACAACTGGAAGGCTGAAGTTGTCATTTTACCAAGGTAGGGAAGCCTGTAGGACAGGCAGACTTAGAGTGGAAGGAAGATCAAAAGTTTGCTTTTGGGTGGAGAGCAGTGCCTCATGCCTATAATTCTAGCACTTTGGGAGGCTTTGAGAGGCTGAGGCAGGAGGATAATTTGAGGTCAGGAGTTCGAGATCAGCCTGGGCAATATAGTGAGTCCCCCATCTCTACAAAAAATAGAAAAATTAGCCAAGTATGGTGGTGTGCACCTGTAGACCTAGCTACTTGGGAGGCTGAGGCAGGAGGATCGCTTAAGCCCAGGAGTTTGATGTTGCATTGAGCTATGATGACGCCACTGTACTCTAGCCTGAGCAACAAAATGAGACCCTGTCTCAGAAAAAAAAAAAAAGAAAAAAAGAGTTTGCCTTTGGATTTAATACATTTGAGATCCTTGGTAGACATCCAGGAGGTATTGTAGAGGCACTCGGAACGTGGAGTCTAGGACAGATACAGGCTGGAGGTTTAAATTGGGAGCCTTTGGCATATGGCTAGTATTTAAAGCCTTGAAACTGGGTGAGATCATCTAAGGAATGAGTACACAAAGGACTGAGCCCTGAGGCACTCCAGCATTTGGAGATGGAGGAAATGAAGAGGAACTAGCAAAGGAGACAAGGACAGAACAACCTGTGAGGTGAGGGGACATCAGGCGAGTGCAGTGTCCTGGAAGCCAAGTGAAGAAAATGTTTCAAGAGGAACAGAATGATCAACTGTATCAAATCTTATTGATGGGTTAAGGAAGCTAAGGGCTGAGAATTGATTGTTGGATTTAGCAATAAGAAGATAATTATCTTGACAAAAGAAGTCTTGGGGGAATGGTGAGTGTGAGAGCTTTATTGGAATGGGTTAAAGAAAAATATTCGGAGAAGAATTAGAGTCAGCAAATACAGACAACTCTTTCGAGGCTCTGTGCCACGCCCTGGGACTACACAGAGCCTGGGACTACTACAGCGGGTAAAAGAGGACTTAAGATAGGGGCTTCGTGCTCTCCCAGATCTGACAGTCCACAGGGGAGGCGGTTAATTAACTAATCAACGAGCAGTTACAGTTCAGTGTGGTGAATGTTGTTATAAGAGAAACAGAAGGAATACAAGATTCTTCCAGGGGTGGGGAACCTGCGGCCTTAAGGCGAAATGTGGCCTTCTAGGTCCTTAAGTGCTGCCTTTTGACTGAATCCAAATTTTACAGAGCAAATCCTTTTATTAAAAGGGGTGCAGCAGAGAAAGATGAAGCTTTTCTCGCCTCCTTGTTGAAATGGTTAGCCGGGCGTGGTGGCACACACCTGTAGTCCCAGCTACTCCGCTAAGGCAGGAGAAGCCCTTGAGCCCAGGAGTTTGAGGTTTCAGTGAGCTACTGCACTCTAGCCAGGGCGACAGAGTGAGACCTTGTCTCAGGGCAATAAAAAAAAGAAAAAGAGAAAGAAAAGTTCAAAATGGGAAATTATCTCAGTCTGCTTCTCCCACTCAGTGGCCAGATTGCTTCTAGTTCCTAGTTCTGGTTCCTTAAAACAGGAAAAGAAACAAGTCTGGGACTAGGATGAGGCAAGGAGGTGCCTGGAGTGCAAATTTAAGGAGGCACTCCCACGTTTGTATAAATTCAGGGTCAGCACCTTCACTAACCTGGAAGTGAGTGCCTCCTTAAATTTTGTGTCGGGGCGCTTGCTTGCCTCTCCCTAGCCTGGCCCCGAAGAGAAATCTAATCTGTTTTCCCCAAATGTCTATGATAAGGAAGGGGAATGTACACTTCTGCTTATTTTTCAGTTGTAAATTTGGTATCCCAATTATATTGTATGGGCTTTCGAAACTTGTTATTTCTCTATGAGAAAGGTAAGCAAAAAATGTTCTTTTTTCTTTTTTGAATTGAGGTGAAATTCATATAACATAAAGTTAACCATTTTAAAGTGGCATTCAGTGGCATTTAGTGTATTAACAATGTTGTGCAATCAACACTTCTCTCTAGTTTCAAAACTTTTTGAACACCTCAGAAAAACACACCCAGAAAAACACACCCGGAAAAACAACACTTGTAGCCATTAAGTAATGACTCCTCATTTCCCATCTCCTGGTAACCTCCAACCTACTCTTTGTCTCTCTATAGGTTTGCCTATTCTGTATTTATCATATAAAAGAAATCGTAATATGAGACTTTTTGAGCCTGGCTTATTTCATTTAGTGTAATATTTTCACGGTTCATCTAAGTTGTAGCACATGTCAGTACTTTGTTCCTTTTTGTAAATCAATAGTGTTCTCTTGTGTAGCTATACCACATTTTGTTTCTCCATTCATCCATGGATGGACATTTGGATTGTTTCCACCTTTTAGCTATTACACATAATAATGCTGCTGTTAACATTCATGTATAAATTTCTGTGTGGATGTATGTTTTTATTTCTCTTGGGTATATACTTAGGAGTTGAAGTGGTGGGTCATATAGTAATTGTATGTTCCTCAACTTTTTGAGGAACCACCAAACTGTTTTTCACAGTGACTGCACATTACATTCCCACCAGCAATGTACAAGGGTTCTGATTTCTCCACATCCTTTACCGATACTTATTATTTTCCATTTCAAAAAAAATATTATCAGAGTCATCCTAGTGGGTGTGAAATGGTATCTCATTGTGGTTTTGATTTGCATTTCCCTAATGACTAATGATATGGAACATTGTTTCATGTGCTTGTTGGCCATTTGTATATCTTTGAAGAAATATCTGTTTGAGTCTTTTTCCCATTTTTAAATTAGGTTGTTTATCTTTTTGTTGAGTTGTAAATGTTCTTTATATATCTTGAATATTGAACCTTTATCAGGCATACATATTGCAAATATTTTCTCCCATTCCGTACACTATCTTTTCACATTCTTGATAATGCCCTTTGAGGTGCAAAAGTTTTTTAAAAATAGATAATGTTGTTTTGATTCCTGAGTTTCCATCATTGTTTTTGTTGGCTAGGAGACAGCTGTTGTAATCCCTTAAGCATGGGTGCTGTTAAAAAAATGATTGAGAAGAAAATACCTGGAATTTATGTCTTATCTTTAGAGATTGGGAAGACCATGATAGAGGTAAGGCCTTTCACAGTTCTGTTCCTTTGAAGGTTTGCTGACTAATTACATAGAACGTACTATTAAAATGCTTTCCCTTGTATTTTTAGCAGCAAATTGTACAATGATATTTCACTCTTGTGTGGCTTATGGGAGCATACCAACCTAAATGAGTTCACCTCTTACAGGAGCTGGGTGGGTTGCAGTCCCATCCTTTCATTTCTCTGTGGCTTCTTTTTTAGGATGTGGAGAACAGCTTCTTCTTGAATGTCAATTCCCAAGTAACAACAGTCTGTCAGATTCTTGCTAAGGATCCAGAATTGCAGCAAGGCTACAATGCTATGGGATTCTCCCAGGGAGGCCAGTTTCTGTAAGTCCCTTTTTATTATATCTTGTCATTTATGTGGAATTGATTTTTTTTTTCTTTTATTGACATAAATCCACTCCTCCAGTTCTTTTGGGATTCTCACCTGTCTTGGAGGGGAAATTTTCTAAAATGTTCCCATGTTAGAAACTTTATGGAACTTAATTTATTTTCTATGAAAATTTAAATAATTGTGTTTGGCCATATCAGAGGAAAATACTGAAACTCTGTGGCTTTGGGGAACCCCAGAGGATTAGTAGCTTAACCTGTGACAGTGATCGTGGATGATACGTTTCCATGCGGCAGTTGGAGCTGATAACCCCATATATTCTGCAGGAGGGCAGTGGCTCAGCGATGCCCATCACCTCCCATGATCAATCTGATCTCGGTTGGGGGACAACATCAAGGTAACTTTGACCTCTTTGCCTCCTTTTTCTCTATTCTAACACACACAATTACTTGATTTTTAAAAGTCCAGCAGCTCTCTTTGCACAAGAAATCAGCCATCCTTGCAAGATCCTGTTTCTCTAGCTTATAACAAACTAGCCAGCATTGATGAAGACCTAGGAAGAGACTTAGGATTCCAGAAGCCTGGAACACAGTAAATCAGTAGGTTGCCATCTACTCCTCTCCAGTTTAATTGATGTGATTTTATGGAGGTGAGATGGTTACAGCCACATGGCAGGTGGTGGCTGAGGAGTAAGAAAACCTAATGACCTTTCCTGTTTTCTGACATTGGTGATATCCTGTTGAATTGAGGCTTAGGCAAAAAATAGTGTGTAAGCTCTTTTGTCTATGAGTTTAACAGTAGAGATTAAACCCTTTGAGAAACAGCAGATTTTCTATTTAGACAGAATTACATACTTTGGAGGAAGGATGTATCTTTGCAATAGAATTTTATCTCTATTGTGATGGATATAGCTATTAGCTGGTATAATGTAGGAGCAGAAGGATTCTCCTTATAATCAAGAAACCTAGATCCACCCAATTAACTGTTTCTCATGGGCAAGTAATTTGGTATCCTGGGTCCCTCTCACAGATAGAGGAAACTAAAATATGGCCCTGCCCATCTTGTGGAAATTTTTCAGAGGATGAAGTGAAATTATAGGTAGGAAAATACTTTTAAAAGGTACAAGTGTTATACAAACACAAGTTGGTAAAAACAGCTTTATTATTCATTCATTCAACAAATATTTATTGAAAACCTATTATGTGCCGGGAACAAAAAAACAAGGTCTCTGCCTTCATGAAACTTCCATTCTGGTGGTAGAAGAATAGACATGAAACAAGTAAACAAAAAACTAAATACAGATGTGATAACTATGATAAAGAAAAATAATTCCAAATGCAGTGGCACCTGCCTGTATTCCCAGCTACTCAGTTGGCTGAGCCAAGAGAATTGCTTGAAGCCAGGCGTTCAAGGCTACAGTGAGCTGTGATTATGCCTGTGAATAGCCACTGCACTCCAGCCTGGGCAAAGCAAGACTCAGACTCGTAAAAAACAAAAATAAAAAATTAACCAGGATATTGTTTGAGGGACAGGCTAGTGGTTATAGTGGTTAAAGGTGTGGGCTCTGGAGCCAGACTACCTGTGTTCGAATCCTGGCCCCATCCCTTATCGTTTAACCTTGGACAAGGTGTTTAACCTTCCTGTTTTAAAGTTTTCTATCAGTGATACAGATCAAGTAATGATATCTACTCCACAGGGTGGTTGTGAGGATTAAATTATTGCCAGTGTATACTTGGAATTTTGCCTGCGACTCAGAACAGTATTACTGATGGGGATGCTGAGGGTGAAGTATAACTGGGGGAGGGGAAGGAAAGGGGCGTGAGCACTGCTTGAAAAGGGTAGTAAGACAGGACTTCCCTCCCCTAAGACCTGAGAGGTGGGAGTGGGTCTAGCCCTGTGATGCAGTATGCAGAGGTGGAGCCGCACCTCTCCAGGGGTGGGCAGGTGCATACGTCCTCAGGCAGAAGAGAGTGTGGGAGCACCAGGAGAAAGCTGGTTGTAGGATTAGTTGAAAAGCTTTATTTTCACAAGAGGTAAATGAATGAGGTCAGGGTTTGGTCCTGTTCATTTTGTTTCTCATGGTGCCTTGCACACAGTAGGTATTCAGTACATGGTTATTGCAGGAATGGATATTTGTCCTCTACTACTGCAGGTGTTTTTGGACTCCCTCGATGCCCAGGAGAGAGCTCTCACATCTGTGACTTCATCAGAAAAACGCTGAATGCTGGGGCTTATTCCAAAGCTGTTCAAGAACGGTAAGTATGGTCAGTTGAAAAGGATACAAACCTTTTCTGTATCCGCATGAAAATGTCATGCAGACTTTCAGGTTAACAGTGATTCCAGGAGTAGTTGCTAGTGATATTCAAATGAGATATTTTTTGGTACTATCTGCTCAAGTTTATTGTAAACTTAAAACTACTCTAAAAAGTCAATTAAAAAAAAAAGAAAACAAGGACATTTTTCTACGTAGAAAGAATGTAATTATAACAATAAATTTCCCTCCTTTAAAAAACAAAAAAAGCCCTTAGAAAGTACTAAACTCAAGGAATTACTGTTAGTATTTAGAGGACAGATTATGTTGTCATCAGCAAGTTGTCACTCCTACATCAGTGTCCCCAAGTACTCAAATGTATTTGGTTATTTAAAAATATGCAGAATTACTTTTGGAGTGTGTGCTTGTTCAGTTGTTTCCAAACTTAATTATACATCAGAACCACCGGGAAATTCATTAAAAATGGATTCTAGGGCCCTATCCTTAGAAGTTCTGATTCAGTGGGTCTGGAGTATTCTAGATGATAGCTGGGGTTTGGAATCAACTAATATGGTTATGGTATCTATCCTGTGGGTTTTCAAGTGTATCATTCTTGTCAAATAACAACCCTTCATTATAACACATCCTCGAAGCCATTTTCCAAGGTACAGCCTAGTGAATGAGTCACATTGGGACAATTGCTGTGTTTTCCCTTCCCCATTGGCTGTACGTACAGCTACAAAGCTGTTTTGGGACAACAGTGCCACCTGATGGTCATTATAGAAAACTAAGATACTCTGTATCACTGCCTCCTTTTTTTACCCTCAGGCAATTCAAACCACACCCAGCTCCATCCCTTATCATCTAACCTTGGACCGGGTATTTAACCAGGTATTTAACCCAGCTTTACCCTTTGCCTGGTTTACCTAGTCACAATTTCAGTTCTTCAACAGGGAATTTGCATATTCTTTGTTCTCATAGATATACATGTTGTTTTAAACTTCATTCTTTCTTCTTTATTCTTCTAACTCTTGCCCAGATGCCTCAAAAAAATCCCATCCTTTCCTTTCTTTGTATTTCTTTGTTCTGTGAACCAAAACACAACCCTTGGCAATCAGAATTATGTCAGTGATGATAAATGAGCAGTCAGCAGGGGGTGAGAAGGGACACATACACTGATTAAAAGTGGTAGGTTGATATGTTTATCTTCACTTTCTCCTTAAACTTTAATAAAGTGGTGGCAAAAGAACAAAAAGGGATAAGCCCACAAGGGCAAAGAGAACAGGAGAGGCCATAAGAGATGATAAATGACGTCAACGTGTTTTTGAAAGAGAGCAGATGAATGAGTGTGAGAACTATTTTAGCAGAGCAGAAAAAGTTGAAACATTTATGTCCGTAGAAGGATACATTGCCAAGAAGGGAACCATGTTCACTTTTTATAGCTCCAGAAAGGCTCAGGAATTAGATTTAAGTTACTTTGGGACGTACTTTTGGGTGAGGCTTTTTGTTAAAAATCTATAGAAGGAATGATCAGACTCCCCAATTCCCTCACTCACACATCCCAGTGACGACTCCTCCCCCACCCTGATAGGAGAAGAAAAATTTATTCTCTGGGGCAATTTAACTAGAGAAGCACCAGACGTAGAGATAACAAGCACAGGATGGTGGTGAGCTGCCATGCTGAAAACACGTCCCCTCTCCTCCCTTTCCACTCCTAGAAGCTAGGCAGAGGTTTGGGGGAGCCCTGTCTGGAAAAAACTGACTGACCAAGATAAAAGACCTATACATTGATATTCTGGAATTCTTCAGCAAGTTAGGACTCCTCCCAACTTTCATACAGTGAGCTCTAGGTAAGCACTGGTAGATAAGTCTGCTCTCGGGTGACGAGCTTCCAGTCAGCCTTGTAGGACCTGATAGAGTGTGAGCATTGAGTCAAGAACCCCCAGTCTGACTCAATATCTAAGGAAAGTGTCCAACATGAAAGACAGACCAAAACCAACAAAAAATAAAAAGGAACTTGGAAAAGACAGATGGCAATTGAAAGAGCAGAAGAAAATTTTGTCTTTAAAGACCTATAGTTATTATCTTCGGAAAGATAGAAAGAGATTGCTTCCAAGACACTAGAACAGAATTCAAATTAAATCAACAATCAGAGAATAGGATAGAATTCTTGGAAATTAAAAATATGATAACCAGAATAAAAAATTTATTGGAGATAAGGGAATATAAAGTTGAGGAAATCTCTAGAAATTTGAACAAATATTCAAAGAGGTAGAAAAAGGGAAAAGAGATAAAAATTAAAGAAGCAGTTTAGGAAGTCTGATATCTAACTAACAGGAGTTTCGAAAAGAGAACAGAAGAAAGGGTATATTGGGATTATCAAAGAAGTAATGCAAGTAAATTTCCCAGAACTACAAGATATGAGTTTCCAGATTAAAAGGGCTCACCAAGTACCCAGGGCAAGGACTGACCAAAGAGTCACACCGAGGTCTGTTGCTGTGGAATCCCAGGACACTAGGGATGGAGAGTAGATCCCAATGACGCTGCACACGCAGAGTCAGAATCCTCTGGCAGTGGACTCCCTCACAGCACCAGGACTAGCTGGAAGGGAAGAAAAAGACCCTCCATACCCTCTTGCTAGGGGGTTGCTGAAGAGCCTTAGTTCCACCACTGTCTGGCTGTGTGGCCCTGGGTGTCTCTGACCCTCATTTTCTTTCATTTTTTTTTTTTTTAAGAGACAGAGTCTCACTCTTTCACCCTGGCAGTGGTGTCATCATAGCTCACTGCAACCTCCAACTCCTGGGCTCAAGTGATCCTCCTGCCTCAGCCTCCTGAGCAGCTGGGACTGCAAGTGAACACCACCACATCTAGCTAATTTTTTAAATTTTTGTAGAGACAGGGTTGTGCTATGTTGCCCAGGCTGGTCTCAAACTCCTGGCCTCAAATGATCTTCCTGCCTTGTCCTCCTAAAGTGCTGGGATTACAGGCGTGAGCCACTGTGCCCAGCGAGCCTCCTTTTCATTATCTCTAACGTGAACTTAATAGTAGTACTTTTGTGCAGGGCTGTTGTGAGGATTGAACAAACTGGGGATAAAGCATTTAGTGCAGTGTTCAGTTCATATTAAGTAGGCAGGTTTGAGCTGCTTTCACTGTTTTTAAAATATTCAACTTTAGTTTTCTGTTTCCTTTGTAAGTATTGTAATGGTTTTGTTTCCTCTAACTTTTAGTTGCAGTTATAAAGTATTTCATCAAACACTGAGCTACTGCTATTTTCCAGGCCCTATTATAGGTTTCCCAGATAGATGGAGAACAAGACGATTCAGGTCTCTGCTCTCACGAAGTAGCATACTAGCGGGGAAAGGGGCCTCCAGGTAAACAGTTGCACCGGATAATCTCTAATAGTGATAAAGCCGTGACGGCAGTGAGCAAGATGCAGTGGTTCAGAGTAATGGAGGGGGTCCCTATTTTGGACAAAATGGTTTTGTTTTTTTTGGTTTTTTGGTTTTTGAGAGACAGGGTCTTGCTTTGTTGCCCAGGCTGGAGCACAGTGGCAGGATCATAGCTCACTGTAACCTTGAACTCCTGGGCTCAAGTGATCCTCCTGCCTCAGCCTCTTGAGCAGCTGGGACTACAGGTGTGTGCCACCATGCCAAGATAATTTTTTTGTTTTTTGTAGAGACTGGGTCTTGCTCTGTTGCCCAGCCTGATCTCAAACCCCTGGCCTCAAGTGATCCTCCCACCTCGCCCTCTGAAAATGCTGGGATTACAGATGTGAGTCACTGCGCCTGGCCCCAGAATGGTTTTTGAAGAAGAGATAGTTAAACTGGGATCTGAAGGATGAGACGAAGGAACATGGAAAGAGTTAAGGAAAGAGGGGTCAGGCGGAAGGACAGCAGACACAGGCCTTGAGGCTGGGACCAGTTTGGCTTGTTTCTGGGCCAGGGTGACCAGAGTTGAGTGACAGATGGGGAGAGGTGGACAGAAAAGTGGGGACTGCCATGATGCAAATGTATGTAGGCCACACAAACAGTTGGGATTTTATTCTAAGCATCATGGGAGGTTTTAAGCAGGGGAATAACATGGCCTGATTTGTGCGTTCGGAAAATGTCTGCTGCGTTGTGGACAGTGGGCTATAAGGGGCTAGAGGAAAAACAGGCCAGTTTGGGGATGTGGCAGTGGACTGGGTGAGCGGGGGTGGTGGCTGAGACAGTATCGAGGCCACACTGAGATGCACAGAAGAGGAATGACTTGAGATATGTTTCATAACATTGTAGAGGAACTAGGCTTGTGAGCCACATACTGCTCACCATTTATAACAGTTTCCATGGGAAAATGCAATCTCAGTTCTCAATAGCTTGTTTACAGATTAACTCTTAGGATGCCTTTCTAATTTTGTAGAGTATTTTGCTTTTACTTTTTAAAATTTCTTTGTATAGGTAACATCTCATTTTGACAGATGGCCAGTAGGAGATTTGAAGAGGCAGGTAGTCCAAGGGAGTGGCGGGAAGGGGGATGTGGGAGTTTAGATGGCATCTCTTCTGTTATAAGGCTGTTTCACGCACATTGAAAATCTGTGTAGTGTAGCCACGTTCAATTATCTTAGCTAGATCCTCTGGATAACTTGCTGCAGCTTCTACCTCAGCACTTGCTACTTCACCTTGCGTTTTTATGTTACGGAGATGGCTTCGTTCTTTAAACCTCATGAACTCCTGTTAGCTTCAAAATTTTCTTCTTCAGAGTCCTCACCTCTCTCAGCCTTCATAGAATTGAAGAGATTTAAAGCCTTACTCTAGACTAGGCTTTGGTTTAAGGGAATGTTGTGGCTGGTTGGATCTTCTATCCAGACCACTGAAACTTTCTCCATATTAGCAATACAGCTGTTTTGCTTTCTTGTCATTCATGTTCACTCGAGTGAACTTCTCATTTCCTTGAAGAACTTTTCCTTTGTATTCACACCTTGGCTGTTTGGCACAAGAGGCATAGCTTTTGGCTTTTCTTGGCTTTCGACATGTCTTCCTCACTAAGCTTAATCATTTCTAGCTTTTGATTTAAAGTGAGAGACTTTGGACCCTTCCTTTCACTTGAACACTTAGAGGCCATTGTAGGGTTATTAATTAGCCTAATTTCAATATTGTTGTGTCTCAGGGAATAGGGTGGCCCAAGGAGAGGGAGAGAGGCAGGGAATGGCCAAGAAGTGGAGCAGTCAGAACACACACATTTGTCGATTAAGTTCTCCATCTTATATGGGTGCGGTTCGTGGCACCACAAAACAATTACGATAGGAACATCAAAACTCGATGGTCATGGGCCGGGCACGGTGGCTCGCTCCTGTAATCCTAGCACTCTGGGAGGCCGAGGCGGGCGGATCCTTTGAGTTCAGGAGTTCGAGACCAGCCTGAGCAAGAGTGAGACCCCCATCTCTACTAAAAATAGAAAGAAATTG
>NW_012148052.1:2904618-2905011 GCF_000956105.1 Propithecus coquereli
TTTCGTCATCTGTAAAATAGGGCATTCATTATAGGGCAATAATCTACAATGGGTTGCAGAGAAAGTTAGGTAGTTAATAGATGTAGAGTGCTTAGAACAATACCTTGAAAACACTCAGTGTATGTTAGTGCTATTAATTATAATAATTATTAGCATGTAATTTTAAACTTTACTTGATATTTCCAGAGTGGTTATACCAATTTATATTGGCACCAAGAGAGTGTGAGAGTTCCTGCTTTCTCCATTCCTACTAACTGTTGGTCTTGTATCTTTAAAATTGTTGCCAGTCAGATGCATGTGGAATTGTCACTCATCCTAATCTGTGTGTCCTTGACTCTGAGTCAGGTTGAGCATCTGTTCTTGTTTATTGGCCACTCAGGTTTCTCTTTGTGC
>NW_012148052.1:2905816-2936067 GCF_000956105.1 Propithecus coquereli
ACTGCTCCTGGCTTCATTTTAACAATTTTTAAGTGTATACTAAATGGCATTAATTCCATTGACAGTATTGTACCACCACATCTGGTACAGCAGCTTTTCACTTGGATTTGGTTGAATTTATTAATCTACATGACTCCTATCCCATATTTTCCTGTAGTTTTAAAGTTTTGTTTTTTATTCTCATACATTTCATCTACCTGGGGTGGGGGGGTTCTGTGCCTGAGTCTGTTTCTGGACTTTCTTTTCTGTTGATTTGTTTGTCTATCTCTACCCCATTGTTTTATTTACCATGACAACTTTTACCTAACTTTCCAAGTCTTGGCTGTTCTTGGACTTTTATTGTTTTATCTGAATTTTAGAATTATTTTGTCAAATGCCATCAAACGTTACCTTGGGATTTCGATTGGAATTCCTTAGAGAGTTTGGACATCACCTCAGCACATCTTCCTCTGCTGTCATTTGCTTTCCTTCAGGCTCTTACCTCTCTTAAGCCAGGCCTGTGAGCAGCATTTCCCTGTGCAAACTATACCGGTAGCTGGTCACAAAGAGGAGAGGAGGAACAAAATAGAATAATGACAGACCTAATATTACTGTTTTCTATTGAATTTTTACCATGGGCAGATACAGCACTGGAACTTCGCATATGTTGTTTAATTTTTACAGCACACTCAGAGAGGTAAAATCACTGTGATTGCATCCTGGTCCGTCTGACATAAAGCGGGTGCTGTCTGCCCCCGGGTACAGCAGAGGCAGTACAGTATCATGGTCGAGAGCACAGCTTCTGGAGCTAGACGGCCTGCGTTCCTGTCTGGCTCTGTACTTACATGTAGTATGACCTGGCAAGCTGCTTAACCACTCTGGGTGTCGTTGCCTCCTTGCCTCGTTTGTAAACATTTCTACCTCATGGAATTCTCACAAGGGTTAAATAGGTTAATGTATGTAAAATGCTTAGGATAGGCCTGGTATGTGGGAAGTGCTATTCGAGTGTTACTATCGCTAAGCCACAGTGGCTAGAGGAGGCAGTAAAGATGGTAAGGCTTGTCTCACCATCTGTGGTCTGTGGTTGGGAAGTTCTACCTGGGAGCTGTCCTTTCCCACACCTTCAGTGTGGTGCTCTGGCAAGAGTGTGGACTCTGACGGGTTCAGGCTCTTACCTTACTTTTACTACAACTGACTGGGTAGCTCGGGAGTTATTTAACCTCTCTGACTTTGCCCCTTTAGGAGTAAAAAAAAAAGATGATAATAATACAATCCCATATTTCTTCAGTCTGCTTCCAGAAGAACCTCCCCCCCTCCATCCCAAACAATATCCCACCTTCTGCAGCACCTCCAGCTTCTGCTCACCATCGGGTCCCCCCTCCTCAGCCATCCCACGAGCACCTGGTTTCTTACAAATCAAAAGTATCCCTCATTTCTTCCTGTTGCCCCTTCTTAGCTGTTTCCTTTGCACACTGAAAGGTGCCCTGTGACTGCTGTTTTCATTCATTCTTTCATCCTCAGCCATCAGGCCTCCCCACGGCAATTCAAAGACCTTTGTATTCATCCCGTTAATTTTTTTGATAAGCTTTGATCGGCCAGCTCAGTGACTTCTCAGCATCTGACACCGCTGCCCACCCCCTTGAAGCTTCTCCTTCCTTTGTTCTTCTAACTGTGCTGCCCTCCCTTCTCCTCACATCTAAATCCTACCACTCCCTCGTTGCCAATTTCTTTCACAGCTTATCTGACTTCCCCGTATCAGTTCATTTCACTCAGCAAACCCTTACTACCAAGCACGTGCCGTACGCCAAAGAGCTTAGTCCTTAGGGGGGACACAGGGAACCAGCACGCTCACATTTAAGTGACAGCAATACTAAAACGAAATGACAAGACCAGTACTAATAGCAGCATTTTATAAATGTTCAGAGTTCATCAAATTTTTAAAAGTCAGGGAGACTAAACATTTAAAAGATTTCAAATACATTTATAAACACATTAGAGAATGTCACTCTCACTGCTGAAAGACTGCTGCTTCCCGTAACCTTAGTCTTATCTGCTCCTGGGCACAAGAGCTGCCACCTTCTCTGATGTAGCTGGTGCCGTTGGGCTTTAGTGCCATCCCACTCCGCTGAGTGGAGCTTTCCGGACCACCACCTCTGGCCAGCTCTTCCACTCTGGCTGGGAGCTCCTCTTGTAGAAATTCTGATTTCTCTCCCTGCCAACCCAGGATAGAGAGCCCCACTCATGTTCTAATTTCCTTCTTTCTCCAGGAGGCCTTGTGGTAAAGGTGCCCCTTTTGGAGGGATGGAGGCTGGAAGGGAAGGGGAATTGGAAAGAGACTGGAGAGAGAATAAATAAGTGTGAACAGAACTGCTGATCTATGTCTGAAATAATAGTATTATAACAACCAAATACTTGCCCTTTGTACTTGAAAATGGCACGACATACTAGAATACTGAAAACTGGTGCCATCACTCAACAGCGTAGTTAAATGCTTTGTGACTGAGAAGTTAGACCTCCATCCCAGTCTAAGGATAGCAGGATGACTGACGCGATAGATGACTGGATGGAGGGGAAGAGGCAGAGGTGGTGATGTTTCAGTTGAGTCTTGCAGGATGAGGTGGGGTTAGGGGAGGGGACAGCATGTGCCATCATGACTGACCGGAAGGCATGATAAGTGTGATAAAGCTCAATGCCATAGGAGAACCAAATATTGGTAAGCCCTTTTCCGAAATCTTTTATACTTTCTGTACTATGCTGAATAGCCTGTGCTTGTCTCAACAAGGTGTCTTGTTGATGAACCATTTTGTAGGTAAAAGTCTTGTCTTCCCTACTAGAGGGCAAAGTGTGGGACTTGGGGGCTTTGGTCTTTTGTCCTTTTTAAGTGTCTTGGTGGCCTTTGCACTGGGCATGCCCCAGGCGGGCATGCCAGCTGACATGCAGCTTGATCACCTTCATTCCTTTTCCTTCCTGCAGCCTGGTGCAAGCAGAATACTGGCATGACCCCATAAAGGAGGATGTGTATCGCAACCACAGCATCTTCTTGGCAGATATCAATCAGGAGAGGGTAAGCACCCAAACCAGGCTCTCATAGTTGTGCATGCTTTTTTCTATTCAGGTCATCATAACCAAATCAGCAGTGACATTTCACCCAAACTATCCTGGGCAGAATCTGGGAAACAGAAGTTCTGTGTTTTGGGAGGCAGTACCTGTCAGATTTGGTTCCTTTTAGGGAGGTTGAAATTCACTTGGCTTTCTTTCCTCAAGTTCTTGACCTTTCCTAGCGCTGAAGCAGCAGGATAAGCTCAGTAGGTTGCTGGGTTGCTGGCTGGGCTAAGTGGAAATTCATAACTGCTATCTTAATGAGGAAGGTTTTCTCAGAAGAAAGATTTACCTAGAAGAGACTCTAGAGGGCACTCAGTATGTCCCAGATGCGAGCATGGTTTGGGAGGTTGTGGTAAACTAGATGGCTCAATTTATATTAGGCTCATCTGGAGGGGTTTTGAGGGTTTTTTTTTTTTTAGGGGGGAGGGTTTGTTTTTGTTTTTAAACAAAACATTTGACGGAAACAAAACAAAACAAACAGAAAATAACACAGAATAGTATAGCAGAACCAGTCAGAATTTGCAGTTTATTTTGCATTGGCTTTCTCTGACTAGAAGCCTTTCGCCTGTGTGATGGATGCCAATGGTATGTGGTGACAGATTCATGGTTGCACCTGGACACCATGGTTGTGGTATGTCAGTCAGGTAGGATGGTAAGAGATGGCTGTACAAGGTGTATTCTGGGCAGGAAGCTGGAAAACAGCACAATCTCGTGGGAAAGAAACATGGTGGCTCAGGGCCAGGGAGGCCAGAGCACTGAAAGGCTTTAACCCCCTGCTGGGACCTAATGGTAATGACCCTGAGGTGCTGCTGGCCTTTCTTCCAGGGTGTCAATGAGTCTTACAAGAAAAACCTGATGGCCCTGAAGAAGTTTGTGATGGTGAAATTCCTCAATGATTCCATTGTGGACCCTGTAGATTCTGAGGTAAGATACTACTTAGGCCACATGCCAGGAGACTATTGGAGTAAATGGCATTAAAATACAGCTGCCTGCTGGGGAAAAAACCTTCAGTCGTTTCTACCAGGTTTTGTGTACAACAGGGTTCTTCACCTGAGGTCCATAAATGGGACACCGAGGGTTGTAATCCCCTATCCCACCCCAGAATTGTATGCAGAATTATACAGTTGCACTCTCTGAGGAAGGGTCAATAGTTTTAGTCAGTTTTCAGAGATCTAAGATTCCAAAAATGTTCGGTCTATAAGCTAAACTAAGCTTGGCATTCAAGGTCTGCCTTGATCTGGCTTCAGTCTGTATTTCTAGCCCAATCTCCCTTTACTACCCACTTCATACACTTTGTCAAGCCATATTGTACTACCTATAATGCCTCAAACTTAGCATGTGCCTTTTGGCTTGTATGCCTTTGTTTATTCATGCTTTTCTGTCTCTAGAGTGACCTTCTCTGGCTTCTCCACCTGACAAGCTTCTATTTGTCAATGGCAAAACTCACATGTCACTTCCTTCAGGATGCCATGCCCCTTCCAAGCAGAATTTTCTCACTTTTATAGACTCATCAGCCTCTGTTAGAACACTCATCGTATTATGTCAAACCGCCAGGGGTTGGCAGACTATGGTCCACAGACCAAATCCAGCTTGCTGTTTTTATATGGGCCACAAGCTAAGAATGGTTTTACATTTTTAAATGGTTGGAAAAAAATCAAGACTTTTGACATGTGAAAATTATATGAAATTCAGATTTCATTGTTCATAAATAAGGTTTCATTGGAACACAGTTTTACTAATTTTTTATATATTGTCTGTGGCTGCTTTTGTTACAGTGGCAGCAGTGAGTACTTGCAATCATATGGCCCTTAAAGCCTAAATATTTTGTATTTGGCCTTTACAAAAAGGTTTTCTGACCCTTGTGCTTAATACTAAATTGTTTCTGTGCCTTCCCAGACTGGGAGTATCTTGGAAACAAGATATACATTCCTGTTTACATATAAAACAAGACTATATATTTATCCTTGAATGTCTAGAGTTCAGCACAGGGATTTTTTACATTTATTACTCCATAAATGTAGGAAGCAGAAATTCTTGGGAAGTGGAAAGCTCTTTGGAAAGATTAATTCATCCTTCACGATCCACCCTTAAAAAGATGACTCAAGACATACCCTGTCCATGTATCCTTCCTGCTGTAGCTTTATCATGTTCAGTTTGTTGCTAGTCTTAGCTACTAGCCAGTCTCAAATTAGTTTGGCAGTGGGTGCTGTGTGTCTGATTGGACCTTATTTCTCCTTCCTCTCCTGTAGTGGTTTGGATTTTACAGAAGTGGCCAAGCCAAGGAAACCATTCCCTTACAGGAGACCACCCTATACACACAGGTAACTGGGGAAAGAGATGTCTTGGGAGGTTGGTGCTGTCTTTTTCAGCTTCCGGTCCCTGAAGCTGCTAGGTTCTTTGGTGCTAGAGCCCTGTCCTGTACACCCAGAGCACTGCATGCTCATGAAGCACCTGACTCGTATCTGACATGGGCAAGGCTTCTTAGGCTGTTGATTGTTGCTCTAGCTTAGCAGGCATTAATTTATAGAAAACTGCTACATCCTGCAGGTAGGACCTGTACCTCATGGCTTTCAAGCAATAACAAGAAAAACTTCATCTCTCACTCCTTCCCTTTGATAAAAAAAAGGTTTAGAACTGGCTTCCTTTGCTGAGGTGCAATCTGGTCCAAATCCAGGATGCCCTCATGTATGACGAAAACATAGAAGAGAGGGGTGTTACCTTAAAACATTTACAGATGTGAAGTTGTTTTTAAATTAGGCACTGGCAAGGGGAACTCCTCTTGCAGGAGGTTGAATGGGACTAGAGTTGTGAATTTTATTTAATAGGAGGTCCTGTCTCAAGTGGAAGTTGCAATATTTTACCACCTCCAGTTCTGGGGCCTTGCATACTCTAAGGATTTTATATTGGAGACAGACTAAAAAAATGCACAAGTGGTACATTTGAACCAGTCATCTAACTAGAATTCCTTCAGTTAATTTCAGAGGCCATTTGTCTCTTCTCTTGGCTTTTCTCTTATATTTAGTGTCTCAGCTTGGGTAAGGTAAAAAGAAAGAGAAGCTAGAAACTTTTAAAAAAAAGTTTTAAAAATTACAACTAAGAACTTCCTTATTGTGAAACTCAAAACTGATGGCAGCCACAGCAGAAGCACCACTCTGGCACTGTCGTAACTGCTTAGCTTCCCAACCAGAGGTTGTTCTGTGGCACCAAGACTATGGGTGATGACATGGTCAATTGCAGGATATGAGTGTCCAGGTTTGTTATCCAAAGGTTGGATGTTTTAAGCTATCTAGCTAATGTTCTCCTGTCTTTTGCTCAGTCCCACTTACCTGTGATGTTCTGAGGTAGTTTTGGCTATAGCTTGCCCACTAACAGGTGGTCCTCCAGCTCTGGGAAGCTTTTCAGAAAGCACAATGTAAAACTCTGTATAGAACAATCTCAATTGCATATACAGTTTTAATACTTAGAAAAAACTAGAGGAAAGTTTCCTTTTTGGCATTTTTGATAGTACAACTCAATTTTAATACTCAGGACAAACTGCATTTTGAGAATGTATCTCAAGTTAACATTCCATTACTGTACTGTTTTACTCCAAAATTTTGATAATCCTCTTGATTAATTATGGCCTTTCTTTCTGCAGGACCGCTTGGGGTTAAAGGAAATGGACAAGGCAGGACAGCTAGTGTTTCTGGCTACAGAAGGGGACCATCTTCAGCTGTCCGAAGAATGGTTTAACGCCAACATTATACCCTTCCTTGAATGAAACCCTTGAAGTTTGTAACACAGCACAGGGAGCCCCTAACTCTTCCAAACCACATGGGAGACAGTTTCCTTCATGCCCAAGTCTGAGCTCAGATCCAGCTTGCAACTAATCCTTCTCTCCTATCATCATCTGACATGCCCTACTTGGAAAGATCTAAGATCCCAATCTTATCCTTTGCTCTTATCCTTTCTTGCCTCCTTTTGCCATATGGTGTTAAATGCAAATTTAATTAGGTAATAACCATGGAGATTGTTTTACAACCTTTTGTTGTGGTCAGTCAAGTTCAGTGCTAAGAAAGGCAGTCTGCTTCAGGTCAGTGCCAGAACTGTGCCCAGGCCCAGAGGAGACTGAACAAATTAAAGCAATGAGATAGATTCTAAGGGCAGATGTCTTCTTCAGGAAAGTCTAGCCACATTTCAAGCAGAGAGAAGGCTGATGATTTAGCCAGTGCTTGGAAAAGTATTGCTTGGATGTTTCTGCGTAATTTTTCTTAAGGCTGCCTTCCTCTCTGGGTATGTTGCCTTCTATGCCGTCTTAGCAATAATTACTAGACAAATCCCACTGGCCTACCATCTTGTCTCTGCAGCACCATTTTGTCTCCTTAGGTAGTGATGAATTCGTTGCTCTGTCACAAGAGGGGGGAAGGGTTGCTTAAGAAAGGAAACATACGTCTTATATAACCTAAATAGGGGGTGAAGAAAATGTAGGAGTGAGTGAAAAATGAGGCAGCTAGTTCTTTCTATTCCATCCTTGACCAACCTGCCCTATCTTAGCATGACTTGTAGTCTGGATGCTAGATTTGGATTTTAGAGTCTGGATGGTAATTGCTGGCTTTAACATAGAACAGAGGGAACAATGTGAAGAGACTGGGCTTTCCAACTTCCATCCCCCAAAACTAATTTACCAGCATACTCCAAACTATTTCTGATATGTTCTGTAAGAAAAGAACTATTTGCTTAAAAAACTTAGAAAATATTGCACACTCCCTTTCTCCTTTTGGAGATCAACCTCCATTAGAATATCTAAGGACTCTGAGAATTCCTGTTATAGTACAGAGACTAACTATAATCTACCATCTCCTACACTGTTTGAGCATGGAAATCATAGCCCCCACGCTGTGAAAATGTATTAACACTTTCTATTAATAGAAGACTGTTCTGTAGAATGCAAGTTTGGAGAAATGATTAGCTATGCTTTGATGCAAGAACCTTGTTAGTGCTACTAAGTTTACCCTTTATGGTTTTTCCTTCCTCTCTTAAGCCTCATTCTTCAACTAAAAGATGAAGATTAAGGACAAGAAGTGGGGGGGATGTGAAAACAGTTTTATGAGGTTGTCTAAAATAAAGAATAGTTTCTTATTCTTGGTGTCATTTTTCTTATCAATATTTTTATATCTCTGTACAGCAAATATCATAGGTAAATAACTAAGCAAGTTTGGTATTAACTTTATTCTATTTTCTGTATAACTTTAAGTACATAAAGGTTTATTTCCACAGGCCTCAGGGAATGGGTAGAAATCACAGGACAATCTCTCTTCCCACCAAAAAAAGTTGCATATTTTGGTAATTGTCTGGGGAAAAAAACTGAAATTTACATTAGCAATGCTGTGCAAGATTCTTATATAAATCAAGACCTAAAACCAGCCTGCAATGGAGGTTTTAGTCCTCTGTTCAGGTGCCTGGACAGAAGCTGTAAGTTGTTGAGCATGACAGGGAAAGGAGGCAGTGAAGATGGATGACAGGCACCTAGCAGGGAAGGAAGAAGGAATGCCAGACTCCTTGGAATGGTGTGTTGTTTTTCCTTTTTTTTTCCTTTAAAGTCACCTCTGTAGGAAGGTGCTGGGCAGGGATCCCAGAGAAAGGGTCCAAGATACCTTTAACTGCCCTGGATATGACGGACACTGCTTTAGCAGCTGCTACCAGAGAAGCTCCTGTTTCATGGTTTAGGCAGACCCAGGATGGAATGCAGAATAAAAGGAATGCTTATAGGAAACAATTTTGCTTGGAATGCTAGATGGCCAAGCCTCAGCCTTTGGTCCAGTGCAACCCTTGCCCTCACTTGTCAACAGGGAAATATTAGTTTCGTTAGAACTATCTGGAATCAACACCAGCCTCTGCTACCTTCATGCTCATTGTTAGAAAAAGTTTAATGTGAATGTTCTGATCTGTTAACTCCTGGGACTGTTTTATTCTTCTCAAAGGACTATCTGTTGGTAGAATAACCCCCAAAAGCTGAAAGCTAAAATGCACCAGTCCTGGTCTGCAGTTCCTTAAGAATGGACTGGTGGTGTGAGTGAACTCATATGGAAAAGCTGCACCTTCCTGCAGAAGATCAACTGACCTGCTATCCCACCCCAAATCTCAGCCTGAGGTATATTTCAGTGAAGGCAGGTAGCTGTGCTTCTCAGAGCAGAGAAGCAGTTTAAGAGCAGAAAGGTAGAGGAAATCTAGAAAAGAACTGTCTTGATACAGATTTATCCCATGGTGTGAAGGGAGAGGGCAAAGAACCCAGTGGCACTTCACTTATCCAGCAATTTCTGTCACTGTGGTGACCAACTTCTGCCCATTCCATAGGGTCTTGAACTGTTCAGGGACTGGGAACTCATTCTGCAAATAAAGAAGACAATGGGTTTAAACCTGAGCTAAAGAACGAGCTGGGGCTAAATCTCACACTTTTCTCCCAATGCTCGCTTCCACTTAATCCTGAGAGCACGGTATAGGATGTGCTAAGAGACAAACTGAACCCATGAAGCCATTCTGTGTTATACTGTTCACTGTTCAGTGATCTGTGATCTTAAACAGACTGTTAAATCTATGAGGTGTAAATGAGAATACACATGGCTTCATAGCATCAGCTTGACAGGGTGCCATGACTCATTCCCATTCTTTTTTGCTGCCCTGAGCTCAACTTAAAGGCAGAAACCACCCTCCTATGTCGGACTACCTCACTTCTATGTGCTATTGGTGTGCATTGGGGTTTTGCCTAGTCAGTACAGAATGTTCATTAAATAGCTTTCTCCAATGCAAGAAGTTTTCAGTCCCTTCTGTTTTTAACATCATACTACTAAAGAGATCGAGAAACTCACAAAGTCACCGCCTTCTGTAGGAATGAGGATGTTCATCTCAGAAGATTTGGCACTGACTATCTCACAATCCAGGGAATTCTTGCTCAAGTAAGCATGGCAGCCGTCTGTTTTGTTGATGGAAATGGTTGGCACTTTACCCATTACCTGCAGAGTAAACCAAGAGAACTGAGTCCCAGCAGTTGGGGAAGACAACAGTAAGTTGCAGGAAAAGCTTTCCCTGTTTCACATGATTCAGCAACTACATGAAAAGCTCACAGGTGTGCAACAGACACTGGATACTATGGGTAGATTGGGACAGGTGCTGGAAAGAGCTCACTCGAAGAGCCAACCCCTCTTCTGCCACGTCCATAGCAGCTCAGCTTACAGTCTTTGTAGAATCAGATTCCCACCAAAGCAACATCTGTGGGTCTGCTGTGTCTCTTTTAATTCCTCAGGGACCAAAAGAAAGAGCCAAGATATCAAGTTACCTGAACTTTGACATCCCTACTATTGATTATCTCCACAATGCCCACCACGTCATCGAATACCAGACCAAGTTTCTTACAGTTATCTAGGAGAAGAAAGAGAGCAGGTCATCAATATAATTTGAAAGTAATACATCTAAGAATCTTTAGAAGCAGGATAGGTAAAATGGTTCTAGCCCTCTCAAGCTCTAGGACAAAGACTCACCTACTGTAATGGAGTTGATTTTGCCCTTGATTTGCAATGTTGTGTTGACACACTTGTATATGTAAACCACCTGTTTGAGCTCTGTATCATCAATCACCAGGTTGGAAACATTCTCCTGATTTTCCTGTTAAAGAGATACCCCAGAATTCTCATCATGAAGCACACATCAACCAAAAAACAGGCTTTCCCAAATTTTTGTTCTTGTGATCTAAGCCAGAACCCTGCACTCATGTGGCTGAATTCCATTTAAACCCCCTGTCCCTGCTCCTTGTTACTCCAGTCTGGGTCTTTTTTAAACTCACCACTCTCCACTTCTTGCCCTCCAGTTCAAGTAGAGCTGGCTCCTTCTTTGTGGCTGGTTTGGGGGATGGGCTGGCTTGGGGTTTGGGTGCAGAGAATGGCTTGGGGCCACTGCGTACTGGACCACTCTGAGCCTTCAGGGCAGGGTTCTTGTGAGTCTTCATGTCATCAGATACATGTTTCAGGGCTGTAAGAACAACAACTACCTTGTTCCTGTCCTTTGGGCTAAAGCAATAACCAACTTCTGCTATCATAAGTTAAACTGATCCTCAGCAGAAAATTCAAAGCCAAAAACCAGAGCCTTTGAGATATTCTTTTGCAAGCTGTTTTGGAGAAGCACTTTTATAATTGCTCTTCTCCCCCAAGGTTAAATTATATGGTTCTGTTCTTAAAACTGAAGCATAAAATGTGTGTGTAGTGGGGATGGGGGATATGGAAATGTAAATGCACAGAAAAAGACCTAGAAAGACATATACCAAATATATACTCACAAATATGTTTGTGGTTTTTAAGGCAACAGGAAGAAAAAGATGTGAAATAAAGAAAATTTGATGAAAGGAAAAAAAACCTCACCCACAGCTAACCCTACTTCCCCCTTCCCCAGTAAGTGTTTACATTTGAAACTCTCCAATGTTTTTTCTATTCGTATTTGTTTTTGTTTAACTATACACACTGTTAATAAATTTGGTTCAACCAACTGACACTTGAAAAAAATTTTCTCAGGAGTGTATATTCAGGGCAATTTGAATCTATGCTCCCAGGTTAAAAATATTTTTGAGGAAAAACACACACACACACACACACACACACACACACACACACACAAACTTTCTCATGTTACCCTATAGCAAACTTTCTCATGTTACCCTATAGTTTCCAAAAATATCTTTCTTTTATTTTTTAAGGGAAAAGATTCCATAATCTCCCTCAGCAGGCTGCTGACACACACCTTGCTCTTGAACGTGGCCCAAGCTATGTTGACTATATAACCAATACTGAATGGCCTCTGTAGCTCCACCACTCCTTGTGGTTATAATTAAAATACTAGATTTCTTTCTTAAATATTACATGGCTCACTGTAGGAAAAAATGTAATGGCTGCATAATATTACATCAAGAAGACATGCCATAGTTAACTAACCATGTCCCTTACTGTTGGATATTTAGGTTATTACATTTTTTTAGCTACTATAAGTAGCACTGTATAAAACTTCTTTATTTTAGATATTTTTATGGGTAGATTCCTAGAAGAGTGCTGGACAACCTAGACTTCTACCATCTATGTATCAGGGTATCTACTTTCTCTATACCATTATGTCATTCTTACACAAATTTTCCATGTGACCAGTATGCATCCTCTGAGGAAGTTAACCCCCTGATAGAATGACTTCCCAGAGACCATGTGCTACCACAGAAAAAGCTCTAGGGAAAACTTCCAGCACTGTACCTTGGCCACATATTAATATAATATATATTGATACGCTCCTTAATATTAAGTCACTTTCCAATGGAACAGAGGGCTTCCCCCTACTGTAATCACCCATTTTCAAATTCCATTTAAGCCAGCTAGGCTGTCCCTTTGGGCAACTCAAAGGAATGTGACACCCCAAGTGAATACAAGCCAGGGTTCGGGTTTACTGTTGAGCTGTTGTTGAGTCTCTGGCTGGTGAGGTCTGGCCCAGACAACTTGCTGTACCACCTGTTCGTGTCAAAGTATTCACTTACCATGTGTGATGCTCTCCCCCTGATTAATCTGCGCAAACAGTGCTGAGCGGGATGCAGACTCATCACAGGCTGAACTGGTAGGGACTGGGGGAGGAGGTGGGCCTGGCGGTGGGGGAGGAGGGCCTGATCCAGCAGAGGGTCCAGAAGGCAATCCACTCAGTTCTTTTGCCACAGGCCCCTGGAACAGTTAAGTGCAGGTCACATAGTCATCCTTGCCCTCTGTACCACTGCCGGTAGGGCCCTACATGTGTCCAGCGTACATGGGGTCTCCACTATACCCCCTGAGGCAATGATTAATGCTTCCTACCCAAGCCCAACTTGGCTTTATTCCTTTTCAATTCTTCCCAAGGATCCAACTCTCAGCTCCATTCCTCAACCTTCACATTTTTCCTTTGACCTCACCTGATTCCAGCTCTAAACCCTATTTCCAAATATCTATTTGACATCTTCCTTAGTGTGTCACCAGTACTTGACTCAACAAATTCAAAATTGATTTCATCATCTGCCTGCTACCCTGCCTATACAATCATGCCCTTGTCCCTAATTTCAGTGAAAGACATGACCATCCATGCTTGACTATTCACTCAATCTTCTTTGAGGCTTCCCACTCCTTCAAGGTCATTAGATCTATTATCTTGGTGCTATTTCCTACCAACTATCTTTTCCCAGCCCCTAGCACCATGACCACTTCCACAGTCTGAGCATGAGCCCTTATCTCTAACTTACACACCAAGACTCTTCTAAAGACAAATCTGATCATTATCACTCCTTTGCTCAAATATCTACAAGTTTCAGCCTACCTTCCTTTCCAGCCTTTTCTTCTAAAAATCTCTGACCATCTCCCCTTATTGAAGCCAGAGATAACCAATCTCTACATTTACTCCGCATTTGCTTTGTTTAAGCTGTGCCTTTTGTTAGTAGCCCACTTCTCACTGCCCTGTACTTCTTTTAAGTCTCAGAACAGAGTATGCCTCTTCAAAGCACAATCTCTCCCAGTGAGAATCACTCTTCTCTTTCTTATACTCTAGAGTCTGTATCTTTATCATAGCATTAGCTTGGTGATTTGTACTGGGGTTTTGTGTCTATGTTTTTAAGCTTTTTGAGGGCTGAGATGGTGTAATTCATGCATGTGTCTCCCCTTCAGCACCAATCACTGTCCCTGACCCATGTTTATTGAAATGGAATAGAATTGAATATTCCTTCTCCTCTCACCCTTGCTTTCTATATTCTCTTCTCCTTTTTCCCTTTCCTTCTCCCTTTTCTTTCTACCCTCCACCGGAAAAAAACTAGCATGTCTTCAAGTACCTTGGTGGTGCTGAAGTCTAAGAAACCTGACCCCACCCTAAAGAGATAAAGAAAGGGAGGCAGGGAAGGAGGAAGAAGTCACTAACCGTCTTGCTCCAGGCCAGTCCAGTGGTATGGAACTCCTTAATGTAAGCCTGCAGCTCTGTCCATATACTCAAGTAAGCTTTAACCCAGTCTACATGCTTCTTATCCCTGGGAGAATAAAAGAACTCATCATAGGTGGTCAGGGTATATTACAATAGTGATTCTAGAACCCCTCCTGCCTGTGGGTTCATGCCCTCCTACCTATGGTGTTTCTTAGGCTCTGCTCAATGGCAGCACCACCAAACTTTAAAAAAGGTAACTTATTTTTAACCTATTACATTTTTAATATAACCTAGTCTATTACTCTAATTAGACCAAACTTCATTAAGATAGGGACTCTGGATTATATCTCTATCACTTATATCTCTATCACTCATAGCAGTGTTTCTCAAACTTTTTTCTTAAGTAGCAAAACTGTTTTGTCAAAGTACACTTTAGACAGAACCTGATATATAAAAATGATAAAAGCAGAAATTCTGTGCATGAAGCCCTGGTAGAGGAGAGTTCTTGGGCACTACTGTGGAACTCTAGGACTCTAAGAAAACTGCCTTAAAAGACAGTGCCTTATGTCAAAATACACCCTTACCCCCAAAAATATCAAAACTAAAAACTTCCCTTTAGGAGGAAACCATCAACATTAAATTACAGATATGGTACTGCACTATGGTTCAAGAACCCTCTCTCTTCTATATTAGCTAGATGACTTTAAGGTTATTTAGATGAAGACCTTGTTTCCTCAACTGTTATCAAAATACTCTCATGCTTAATTCTAGGTTGCATGAAGGATCAAAGTGGTACCTGGTGTTCTGGGACACATTTCACACACAAGAAGGCTTATTCCTCACACAGAGTAGTAGCTCAAGAAATGTTTGTTGAATGATGATGAATAGAAGAAAGGAAGGGTTTGGGTAGCTATGTAACTTAATAATTGTTGCCTGCAATCATTCCAGCTCAAACCCAGCAAGGAGTAAGTCAGTTAGGACTGGTAGACATACAATAGATAGACATACAATGACTTCCCTATGTAATACCTGCATTGGCTAGGTAGCCCTACTCTCACTTTAACTGACTGCATGAACACTCAGGGTAATTTTCTATTAAGTCCTACTGAACCCTTTGCCACTGCGGCAGTGACAAATTCTCAACAAAGGAACAAAATCTTGTATAAACAGGCAAATTAAAGGGTATTAGTCCATGTTACCTCCAGCAAAACCTCCTAAACCCAGAAGGTTAAGGATTAAAAGACTAAAAGGGCCTCTCCCAACCATGGAGAGAAAGCAGAAGTAGAAGCAGAAACACTTCCTGCTTGCAAATGCAGCTTCTATGAGCCAATGTCAAAGCTCTCCAAAATATACCCCTGAGATAGGAGAACAAGCACAGCAGCTAAGGGCAATCTTAATTAACCCCAAAGTGCTACTCCAGTAAGTAACCAGCCGAGTTTATCTTCTGCCCCTTGAGGAAAACCTAGACTTACACATCTTTGTACTCCTTGAGGACTCGGTTTGTATAAAACATGGCAGCATCATGCATTTCTTTCACATAGGGGCCAGGCTTGGGAGCCTAGAGAGAGAGAAACTGTCAGTGACTCAGAGCCTCTCAAACCATATCTCCTTCCCCCTCGCAGTTTATCCCTTCCCAAACCATGGAAGCTGTGTTGCTCACCATCGCCACCCAGCCCAGGCCCTGGATACTTTCACTGACAGCTGACAGGTGATTGAACAACTTGCTGCCTCGGTTCTTTTCCCGCAAAGTTATCACTTCTTGGATCTGCTCTGAGATGGGTGCCAACAAATCAGAAAGCTTATTCTAAGAAAAGATGCAAGAAAAGATTCAGGTTAAAATCTTTTTGTAAAAGCTTTGTATGTTGGTCAGCTCTGATCCTGAAGGCAAAAATTCTCTATGGACTACAATGAGCACTCAAAAAAACTTTGTATTCATCCTGCCCTGATTCATAAGGCTGAAATACTGCTCATCACCTCACTTTCTTCACAGAGTTCCAGCTCCTCATGCTAGCTTTTATGGTTCTTCATGATCAGGATCCATACTTCAGGTATACCACAAAATCCTACCATTTCAGCCACTTATTTGTCTGTTTTTTGTCCCACTCATAAGAGATACCAGTTCATCTCTGTGCCTCTACTCATAACGTTCTCCTTTTTCCATCAACCCAAATGCTCCCCATGCTTCATGAAGAACAAGAACAGCCCTCCAACCCCAGCCATACCAGCCTCCTATAGCATTTATTGTCAGCATAACCAATTCTGGCACCTTATCCTTACCCACACAAACTATTAATGGAACTGTGTGAATTATGTTTTTCTTTCTCATAATTCTTCAAGACAAGGGCTTTGCCTTCGCCTCTTTTGTCATCATTATAGCCCTCAATGCACTGCTAGCCATATAGCAGCTGCCGAGTAGAGAGCTGATGAATCAAAGCAATTAGGGAGCTTGGCAGTCAAGCAGGCAGCTTAGCAAAATGAATCAATTTTGTGTTTCTGTGTTTTCATCCTTCCTCCAAAGTTCAGTTTCCTGAATATCTCCATTCTCAGATCTTAACTAATCAGGGCAGATTAAGAATTAGAATCTAATATATTTAACATCTTGCTCTATTTTTACATTATTTAGGCATGCTGAGGGCCAAGGGTATTTTAATACAGCATTAGCAGGAAGACTTGCTTTATTATGCCTCCATGCCCAGGAAAAGCAAATGCAAAAGGAATACAACCCAAATTTTTGACTGCAAGAAAAATCTAAATTTTCTCTAATTCAACTTTTCACACCTTGCAGCATAAAATTTTGAGGTAGGAGTAAGGTTAAAGAGAGATCCCCCAATCAGTGAAGGATGAGAGGAGAAGCAGTACTTCAGGAGTTTTAGGATATTCACAGCAGCATGACTAAAACTTATCCACAGTGAAGCAAGAGAACCACCTCTAAAGGGCTTAGGAGACACTATGATAAATTTGGGCTCAGCTAAGAGGCTAAAAGAGGCTGTCTATTAAGAGAAGCAGCAAAGTCCCAGGGGGTAACTACAATCCTAAGCAAAATGACAGAAAAAAGCTGGTAGAGACCAGTAAGTACTCAATGGCACATTCCTATAAAGCCACTTTAAGTCTGACTCTACCTCTGGTGTGAACACACATTATCACGAACACACTCTACTTGGTGTGAACATACATTATCGTGAGCCTACTAGGACTATTTTGGCACATTGTGATAACTTAGCAAAAATCTCTCAACTTGTCCTGAGCATTGAACCCAAACTAAACCAACTAGTAGTGAACTTACGCCTGCTGGCTGCTGACACTGAGAGGCTGTAACCACAAGAGCTCGCTCCAACTTCAGACCTGTGTGGACCATCTCCGCCTGCCAGAAAGGAGAAGAATCAGCTACTGATGACATATTATAACTGGAGAGGTCTTGATAAGAATAACCTGAAACCTGTACTTCCATGTACTCTGACAGCCACCCAGGTACGTCATGTTGTTTCCTTCATGTATTCCAGATTCCAGGAACTGATAGTAGAATTACATATACTATTGCTCCTGTTGGAACTAATCAGGGATATATATCCAGAGCTGGAAATGAAGATCATTCAGGCTAGCCTTAGGTGATGTCAAATTACCAACTACACAGTGTGATATAACATGCACTGAAAAATCTCACATCACCAAAAAAGACCTCTTTTTTCAAAAACTGGAGACAGGAGTAAAGGCAAAGACCTAAATTTATGCCTAAAATTCTCGAAGTATTTACTCCTTTAGGTTAAAGCTATTTCTCAAATGCTGGACCAGGACCCATTAGCAGATAAATAATTAAATCAATTTAGTGAGCCACAACCACTTTATTAAATAGAATAAAACAAAAGTATGAGTGCAGAGCAGTGCATCAACTTGAAATTATTTCCAGATAAAAAGTTAAAAAAAAAAAAAAGCACAGTAGTAGCATAAGCACTATTTTGTGAAATTTCAATGTCAGTGACAAATATGTTATTTCTCTCTGAGGGTCATAGTTAAAAGAATTTAAGAAACATGAGGCTGGCCAGGAGTTATGGCTCACCCCTGTAATCCCAGCACTTTGAGAGGCTTAAGCAGGAGGATGACTTGAGGCTAGGAGTTTGAGACCAGCCTAGGTAACATAGCAAGACCCATCTCTACAAAAAATAAACAGATGAGCCAGGTGTGGTGGTGCATGCCTGTAGTCCTAGTTACTTGGGAGGCTGAGGCAGGAAGATCGCTGGAGTCCAGGAGTTCAAGGCTGCAGTGAGCTATGATCATGCCACTGCACTCCAGCCTGGGTGACAGAGTGAGCCCTCATCTTTAAAAAAAAAAAAAAAGAAAGAAAGAACAAAAAAAGAAACTATATGAAGATTCAAAGATGGTAATCCATTTTTCTGGATTTTCATTTTTTAAATATAAAAATGATAAATGCTTTAAAATTTTTTCAAATGCTACACAACTGTAATGCAACCCCCACGCCCTATCAAAGTCCCAGTCCCACTCCCTAAAGCTAACGCCATTGCCAACAGATGGTATATGAGAGGCTCAAAATAGATCTTCCAAAGGCCAAGTAACCAGTCTTGCTGAAGAGTTTAGATGAGGAAGATCCTAAACATGGTTATTGTTTATCAAGAATTACTCAGTGGGCTAGCAGGAAGGTTTTTAGGTCTCGAAAAGAGGGGTAAAATATATATGTGAGTGTGGGGTGGTGGTGGTGGTGATGATGTTGGAGGCAGCACAGGAAGGGAGGTGGGTGGAGAGGCACCTGTCATTGCCTATTTCCTATTCTCGCCGTGGGCTAAGTGTGAAAATAACCCATATTAGCATAACTAATAACTATCGAGCACAGTTTTATAAATGCTAAGTCATGACAATGACTCCTTTAAATAAGCCCCCCTAGGTTTGGTTATGTAACATGTTGGAATCAGACTGGGAGCATATTCTTCACTATAAAGATGAACACAGTCATATTTTATGCACCATACAAGCTTTCTGTATAAAAGAAGCGCACACAGAATATGTGATAAAAGCAGGGGACCTAGAAAAATATGAGAAATCATTTCTGTGCCTGAACAGAGCTCCTCAGTACAGGTAGAAAAGGAGCCAGGAGCCTCTCAAGGGGCTCATAAACCAAAGATGAAAGGGATTTGAAGAAAGACACCAGTCCTTAAAAGAGGGGAAAAAAGGCAAAACATCCTTACATGTTTCTGCACGTCTCCCCCAATCTCTTTACTGATCTTCAAGTATTCTGTCACAGGACCGGCAAGCAGTGAGTCAAATGCTTGCACATATGGAGTTGCCCCTGCTGAAGACACACACACCATAAAAAAATCAACGACGCATGTTTCTTTAAAATGCGCTTCCATGGGAAAGGGGAAGGGCACAAGGTAACACAGTAAACAGAATACTGGAACAGGAGTCAGGAATCCTGGGTTCTGGTTCCAATACCACCACTAAGTGGTTATGTGATCCTGACTAAGTCCCTTTTCCTCTCTGAGCTTAATTTTCTTTATGTATAAAATGAAAATGAACAAAATGATCCTCCAAGGTTCCTTTTAACTCTAATGTTCTATGTTTCTCCTGGTGCATGTGCAAAATGGCCAGTTTGCCAATCATTTGTAAAGAGGAATTTTAACATCACTTATCATTTGACTTACACTGGAGTTATTCTACTAAAGAAAGAAACAGGAAATATCATACAAGCAGGAAGTTCTTGTGTTAAAATAACTTAACCACAGGCCTCCTTGCACAAGTTACTTCCTCCCTTATCTGTTCGCAGCAATACAAATTACAGGAGATAAACTTTCTAAAGTGTTTTGGGGAAGTTAGCTCCAAAAGGGAGAATTCACTGGGATAGAAAAATTTTAGGCTTGGGTGGGCACAGTGGCTCACGCCTGTAATCCTAGCACTCTCGGAGGCTGAGGCAGGAGGATCACTTGAGCTCAAGAGTTCCAGACCAGCCCGAGCCAGAGTGAGATGCTGTCTCTACTAAAAATAGAAAAAATTAGTCAGGCGTCATGGCATGCGCCTATAGTCCCAGCTACTTGAGAGGCTGAGGCAGAATTGCTTAAGCCCAGGAGTTTGAGGTTGCTGTGAGCTAGGCTGACGCCACAACACTCTAGCCTGGGCAACAGAACGAGACTCAGTCTCAAAAAAAAAGAAAAATTGCAGGCCAAGACACTCAAACAAAGCATTCTTCTGGGCTGCGCGGTGCTTACCTTTAGAATTGTCTCCATACCCACAGTGCATGTCAGAGGTATGGGATACTGCCTCTAGACGGCCCACTGCCCTCTCCAATCTTTCTACCAGATTTTGCATGTCAGCCATAATGTACCACCTGCTGAAACAGATCAAATGTTATTTGTTATTTTATATTATACAGCACCTACAGAGAAAAACAGAATACTCCTGGGGGGTGAAAAGGATGCCAATTCTGAGGAACAGAATAGTTTAATAAAATTAGATGGAAAAGTAGTCTAGCACATTTGCAAAATCATAAAGACCTCATTAAGCAAGAGAACTATTCAGGAAAAGGTATTCAATAAAGCAAATGTTTATTCAAATATTTACTGAATATTTACTATGATACTACCAAATATTTGCATAGAAACTGGGAATTTGCAAAGTATAGTCACATATATTGTCTCAGTTTGAGCCTCCCAAAAACTATTCAGGAGAGGAAGGATAATTACTACACTCTCAGAGATAGAAAACTTAATTTCAGTGAAGTTAAATGACTTGCCTATAGTCACAAAGCCAGTTAGGAGAGAAGCCAGCACTCAATTTAAGGCTTTTGGCTCTAAGTTCAGTGTGTTTTTTTTCCACAACATCTTGCTGCCCGCATGTACAATGAATAGGATATTTACTCTGCCTTCAAAAACTTACAGTCTAATAGGGGAGATTTAACATATGCACTAACAACTATAAAACAAACAGAAAAAAAAATTTTAAGGTGACACAAGAAATTTGCAGATAGGCAGCATGGGATTTCAGAGAGGGGAAGAGTATATCACCTGGAAGGATCGGATAAGGGTATAATGGAGAAGCTGCCATTTGAGCCAGGCTTCAAATGAGGATAGGTAGGATCTGGACTTGCAGTAGGGAAGGACACTAGACACATCCAAGCTCTAAAAGAGCTTGTTAGAGGTCTTTTGCAAGTACTAATTTATCTGAACTAGCTTCATTCAATGTCTAATATCCTAAAGAAAGTAAGCTCCAAGAAAGAAACAACCTTATCTAGCTTGTTCCTTACACTACCATTTAGACCACTACCTGGTAGGGAGTAGATGTTCAATAAATATTTACGAAGTTACAGCATTCAAAAACTCCAAAAGGAAAAAGGTTCTGAAAGTTGTACACATAAGTGTAAAATCTTATCAATACACATCTACATAAAGTACTTGAGACCATAAGGGATCTCACAGAAATTAGTCAGTGAAATTTCAAACCTTTGACTTGGAAAGATTCTACTTCATCAAAGCATTAATTAGTTCAGGTAACTGAGGCCAAATGAACTCAACTCCCTTGAAGCTGCCTAAAATGACCACAGCAATTACGATTTCCCCAAAGATGACAACATGCCAGAGTATCTCAACTTAACACATCCTCCTTCCTGTAGGAGAGATAAGCAGCTCGCAAGATAAACTAAGGAAGGCAATATAATAATCCCTTTCCATTCTTTTCTGTGTTTAGGCTCTGGTGTCTCTGATCCCAGTCACTTGCCAGAGAATGTTGTTTAAAACAGAATCAAAGGGCCCAGTGTGGTAGCTCACACCTGTAATCCCAGCACTTTGGGAGGCCAAGGTGGGAAGATTGCTTGAGGCCCGGAGTTCGAGACCAGCCTGGACAACACAGCAAGACCCTGTCTCTACCCAAAAAAATTGTTTTTAATTAGCTGGGCATGGGGGTATGCACTTGTAGTCCTAGCTACTTGGGAGGCCAAGGCAGGAGAATCGCTTGAACCCAGGAGTTCAAGGTTACAGTTTGCTATGATTGTGCCACTGCACTCCAGCCTGGGTAACAGAGCGAGATCCTGTCACTAAAAAATAAATAATAAAGAGAGACGCAAAGAGGAAAAAAACGAGAATGAGGACCAAATAAACCTTTCCATTCCCTGGCCTGGAGTTGTAGCAGAAGCCTTCAGGTCTTCCTCTACTAGCAAACAGAGCCATCTAGAAATAGCCAATATACTTTCCTTTACATTATGACATCATCAACTGATACCTGAATTGCTGCCCTTTTCCATTTTGGGTACTGGCTAGGGACAGACTCACATATAATCCACCAGACTTTATAAACTGGGGGAAAGGCAAGGAATGCAATAAACTCCCAAGCTACCTTCCATGGATACCACCTAGTTCATTATAAAACATGTTCCTTCATACACAACGCATGTTTCAGGTTGAGACCAGCGTTAACAATGGAAACATAGGGCAAGCGTCTCTAAAAGCTGCCAGGGTGGGTGAAACACTTACCAACCTTAAAAGCTTAATAATGTAGCTTCATGGGATTTTGGTTCCCCTTTATGTACATTTCACTTGCATTCGTAGGCTTTCATTGCTAAACAAGCTATAGCACTGCTGTCTGACTTAAGTAGAATGGAAAGGGATAATATAGCTACCATTTATAGTTAATCTCATTCTACCACCATCCAAAGATAGAAGAACAGTACCTGGTATTTTTGGTTTTGGTGGCGGTAGAGTGAAATTTGAGATGTTATGGGAAAGAATGTCCAGAATTGAAGGGACTGAAAGACACACCTTTTCTCATTTCCTACACACACACTTGTACTCTTCAGGTGGTCACGTCCACTCCCAAGCTTCCAACTACCACTGTTGCAGTAACACCCGGCCTACTTGCCATGTGGTAAGTACCACAACCACCTGTGGACTAAAGACTCCCAAAGCAGCCTATCCAGCTCAGGCCATTCCTCTGGGATTCAGAATTTTAGACCCAGCTTTCACATCTCTACCTGGGTGCCCCAAAGGCACCAAAAACTGAAATGTCCAAAACAGAACTCATCATCTTCCCTAACACTGCTCCCTCACACCTCACCCCGACTATGTCAGTGATCTAGCATGACCAGCCATCACCTGATTGATCAAGCTAGTAACCTGTAAACTGTCAGGCAGTATAGTACAGTGGGTAAGAGTGGTCTTTAGAAAAATGAATAGATTGGGAGTTTGAACAACAGCACTCCTTGGCTCTGTGACTATGAGCAGTCACCAAATTTTCTGAGCCTCAGTTTCCTCATCTGTATAACGAGGACAAAAGTATAAAATCCAAAGGGCTTTAGTGAGAATAATGAGGAAGTCCATGTAGAAGTGCTTAGCAACAGTCCTGGAAAATAATAAGGATTCCATAAATGTTAACTAAATTTATATCTTCTTCCTTACTCGCCCACAATATCTAATTAGTCACCAAAATCCATAGGCTCTACCTTGCATATCTCATGAACGGATGCCTCTTGCCCTGACTGATAAAAGCATATCAAGACTTTGCCTAGATTACTGCAATAACTTCCTAGCTAGTTTTCCCTAATTCCACTAATACAACTTCTTAATCTACTCTCCATATTATAGCCAGAGTGATCTACCTAAAATGCAAATACAATTATAATATTCTTTTATTTAACATGATTCAATACTCCCCAGAACACTCAGGACAAAGTTCAAACAAGGGTTTCCATAATCTAGTCCTACTTTATCTCCTACCACTCCCCAGTTTTATCTCTTGCTACACCTTTCCTCAACACACTATAGCAACATAGGACTACTTGGATTTTCCAGAACAAGCCACGCCTTTTCTCACGTCTGAGACTTTATAATGCTAGGCACTTGGAAAAGTTTTTCCCTTTCCAATCTGCCCTCTCCAGAACTCTTATTGTTCTTTAAGTCTCAACTATGATATCACCTCTCCAAGAAATATTTCTACTATGTGCTTCCACAACACTGTGCCCTTATTTCTACCACAGCACTTAACATACTAGTTTAAAATCATTTATTTAATAGTCAGCAGGCAATTAGCCACCCCAAGGCAGGAACCATGTCTTGCCTTTATAATTCCAGCACTATAAATGTAGTAGGCACTAAAAATCTAGCAGGCTAACAAATATCCTTTAAATAAATAAACAAACAAATAAATAAAGGCTCTTGCTCTCCACACGTCTGGCTGTCTCTGCTCTCTGTCAAATCTGTGGGAAAGTGGGGTTTTTTCTCTTTCTTCTTCTTTTTTAATTTTTTGTCTGTCTGCTTTTGCAGGATTTTACAAATACTCCCATCTTTCAAATAAATGCTGCTTTCTCAGGCATAAATGACATTGCTATGGACATCTCCAAACTAAGTACCATAAGGAAAATAACCACATAAGAATACATAGTAATTAAAAATAATCTCTTATAGTTGTAAATGCTTTATATCAGTAATCTGCTGTTTCTTTTGAGACTTAAAATAATTCTGCAAGGTATATTATGCAGATATTGATCCCCATTTTTAGAATGAAGAAACTGACATTCACAGAAGTTAAAAAGCTTGACAGAGATCAGCCAGTGAGTAGAGAACCTAGGTCCTGAGCACAAATATTCTGAATCCTAGTCTGAGGCGCTTCTTACCACTCCACGATGGCTTTTAAGCAACTAAGTGACTGTGTGGTTCTCATAGCATCCAGCCCCCCATTTGTTTGCCTAGCATAGCACTATGGGTTCAAGGCCTCTCCGTGGTGTCTTTAGTTACATTATTAGCAGATTTCAATTTTTCTATTTTCAATTTTCTACATGGAGGCCAATTTTTTAAAATCACATTCACGATGACACAAGTTGAGAAGCAACTGTTCAAAATAAGGCTTCTCCCAAAGAATACAGAATTCTCAGAGCAGAAAACTGTAGCTCTGCCTGATCTTGTTCCTTGCCATTTCTAACCGATAATAGCCAAGAATTATATATAAACCTCCATAAATGAATGCACAGATTCTCTACTAGTTAAGCATCCATCATAAAAGCTCTCAGAAAGAGTCATATTTATGTCATAATTACGTAAGTCTAAATAGAACTAGGACTCAGGAAACCAAGCTCTGAGTCCCAATCTGCACGTACTAACTGTGTAACTTTGGGACAGTGGCACAATGAGTTATAATCCTCATCTAGCATACAGAGATGTAAGGATGAAAGGAGCTGATTTCATAGATGAGAGTAATCACTTTGGACGCCTTAAAATGCAATTCAAATGTAAAATGTCAGCACTGCATACTATATACTAGAATATAGACTCCAGAAGAATGGGAATTTATCTATTCTCCTTCCTGCACCTACCTCATCACCCAACAAGCAGGCATATAGATACTCATAAAACCAAAGCGTTTAGCGTTGTGTGGGCTACTGCAGAAAGGGAATACACATTTTGTTGGCCTTCCCGATAAGAAGGAAAGATTCTTTTTTTTTTTTTTTGAGACAGAGTCTCACTGTGTTGCCCGGGCTAGAGTGCCGTGGTGTCATCCTAGCTCACAGCAACCTCAAACTCCTGGGCTCAAGCGATCCTCCTGCCTCAGCCTCCCGAGTAGCTGGGACTACAGGCAATGTGCCACCATGTCCGGCTAATTTTTTCTATATATTTTTAGTTGTCCAATTAATTTCTTTCTATTTTTAGTAGAGACGGGGTCTCGCTCTTGCTCAGGCTGGTTTCGAACTCCTGAGCTCAAACAATCCGCCCGCCTCGGCCTCCCAGAGTGCTAGGATTACAGGCGTGAGCCACCACGCCCGGCCAAGGAAAAATTCTTGAGAACAGTTTTCATTCTTAACTGGAAGGCCAACAAAATGAAATGAGAATGGAATAAATACTAAAGACTGTATTTTAAAAAGTTCTGTTAGAGAATATCTAACTTTAGTTGGATTAGGGAAAGTTAAAGTATCTGCCTATATATTAGAGATTTTTCTTTGCAGAATGTGTTACTATGGATATGAATTATATAGTATAAAACGACTATATCCTCTGAGAGTTCAGAAGAAATCAATAAGGACTAGAGGTAGATTGGTTTCAGGAGGGAAGTGGGTATTTTGATGAAAAGATAAGAGAAAAAAGGAAAGACATTCTAGAACAAATCAAAAGCAAAAAAGAAGAGACCAGGCAACCTATGTACAGAAAGTGTGAGCAGGTTAGCCTGCATAGAGTTCAGAGTACCATGGGAAATAAAGCTGAATAAGCAAGCTGGGCCAGATTATGGAGGGCACTGAAAGCCAGGCAGTATTTGGATTTGACGTTGATACATGTGGAGCCATCCAAGGATTCTGGGTGGAGGAACAATATGAAAGTAAAGTGTTTACAAGCACTGTCTGATAAACAGAATAAGATTTGGAGAGAAAAGTGAAGATATTAGGGTCCAGAAAGTTAGGTTGAAAGCTGTTATTCATCTAGCTATAAAAGAAGGCTACTGCAAAAGATATTTCAAAGGAAAAAATTCATAATATTTGGTGTCTAACCAGATATTTAAACTAAATGAAAAGAATCAATTAATCAACAAATAATCACCTTTAGGCAACGAAGTGACCAGCACCTGAATTAAGTGCTATGGGGAATGTAAAACAAAGGTAGTTTGCCTGCTCTAAGGGAGTTTAGCAGTAGAGAAGCTACTTTCTTTTTTTTTGTTTGTTTTTTGAGACAGAGTCTCACTCTGTTGCCCGGGCTACAGTGCCCTGGCGTCAGCCTAGCTCACAGCAACCTCAAACTCCTGGGCTCAAGTGATCCTCCTGCCTCAGCCTTCCGGGTAGCTGGGACTCCAGTCATGTGCCACCATCCCTGGCTAATTTTTTCTATTTTTAGTTGTTTGGCTGATTTCTTTTTATTTATAGTAAAGACAGGGTCTCGCTCTTGCTCAAGGCTGGTCTGGAACTCCTGAGCTCAAGCAATCCTCCCACCCTGGCCTCCCAGAGTGCTAGGATTACAGGCGTGAGCCACTGTGTCCAGCCAAGAAGCTGCTTTCTATTGAATCACTGGCTCTCAGGATTAGGAGAGATTCTAAAAATCATCTTGTAAAAACACCATCTGATGCCAGAATAGTCCTTTCAATATTCTTAGCAATTAGACAAGCAGCCTCTGCTCAAACACCTTCAGTGATATGGAGAACCCGCGACTTCTTGAGGCAGCCCATTCCAGACAGCTCAAAGTATTAAAAAGTTCTTCCTTATATGGAGGCAAATGTGCTTCCCCACAGCTTCCACCCACTGATCTTGGTTCTGCCCTTGGAGGTCACAAGAAACAAGTGTGCATTAAACTGAGAACAAGTACTAACTGTGTGGTACTGACTGTGTGGTACTGACTGTGAGCACAGTAACATTTAGAGAAGGGAGGCAAAGATGATTCCAGACTTGTAAATATTGGGGCCTTAAGAGAATGATGACATTAATAGTCAGAAACAGATTCTGGCATATTTTAGTTAGGGCAAGAAAATGAGGTCAGTTTTGGATATGCTGAGCTTGAAGAAAAGATGAAGCTTGTAAGTGGAAATGCCTAGTAAGTATTTGGAAATAAAGCCTGGGAAAGGATCAAGACTGGAGATAATATTTGCAAACCATTGGCAAAGAAATACCATGAAGTCATGAGAATGTATAGGCTCTTGGAGGGATGTATGCTGAATAAAAAGAAACTATGAGCTTGATTCAGCAGTAATTTCTTTCGTGGTCTGAAACCAAGAAAAAATCTGAAATGGCTAGTGATTCTTGCCAAAGCTGCTTCATACTCTCATCATTCAACAACTCAACCCAATTCCTTCTGCCTATGCAAAGAAGTCATTCAGAAGTAAATGGAACCAGGCTATTTCTGCGGTTCTTGTCTCATCTCACCAGGCCATTAAGCCAGTAGCGTGAATTTCTACTTGAGTAGAGAACTATTATGCTTAAAATGTTTTCTACTTTGCCCCATAGTTGTTCTTGCTATTATCCTTAAGTAAAAGTGAAAAGAAAGGAACCATACAAGTCACCCTGTGTACTATGATAGCCCAACTGATTTGCTTCAAAATGCTTCTCTTGGCCTTGACTTTGTAATCCAAATCCTGAGGTTTTATCCCAAGAAAGTAAATAGTAATGCAGTAAAAGTGATAGGCATGAAGATGTTCACTGCAATGTTAGATATATCTATCTATATCTTAGACTTCTAACTATAAGGGCAATACCTACATGCATTGAGGAAAAAGACCCATTATGAGGCTCTAACATGTCACAAAGTAAAACCTAGATATGCTTCTAGGAGATACTTACAAGTTGGCTAATTTAACCCAGAAACCAAAGAACAGACACCACTTTGCTCCAGTAAAGATGCCATCTAAATCTAAAAGCATTTGGTTTGGCTGATGAAACCAATGACATTTAATGCCTGAGTCACTGTCACCTGAGGTTTAGATTGAAAAAGAAAGAAAGATCTATCTTCTAGGGAGGGAAGGAATCCAACTCAATATCAGCATTTGTCTCCTGTTCCCTCCTTATACACGGTCCTCTATCTGAAACTCCATGAAAGAGTAAAATGAGTAATAGTGTATAACCGGAGGTCAGACTTGGCAACTAGCTATTTCAATGGTCTGGGGCAAACAGATAACTCTGTAAGGTCATGGGTTCCCCTCTCCCTTATATTCAAAGAATATTCTGAAGATTAATTAGAGCATTGAGCAGAACTTTTCTACTTCTACATGTTTTTTACTCTATAAGGAAAAACGGCACTGGCTGATTTGAGCCTGGATCTTTGCTTTAATAGAAGAGCATTTCCCACTGTCATACATAAAGATAGATTCAAGGATGACATTTGTCCTTAGCCATGATTCAGCTAAAACTAAAGATATGAAAAGATCTGTGATTATAAGTCTATAATTAAGCATAGGAATTTTAATAACCTCTGGAGGAAAAAAACAAACAAAAAAAGCAAGTCTGCTCCTTCCATTAAACATTTCAACTATTTTCCAGCCAAATGGAAAAGTTTGGCACAACAGGTCTGGTAATACAAGGCAAACAAAGCTGCACTGTAGTTGAGGAATATTTTTAGAACTTTGTTTTTGTTAAGTTTACATACAGTATATCACGAAGAAAGTTTCATGGTCAATGCTGCATTGGCTGCATTAATTTAAAGACAATGAAACCACAGTCCTGTGCCCCATGACAGTTTGGTTAATGATTAATGATGGACCGACCACACATACAATGGTGGTCCCATAAGATAATACTGTATTTTTACTGTACTGTTTTTATGTTTAGATATACAAATACTTACCATTATGTTACAATTGCCTACAGTATTCAGTACAGTTAATATGCTCTATAGGTTTACAGCCTAGGAGCAACAGGCTATATCGTCTACATTTGTGTAAATACACTCTGTGATGTTCCCACAATGATGAAACCGCCTAATAAAAAATTTCTCAGAACATATCCCTGTCGTTAAGCAATAAATGGTCATACAACAATTTTATCAATTAAACATGAACACCAACTCTATAAACCATATGAAATTTAAAAATAAATGATAGTCCCTATCCACTAAAACCAACCAGTCTAAACGCAAGCAACCTGAACAAAACAGGGATTTATATATTCTCAATACAGAGGAGAGGGAATTCTGCTGGCTAACACTGTCAACTAACACAAAGCTTGCTTCTAGTACTTAATCAGTGACATTTCTCTATTAAGATCACATCCTCTGTGGAGGGGGGCAAGGCAAGTCCTTTAAGGATTACCCATAAATTACTTGAAAGAATAATTTCTTGATGCCTCAATTAAAACAAATGATTCATTCATTGCAGGATACTGAGTGCTTATCATTGTGCATGGCCTGGAGCCTACCCTCATAGAATTCAGTTGGGGAGATAAGACATTGTATAATCACAGCTATGACACTTCCTAATGCAGGAGTTCTCAACTCAGACAATTCTGTCCTCCAGGAGACATGTGACAATGTCTGAAGACATTTTTTGTTGTCACAAATGAGGAAGTGCTACCGGCATCTAAGGGCTAGAGGCCAGGGATGCTGCTTAACATCCTACAATGCACAAGACAACGCCATGATGAAGAATCATCTGGCCCAAAATGTCAACTGTGGTTGAGAAACCCTGTTCTAATTTAATAAGGAGCATAATAAGGGAAGTGCAAAAGGTTCAAATAAAATGGTAGTTCAGGCTGGGCATGGTGGCTCAGGCCTGTAATCCTAGCATTTTGGGAGCTGAGGCAGGAGGATTGCTTGAGGCCAGGAGTTTGAGAGTTTGAGGTTACAATAAGCTAC
>NW_012148052.1:2936812-2940832 GCF_000956105.1 Propithecus coquereli
AGATTTCAAATCTCAGCATTAAATTTCAAACCAGAGGGTTCAACTTCCAGTGACATTTTGCATTTGCTTGTTTAAGTAAAACAAATCTTTGACTCACAATGCTTCACTGAAAACTGAAAGGAGGAAGTCACTTTTTAAAGGCGAAGTCTCCAGTTAAAAAAATAATTGCAACTAAACAAATGTATGCATAACCAAGAAAAAGGGTGAGAAAACATCATCCGTCAGGCTGGAAACAAAACATTTTATAAATTCAATAGCTAACCTCCTCAAAGCAAAAATACATGCACTGAATTTTTTTTTCACGCACTGAATCTTAATATCACCACTTTTGGTTTGCATGGCAGGTTGTACTTTACATGGTACTTTTATTGCCACCATTTTATTTAAAACCCTCTGAGACATAAATTATGCCCACTTGACTGATGAAGTATTTCTAGAGAAGGTGGGAAATTCCTACAGAAATTCCTTTATGCTGGACCATGGCAAAATCAAATCCATTAAAAGCCCTTCACAACCTGGCAGACACCTACCCTTTTTTCTGGTCTTATTTTCTGCCAAATTCCAGGCTCCATTACTTCACTGAACAATTTAGGCCCTCTCCTGCCTCCATCTTTGCTCCTGCTGTTTCCTTTAGCTAGGACACCTTTGCCTAGATTTACTACAAATACCTCAAACTAAACTCATGCTAAGTTCATTTTCTTTCCGCGTTACCTCCCTAATTTACTTCTCATTTTTCATATCTGAATGGTACTACCTAGTTTACTAAGCCAAAAAACCAGACAATTGTCCTACACTACTCCTACTTCGTCATTCCCACAAATAATCAGTCTTCAATTCTATGGATTTCATCTTCTTAATATTGCTCAAATCTGATCCCTCCTCTCCATTCCCACTTCTACTACTGTCTTAGTTCAGGCCATAACTACAGCAACAGCTTCCAAATTCTGATCTACTTCCCCACAGTGTCTGGTCCCTTCCCACTTGACAGAGCAAACTTTTCAAAATATAAATCTGGTAACATCATTTTCCTACATAAACACTTCAAATCATCCCCATAGCTTTCAGGGTAAAATCCAGATTCCTTGCCATTGCTTACAAGGTACTCCAATTTGATCCTACCACTCTCAGTGCTCCACGTCCCCAAGCATTACAATTCCAGTACATCAAACTAGTCATGGTCTTTCACATGTCTATGCAACTGTAGTCCTCTTTGCCTGGAAATCCCTTTTCCAGATTCACCATATACTTAAATAAATCTTGCAAGATTTAGCCTCCCATTCCTCTCTGGAAGCCTGGATGTCTGGCTCAGGTATTTCTCCTCTATGCTCCTGCAGCCCTAAGGTCTGCACTATGACACTATAAGCCATCCCTGATTTACTTGTTTGCTCCCTCCCCCACTGCAAACTCCAGGAGAACTGTATTCTTAGCCACACAGGCTAAGTACCTCATTTAATGTGCTTCACATATATTAAGGTCCCAATAAATGTTTGGTAAATGATCAATGTGCTGGGCTGTCCTTCGATTTTCACTTAGATCCCTACAAAGAGCTTCGACTGTCACAGTTCTGATACTAACCTGTCTAAAATGTTCTCATCCCCTCTTCATTGAACTTATTACTATTCATCCTTCAAAATTCATCTTGAACTGCTTCTTCAGAAGTTTTCCTGAATCCCTTGTTACATACTTTCATAGCACCTGTTCTTCCTTCCTGACATTCATTAACAATTACTTCTTAAACGTCCCGCAAACACTGCCAGCTCCATGAGGGAAGGATCTTTTTGTTTCAAAGCCGCATTCCCTGCATCTGGCAAAATGCTGGCATAGAATAAACACAATTTGTTACACTCAATTTCAACCTGGAGGTGAGCAGAGATCTCTACTTAAAAGATGAGCAAAATGAGGCTCAAATAAGTTAAACAAGGCATCTAAGGCCACATTCAGTAGTGGGGCCAGACCAAAAGCTGATTTCAGGTCCATAAGTACACAACACCTTCAATAAAGTTAGCTTAGCTTTTCAGAATAAGAGCAGCAGCCTAGGAGGAAGGGGAGGCTATGCGAATGCAAAACAAGAACTTGCCCGCCAGTGTTTTAAAAACTCCCCAGACATCCCCAAACTAAAGAATTAAGGGCGGAAAAAAAAGTTCCATGCAGAGGTTGGCCTGTAACCTGCTGCTGCCTGCGAGGCAACACGACCGGAAGACTACCCCAAGTTAGAGGTTCCAAGGAACACGGGAAGGACCTGGGGCTAGTCATCTAAGGAACTGGGGTCACGATTCCGATTCTCTTCCTCACTAGCTATATGATCTTAGACCAGCCTCTTCTCCAGGGATCAATTTACCCATCCGTGCAATGGGAGTGAGACCGGGAATAGGGAAAACTCTAAGGTCTCGGAGGCTCCTTTCACTCAGGGCACCTCAGGAATCAGGCCTCCGCTGAGGCTGATGGGCAGCGCTGCGAGATCTAGCGGAGGGGCCTCCCCGGGGCAGCCAGGTTCAGCTCGTCACCCCGACCCCACCTCAAGAGACCGCGCCCAGGAGTCCGGGTCGGTCTGAGGGATCTTGGCCCCGGCCCCCTCAGAAGGGCTCACCACACGCGCGTAGGCCAGAAGGGCCGTTAATAACGCCAGGGGCCCATGGCCCCGAGGAGATTCCAGTCCCTACCCAGCCGCACACCCGCACCTCACAGCTCTGCCTCACCTCGGGACTGCGATCAGCCGCTCTCCACTTCCGGCAAGAACTGCCCAGCAATCTCCGCGCGCCCCACTTCCGGGCCCTGACTGGGCGCGGCACCCCCACCGGAAATGAGCTGCCGGCTGAAGCTCAAGGCCAGCGGTGGACTGGGAAGGAAATCTGGCCGCCCTGCTCGTGACTCCGCCCCCTATTCACCACGCCTCAGAGAATCCCGACTAGCCCGGAGGGAGCTAGAGAAAGCCCCGCCCCTAAGGCGGGAGCGATCGGGGGAGGGCATGCTCACAAGATAGGCCCCGCCCCTCGGGTCGCGGTACTGAGCCTGAGGCACAGGCGAATGAAGGGCGGAAGTCACCCACACGCTACACTCTCTCTCCGGGAAGGAGGACAGATGAATGGCTCATTCTTCTATCAATTTGGTCTCAGTGGCAAAGGCCAGTTCCTTTTTACTGCAGTCCAGAAGGGGTCTTGGAAGAACTAGGGGCAGGATTCTCTGAGGGCGGGAATCCAGGCGGCCGTCTACTTTCCGTGGGGATTGTGGCCAAGCTCCGTCTCTCTCTGGGCGTGCATACCTTGGTTTCCCCGTTTGTGACTTGGGAAGGCAGTTGGTCTGGACCCCGTCCAGGGAGGACTTGCGGAGGTTGGGCGTATGGAGGGGGGTCGGTGAGGGCGCCGTGGGCCCAGCCCTGGATTTCTGGGCGTACCCGCCCCCGCCTGGCTCGCTCTGCCCAGGGCTGGGAAGGTGGAGAAAAATCCTCCACTCTCGCCCCACTTCCTGTTTGTTCGGTGCGTTCTGTGACCATAGATGGTCAGGTTTGGGGCCGTGCGGAAGCCTCCTCCCCGCGGCTTTGGAGTCCTTCCCCCGGCGCGCAGGGTGTGGTCCCCGAGAATAAGAGAGCGGAATTAAAGGAGATCCTGCCCCGCTCTGCTGAAATCCGGCTACTGAGGCAGCCTCGCCCCCGGCTGGTGTGCCCAGCAGGTTGCTACTTAGTTCGGGGGAGGTTCTGCACTGTGGTTGCATGCTGCAGGGGAGACTTCGCCTCCTTTCTCCCTGGGCCAGCCAGGGGATCAGATCTTTGTTCCCTCAAGACTCAGGCTTTCTAACCGGTCGTTATCCTCCCACAAAGATTTATTTCTAGAAAAAATTGGCTACAGTTCCCACCCCTTCCGCTGAACCACTGTGACAGCTCCGTGTTTCAAGTTGAATGCAGGCGTTATATGCCAGAGTCAATCATTCTACAACTATAGTTCTTATAATAACAGCTACCATTTATTGCGTGCTGACTACATGCCCAGTCTGTTCTGAGTGCTTCAAGTGTATTTTCATTTAATC
>NW_012148052.1:2942547-2943440 GCF_000956105.1 Propithecus coquereli
CTTCTGGCTTCCAGCTTTTTCCTCCTCACTGATCTTGCCCAGTGCCCAGTACCCAGTGCCTCATCCATGGTGAGCTCTCATCTAGCACATGTTCAATGAGTGCTTTGAATCCTGGGCCGAGATGGATGGGTAGAACATTGCAGAGCAAACATGAATAAACAGCAGTGGAGATGGGAATCTGTTCCAATTGGAGAGGAACAGGAGATAAGGCTGAAAAGAAGTTGAGCAAACTGTGCCAGGCAAGGGAGATAAATCCGTAATGTGAAAGCAAGGAGGAGCTAGTCACGTTAAATTTTAGAAATACAACTCTAGCTATAGTGTAGGGCATTGGCTTGCATGGGCAAAAAAAGAGAGACAGGGACACCTGTTAGAAGATAAGTACAAAGATCTAGTGGTGATCTGAATCATAGCTATGGTATGGGGATGCAGCAGAGGGGACAATGCAGAAGACACCAGTCTTATAAAGGGGATAATGATGATAAGAAAATAAGGGATGATTTAAATATGAGCCTTCAGGCTAGATCTGGTGCAGGTCCTATGGTTTCAATGTTTGTGTCCTCTCCAAAATTCATGTTGAAACTTAATCCCCAGTGCAATAGTATAATATTAAGAGGCAGGGCCTTTAGGGGTGATTAGGCCATTGAAGGCTTCTCCCTCATGAATGAGATTAGTGCCTAATAAAAGGGCTAAGGGAACTAGATAGGCCCTTTTCCCCTTCTGTCTTCCATGTTCCAAATGGTTCCAAGGTGCTATTTGGAAGCAGAGACCAGGCCCTCACCAGACACTGAACGTGCTGGCATACTGATCTTGAACTTCCAGCCTCCAGAGCTATGAGAAATAAATTTATATTATTTATAAATTACCCAGTCTCAGGTATTCTGTTATAGCAGCAG
>NW_012148052.1:2945170-2970603 GCF_000956105.1 Propithecus coquereli
TGTGATTAAGTTCTAGTCAATGAAATGTAAGTGCAAGAGATATACCACTTCTGGATCAGGGCCTTTAAGACAGTGGCATGCCTCCTTCATGCCCTCTTTCTCTTTCCATCTCTATAACCCTGTTGAACTGAAGTGCTGGCTGAAGACAGAGAATATGGACTGGGGAGTGGCCTTTCTTTCTTCCCCAACTCACTTGCCTCAGGGAACCCAAACTAAAGAGAATGGGATTGGCTGGGTGGGCTATACTAGGAAATTGACAGTGAATATTGTCACCTTTGATGGTGTAAGGTGCACTCTTTCATGTTTGGGATATTACCCAAACCTGCGAAGGGGATGCAGATGCCTAGCGTCCAATAAGAATGATAAGTGTCCACTACAATAAACCCCATGACTGCCCAACATCAACCTATACCCTTCTTTCTATACTTATACTTCAAAAAACAAAACTCCAAACTAAAACAACCCTCCTTTTATAACCTAAATTGTATACTCACTATACTCACCTTCTATGCCCTAAAAAGGAATCAACTCAGTCTCATCAGTTACTTCATCCAACAAATCCAGGATCTCTGAATAATGTTCATTCTTCCTTGAGTTCTGCAACGATCCTGCCTCAATGTTCTGTAGCCTATGGACTGAACTTCAAAGTTAACCACTACAACATGCCACACCCTACGTGTATTTGGGAGAAGGTCAGAAAGGAAAGGAGAAGAAAATTTGATACAATGTAAATATTTAACTGACTTGGCAAGAAATCTTTTCATAACTTATCACAAGGCCGTAGCTGGTAGCTTTGACTTCACATATCCACTCCCCAGTCCATATTCTCTTTGTCTTCAGCCAGCACTTCAGTTCAACAGGGTCATAGAGATGGAAAGAGAAAAAGGGCATGAAGGAGGCATGCCACTGTCTTAAAGGCCCTGATCCAGAAGTGGTATATCTCTTGCACTTACATTTCATTGACTAGAACTTAATCACATAGCTTCTAGTTGGGGCTATAACCGACTTTTCTATAGGTGACCAAACCTTCTTTTTTGAGTGACTGGAGATCTTGGTAGTCCAGCTGTATAATATTCCTATAATTTTCCATTAATTTTTAGTACTGGCCATAGGAAAATTAGGAGGTGGCCCTGGTATCCTCTGGATTATATCCATAATCCTCCCTTCCTTTAGTGTGTATTGACAGTTCTCTTTTGCCTTGACAATAGGTTCATTCACCCCAGCCAACCATTATAACCATTGCAGGTCTAGTTTAACAACAGTCTCTCCAGGGAGAAAAACCCTGATTTGTAGAATTTGCCCATTTTTGTGGTGTAAATACTCCCACCATGGTCAATTTTAAGATACCAGTGTTACGTATGTCACTGAATACAGAGTTGGGAAAAATGCACTGTGGTATGCAGAATGATGGCCCTCCAAAGACGTCCACATCCTAATATTCAGGACCTGTGAATATGTAACCTTATGTGGCAAAAGGGACTTTGTGGATGTGATTAAATAAGAATCTTGAGACGGGGAATTATCCTGAATTATCCAGGTAGGCTAAATGTAACCACACGGATCCTTTTAAGGGAAAGAGGGAAGCAGGAGAGTCAGAGTCAGAAGAAGCGATGTTGCAATGAAATCAGAGGTCTTAGTGATGTGACCAAGGAATGTGGGCAGCCTCTAGAAGCTGGAAAATGTAAGGAACCGATTTTCCCCTAGAGCCTCCAGAAGGAGCACCGTGGAGCTGTAGCATGGGACAGTGATATTGTAAGGACTATGGTGTTAGCTGGCTTTTGTTAATGGCTTCTGAAGTCTTGCAAAAAGAAAATATCACATTAGCTATCAACTCAAATATATGAATCAAACCTGGCTTGAAAGATACACTGAGCTATTGTATATTTGTTTGCTTCTCCTCCCTTCATCAGCCACTTCTTTCTGTCCCTTTCTCTGACTTCTCTGCTGCATGTGACAGTTCCTAAAGGTTCGTTTGATCTTAGGTTCTTTATTCCTTGCTCTTTCCAGTGATTAAGTGCCCTTGTCTCATGTCTTTAGTTATTATCTTTATTCCAATATCTCTCTGGTGTGCCTGCCATCCTTTTATGCAGCTCTGGTTTCTCAAACGTCTTGCTTCAAACATGCTCAACAGTACTGGACAGTGTGCCAGTCACCACAAGGTGGCAGCCTTGCTAATTTTGGCTGTATAGAACCCAGTCATCCACTCCTTCCAGTTGGAGGGGATTGGGGAGGGCTCTGAATACGATTTTAATTTTCCTTATTTAACATTTCTTGAGAGCCTGCTCAATATTGGCTATTTTAATATATTGGTGTTGTGTTTTTAGGGACAAAATGGCAAAAGCTAGGTATTATCCCCTTTTCAGATGAGAAAACTAAAGTTGAAAATGGTTAGCTTGCTCTAAGTCAGGACCTAGATTTATAACCAGAGTTTTCTGACTCCAAAGCCAATGTTCTTTCTATTACATAACTGAATCTCAAGCTGAAACAGTATTATTTAACTTTTTAAAATTGAAAGTAACAGAAAACCAACTTGAGCCAGTTTAACAGCAACAACAACACAACAGAGTATTTGGAGTGCCTCATAGAAACCTAGGACAGAAGTGATGCCCTGGCTTTGAAAGAGAGAGCCTGATCTTGGAAGCTAAGCAGGGTTAGGCCTGGTTAGTACTGGGATGGGGAGAGTAGAGGCAGGGATCCGAAAGCCTTCAAGATGTGGGGGAGGAGGGACAGAAAAATGGGAAAGGGAAAGGAAAAGCTGGGGAGGCCCAGGAGATTAAGCTCTGTCCCATTCAACTAGACTGGCCCTATTTTAATGCATTTTACATATCAGGGCCCCATGCAATGTTTTATTTGAAAAATAAGGATTTACTATATCAGACAATGCTTTAAAACCACTGATGTAATGTATTAAGCCATTCCCCCATTGTTGGACATTTAGGGTTTTTTTCCCTAATTTTTCACTGTATTAAGTACGACCATGATAAATATTCTTTTTTTTTTCATTTCAGCATATTATGGGAGTACAGATGTTTAGGTTACATATGTTGCCCTTGCACGCCCCCCCATGATAAATATTCTTTCATATTGTAGTAGGCAATGAAGCCATACAGTACTGTCATTTCTTCTGGCCCTTACTACTTTTCGTAGGGGAGAAGAGGAGGGTGTAGTCACAGACAGTTCTAGCCTGTGCCCAAATTCCAGTGTGACTTAAACGTTCCCTGATTGTCAGCCAGGTCAAAAATACTCAGTAAGCATCTACCTGCATGCTGGGCATTACTGGGCACTGTGGATACATGGGGAGTAAAATGAGCACAGCCCGTCATCATGGAGCTAAAAATCTATGGATGGAGACGGACACAAAACAGATACTCTACTAAATAATTACAAGACTCATAAGCAAAGGGCTGCCAAACAGAAGTTCAGAAGGTTAAGGAAACACAAAACAGAGTGAGTTGATTTAATCGGGGAGGATTAGGGCAGGCTGCTCCGAGGAAATGCTATTTAATATGAGACCTGATGGATGAGTATGAGTTAGCCAGACAATAGAATGGAGTTGTTTGAGTAGAAAGAAAATGTCAAGGCCCAAAGGTTAGAGAAAGCATGGCAGGTTCAAGGAACTGAGAAAAGATCAGTGTGATTGGGCACAGAGAATAAAGGGAAATGATATGAGATTGAGATAAAAGGAATAGCAGGATCCAGATGGTGCAAAGCCTTATGTGCTATGTTAAGGATTTTGGAATGTATTCCAAGGGCGATTATTGAAACACTTTAAACTGAGAAAGTGCACAGTCCTATTTGTGTTTGAACAAGAACATTCTAACCACAGCATGGAGAGTGGTCAAAGTAGATGCAAGGAGGCCAGAGAAGGGGGCTGTTGTGGAGGTCCAGGCGAGAGATGACAATGGCTTGTGCTGCAATAGCAGCAGTAGGGATGAAAAGAAATGGACAGAGCCGGCGTGGTGGCTGATGCCTGTAATCCCAGCATCTGGGGAGGCTGAGGTGGGAGGACCCCTTGAGACCAGGAGTTTGAAGTTGTAGAGAGCTATGATCGCACCACTGTACTACAGCCTGGGTGACAGAGCAAGACCCAGTCTCTAAAAAATTTTTAAATTAAAACAAATAAAGAAATGAATAGATTTGAGAGTGAGTGATCTACAAGACGTGGAAATTATAGAAGCTAGTGATTGATTGTTTATGGGAGCATGTGTGAGAGAGGATGAGTAGTCAAATAGACTTAGTTCTCTGGCTTGAGCAGTTGGGTGAATGATATCTCCCTGCAGAGACTGGGAACACCAGAGGAAGAATAACTTTGGTGGGGAAAGGTGATGAGTCCTGTTCTAGACATGTTTAGTTTGAGGTGTCCATGGGATTTCCCAAATATGTAGGTAGTCGTATAGGACTGGAGCACAGAAAAGCCAGCAGGTGTGGATTTAGGAATTCTAAGGTTAAAAGAGAGAATGAGACAAGAAAAGGGTCAGCTAGAGCTCCTGAACAGAGCTACAGTAATTTTGAGTTAGAAGAGAAGCCAGGGGCTGGGCGTGGTGGCTCACACCTGTAATCCTAGTACTCTGAGAGGCCAAGGTGGGAGGATCACTTGAGGTCAGGAGTTCGAGACCAACCTGAGCAAGAAAAAGACCCCATCTCTACAAAAAATAGAAAAATTTACCTGGGCTTAGTGGCACGTGCCTATAGTCCAAGCTACTCGGGAGGCCGAGGTAGGAGGATCACTTGAGCCCAGGAGTTTGAGGTTGCTGTGAGCTACAATGATGCCACTGTACTGTAGCCTGGGTGATAGAGTGAGACCCTGTCTCAAAAAAAAAAAAAAGAAGCCAGAAAAAGAGACTGAGAAGGAGCAACCAGAGAGATATCAGAAAACTAGAAAAGTGCATGGTTCATTGCCAGGAAGGTGGCCAATGTTCCCCGCAAAAAACCTGGTCCCTTTGGTAGAGTTGCAAGGGATAAGAAAATAATAGAGAAAAATGGAAAATAAAAGAACTAAAAGAACAAACAGAGACAAAGATATAGTTTTATAAGTTTATAAAGATTATAGGCAAAGTGGGATCTCAGGGGGCCTAGAGCTTCTCCGTGGGTCTCAAAAAGCCCTGAATGAGGTCTTACATGGTAACTTATAGGGAATAGTGAATAATTGCCAGGGGTAACAGATTTACATAACAGCAGGTAGTTCCTCTCAGGTTAACGGATTTTCAAAAGACTTCTACAGATTCTTTAACTAATTCTATCTACGTGAACAAACGGTTACAAAATCTTTCAAAGGTTAACTTCTAAGTTCTAAGGTAAGTTTATCACTTAACAGAGGGGTTAAACACAGATATGTTGTCTCCGTATTTATTAGGTTATTGTGAATGGAGACAGGTACTCTAGAGTGTTAAAACAAGAGCTTTGCTTTTAGCCATTCGGGAAGCTGTCTGTTCTGGGGGGCACTCCATTGTCAGCTCTAAGCCTGTAGTTTTTAACAGATTCACTTTGCTTTACAAAGCAAATCCAAACCTTTAGGTCTGAGAAACGTGGTGCCTTGTGGGATACAGCCGCTACTGTCTTTCAGAGACGCCCTTCCGAGTGTAACAGCATTTGAAATGCAAACCAACACATTCACATATTCCTTCAAGGCAAAGCTCTGAAAAACTCCTAAGACAAATCCTGTCTGCAAACACGTTTAATATTAATTCATGGAGCAACAGTTCATAAAAGCCAAGGGAAGAAACATTTCAAAAAGTCAGTGGATATCTGTACTAAATAAAATAGAGTGATCACATAACAATGATGAAAAAGTATCCGTTGGATTTAGAAACACGGTGGTGATTGGTGATATTTTCAACAGCATTTTTTTGTAGAGTGGTAGCAGGCAGAGACTGGATAGAGGTGGGATGAAAAGTGGGAGGTGAGAAAATGGTGACACAGCAGTGTAGGTCACTCTTGAAAATTTTGCTCTGAAAAGGGACAGAAAATGGTTGGAGGGGGACTTTCATTCACCCAGTTCTTCAAGCTAAAGATTGCAGAATCATATGCAAGTCTTCTTTTTCTCATGTCCCATTTCCATTATATCAACAAAGCCTGTTGGCTCTGGTTTCAAAATATATTCTGACTCTCTTGACTTAATCATTTTCTGCACTGCTATCTACTCCGAGCCACCATCATATCTTGCCTGGACTATCTTAAGAGCCTCTTAATTTATATCCTAATTGGCCTCTCTCTGACATCCCTTCCTACATAGCAAATCTGTGAACTAAAGAGGGAAGTCATCTGCTTTCTATACACATCCTACCTACAATGGTGGGAAAGGCATAGGATAACCTCTATAGTCACCCTCCTTCAAAAAGAGAGAAAATGGGAGGCGTACAGCAGAGAATTCTGAAATCCAACAGTCAAAGGTTGATTAGGGCTTAGTCCAGCTGCTTGAGAGTCGTTCATTGTGGGTTTGGCTCTAGTGTCTAGGCTCTTGGTTTCACTCTCTGAAACATCCTTCACTTTCTGTAAGAAAATTGAGTTTGCATTTGAGTAGCCTTCTCAGCCTGCTTCCTGCCTGTGAAAGGACAGGGCTGCAAAGGCATCTTTTCATTTTGTACTGTGTATTTCATCAGTCCCAGCTGATGATGCTTCTGCTAGAGCAATTCTCTTAAAAGCTTTGTGGTTTTTAAATTTTTATTTATTTATTTATTTTTTAATTTTTGGCTTAACACAAGGCAAATTTATTCTCTTATACAGTTCTGGAAGTTAGAAGTTTAATATATCCATGTCAGCAGGGCTGCATTCCTGCTCAAGTCTTCAGGGGAGAATTTTCCCTCCCCTTTTCAGCTTCTGGAGGCTCCTTCCTCCAGCATGCCAACCTCACACTTTGGTATTCATGATTCCTCCTGAGCTTTGTGGGTTCTTTATGCATCAAATCATAATCGATTCCATTCAACAAAGCCACTCTCACAAATCTCTGAGATAAGCTCTTCTCTACCTTAAGAGACTGCTGTGAAATAATGTCCTTAAAATCTCTGGAGAGACTTTTTTGTGTCTGACACATTCTATAAAGCAACTCCTTAGGTCTTTTTAAAGTCTTAACCCTTAATTTCTTTTTTAGATAATATTTTCCTGATAGTGTGTTGGATTTTATTTCTGCCCATAGCCCTTTCTTGGAATCATTTACCATCTGGTGAGGCTGGTAATGAAAAATATAATGGTTTTATGTTCAAGTCCAGTAAGTCCTGGTCCTATATATTAGGTTTATTGAGATATAATTCACATACCATACAATTTTCCCATTTAAAACATACCATTTAATGGTTTTGAGTATATTCACAGAGTTGCACAACCATCATCACAATCAATCTTAGAACAATTTCATCACCCCAGAAAAGATCCTGGTACCCATTAGCAGTCACTCTCCACTTCCCCATGTCTTAGTCTGTCTGCGCTGCTATAACAAAATCCATGAGACTGGGTAATTTATAAACAACAGAAATTTCTCACAGTTCTGGAGGTTTGGAAGTCCAAAATTAAGGAATCAGTATTTGTTGTCTGGGGAGGGCCTTCTTGCTGTGTCCTCACATGGCTAGAAAAGCCAAAGGGCAAGGCCGGGCGTCGTGGCTCACGCCTGTAATCCTAGCACTCTGGGAAGCCGAGGCAGGCAGATCGTTTGAGCTCAGGAGTTGGAGACCAGCCTGAGCAAGAGTGAGACCCCGTCTCTACTAAACAAATAGAAAGAAATTAGCTGGACAACTAAAAATATATATATAAAAAATTAGCTGGGCATGGTGGCGCATGCCTGTAGTCCCAGCTACCCGGGAGGCTGAGTCAGGAGGATCGCTTGAGCCCAGGAGTTTGAGGTGGCTGTGAGCTAGGCTGACGCCATGGCATTCTAGCCCAGGCAACAGAGTGAGACTCTGTCTCAAAAAAAAAAAAAAAAAAAAAAAGCCAAAGGGCAGAAGGACAAAAGGAACAACCACCGTGTCCTCGCATGTCAGAAGAGATGGAAGGGCGTGAAACCACTCTTCCCCCGCACGAGGCCTTTTGTAAGGGCCCTAATGCCATCCATGAGGGCTCTGCCCCCATGATTTAATAACCTCCTAAAGGCCCCATCTTTTAATACTATTACATCAATGATTAAGTTTCAATATGTGAATTTGGGGGACACATTAGGACCATAGCACCTCCCAAGCCTCCCTGCTCATCTGTAGGCAATCACTAATCTACTTTTTATCTCTATAAATTTACCTTTTTGGGGCATTTCATATGTTAAATGAAATTTATGGGAACCCATTGATTTGTACGAGGCTCCTGCACTAAGCTTAACAAACCAAACCAATATGGAGTTTAACTATAGTAGCTGAACCTTAGTTAACTGCAGGAGGCTCTGTAACCAATTAACCAATGAAACAGTAACCAATTGTTGTCTCTACACCTCTGCTTCCATTTCCTATGAATGCTGCTGTCAGATCACGTTATTGGTTGGAGCTCCCTCAACTTGTTGTGGTCTGGAGGACTGCCCATTTGCAAATTGTTTTTGTTTTGCTTTGCTTTGTTTTGCTTTGTTTTGTTTTGTTTTTCTTTGTTCTAGTAAACTCAGTTAAAATTTGAACTTGTCTAAGGTTTTTTTTTTGTTTAACACATATAAATGGAATCAGACAGTATGTGGTCTCCTTTATATTTAACACTTTGTTTTTTAGTTTATCTCTTTCCTCTCACATTTTATCACAGGCAGCATGTAGAAGCCAGGTAGCACTTTCGGTATTTTGCCTATAAATCTCCTTGGCTGGATCACTGAGCTCATTAGGGACATTTCCTAGTTTCTAAATTATCTCAGGTGACAGTACTGGCAAGCATTCTAGGAAAAGATCTCCTTTCCTCCAGCTTTCAAAAACAGTGTCCTCACTTTCCTTTGGGCTCCCATCAACAGTCTCCCCAAGGCCCTTCAGGTTTCAGCCAACGCTCGGGGCCCTGAAGCCCTTTGGCCTTTTCCCTCAAAGGCCTTCCAGCCTCTGTCTGCCAGGTAGTTGCAAAGCCAGTACCATATGTTTTAGGCTTTCATCATAGCAGCACCCATAGCAAACTGTTTCTTAGAAACAGGAGCTGTATAACTTCAAGTCCTCTTGCAAGCAGCTACTAAGGATGGAATCCAAAGTTCAAGGGGGAAAAATGCCTGTGAAAGATAAGACGAGAGGAAGCAGGAGTACCCAGAGAACATCTTCAGGCCATGATGCAGGACTGGCGACTATGAAAGGAAAGGAAGAAAGAAGGAGGATTGGATGGGAAGAGGCCCAGAGTGTAGTGCAGCTCCGAAGTCTCGGCCAGGCTGAATGCCCATTAAAGGAGTCCTACAGCGGGCAGAAATGGCCCAGCTGTAGTATGTCCACTGGGCTTAGTCATTGGCTGGGACTAATCCAAGAAGAGTGTGCCTTGGCAGGAATGCCGTGGCAAATTCCAAAGGTATGGAAGTTGGAAGTGGTTACCGACCTCCATTCCTCACAGCAGATTCACTTTTTGACGGTAGATCTAAGAGGTTGTGCACACAGCCCACCCTTTGTTGACATAGCCCATCCCTTGCACTGCTCAGATACACTGTGCCGTACATCTTTGGAGAGCAGCTTCTCTCTGGCTCTCACAGGTCTCTCTTTCTGAAGGGAAACTCAGAAGAGGGAGGTTATTGGGGTGACCTATAGCCCCCATTGCTGCAGATGGTTGCCCTTTTTTTAAAAAAAAAAATCAATTTATAGACTCTCATTGTATATTATAAGTTTAAACCTCTTTCAATTCCATGCCTGGCAAACATTTTTTCAATCTACCATTTATTTATCCTTTGGCTTTATTATCTTTTTCCTTATCAAAAATTGGATTTTTGCAGGGCACAGTGGCTCAAATCTGTAATCCCAGGTACTCAAGAGGCTGAGGCGAGAGGATCACTTGAGGCCAGGAGTTCAAGGTTACAGTGAGCTGTGACCACACCACTGCACTCCAGCCTGGGTGACAGAGTGAGACCCTGCCTGTACAAAATAAGTAAATAAATAAAAATTTAAGAAAATTATAAAAATGGATTTTTATCAAGTGTAATATTAATAAACCTAACTTTTCCATGACCTTCTGAGTTTTTCTCTTGTTTAAACAAGTCTTTATAAATTGTAAGCTATACAATTAGACTCCAAAATTTTACTTTCTGTTTTTAATATTTTTTATATTTAAACTTTAATGCATTTAGATCCAGAATTCCTTCCTTCCTTCCTTCCTTCCTTCCTTCCTTTCTTTCTTTCTTGCCTCCCTCCCTTCCGTCCTTCCTTCCCTCCCTCCCTCTCTCTCTTTCTTTCTTTCTTCTTTTCTTTCAGAGATGGGGTCTCACTAATTTTGCCAGGCTGGAGTGCACTGGCTAGTCACAGGCACTATTATAGCCCACTACAGCCTGGAACTCCTGGGCTCAAGCAATTCTCTTGCCTCAGCCTCTCAAGTAGCCCGAATTTATTTCTGAATGTAGTGGGTCTGTAAATCCATTGGGAGTTTCGGAATCCAATCTTATTTTATTCCAGGTAGATGGCTAATTATGCCATTGCCATTTATTAAATACACCATATCTTCCTCAATAAATTAAAATACTATTTTATTATTTCTAAAATTCCCATGGACATTGGGACATATGTCTGAACCCTGTCTACTTCTATGTTAACCTATACATTTTATAACCAATATTTTATTATTTTTGTTTCATGATCAGAACACAAACAGTATGAACAATATGTACATAATTCTTAACTTAAACTATGTGACTTACAGAGATTTCTTCACACGGTTATGATTATTTACTAAATCATTTTGCAATGACTTTCCAGCTTAAAATTTGGAATCAATTTGTTCACATAAAGAGTTCGAATACCAGTATCTTAAAATATTGACAAAGCGTTAGGTGTAAAAACTCCCCAAATTCACAGTTTAATATCAAGCATACTACATACACCGTAAAATTTTCATATTTCATGTCACATTAACAATGAAAGGAAAAACTGAATTACTCTTGCCAAAGATGTCACAGATAGGATACAATTCTTCCAAGAGTAGGAAAAAAAAACCCACAACCCAACAGGTTTGACTTAATAGATTATATTTAGAAAATGTTACCCAATATTAGGGAATATATATTTTCATCAAGCATTTCCATGGAGCTTTGATAAATATTGACCATGCTCTAGGTTACAAAACAAGTCTCAAATACCAAAGAATCAGCGTACTTATCACATTATGTGTCTACATCATAATCAGAGGACAATAACAACAATAACACTAACTACTGAGGGAGAAGGCATGGCTTAGGGGGAAGATGTGGCGTAGGGGGATGGTGTGACTTAGGGAGAGGATGTGGTTTAGCCAGAAGGTGTGGCTTCGGGGAACAGTGGGGTTTCAGTCGAGGTCATCCCAAGTCACCCAAATGTTTCAGTGTTACTAACAAGAATAGTGCATGGTGTGAAACTCTCCCACTGGGGGAGACTGGACAAGCTGATCCCATTGTCTTAGGCATATGGACTTCAGTTTAATCTTCCAGTTCCAGGAACTGGAAAAGGTGAAGTGGCATGACCATATCCTACAACTGGAGCAACTTGCATGTAGTGGCTTGTACTTGGACCAAAAAAAGAGTTGTTATTTTTAAGTCTGTGTAGGAAAGTGGAAATGAAAATATAGCCCACACACTTGGCATCTCCTTCTTCACCCTTCTAAAATTAGAATCATGGCTTCTCTCCAATCCAACATGAAAATATCCATCCATTGACCACAAGGGGCATTCAAGTTCCCACAAAGAGGACCACGGGAAGAATGCCCTACAGGTGGCCATGTGACCCCTCAAAGAAAGGTTCCCCAAGAGATCATTATTCAAATACTTTTAATTGATTGAATATTAAACATGCTTTCCTCTTGTCAAAAAAAATAACACTAACAACTGAGAATGCTCTGTATGTTTGGAAAATTTAAAATATACTGCTAAACTGATCAAATAAGACATTGTATAGGAAATCAGAAAATGCTTAGAACTGAATGATTAAAAAATACTCTATATTAAAACTTATCTGATGTACTTAAGGAGAAATGCAAAGCCTCGAGTGCTTATATTAGGAAAGAAGATAGGGTTCAGGGCCATGCCTTCCCAGTGTGCTGGACCTCTGCTGTTGCTACGCGGCCTTGGATACCTGGCTGTGGGATGCTGGGCGACATCAGGTGAAGATGGCATTCACTGGGCTTCAGGTAACCATGGAGAATGCACTTCGGAGCACCATTCTTTTTTTTTTTTTTTTTGAGACAGAGTCTCACTCTGTTGTCTGGGCTAGAGTGTTGTGGCGTCAGCCTAGCTCACAGCAACTTCAAACTCCTAGGCTCAAGCAATCCTCCTGCCTCAACCTCCCAAATAGCTGGGATTGCAGGTGCGTGCCACCATGCCTGGCTAATTTTTTTCTATTTTTTTTTTTTCTACTTTTAGTAGAGATAAGGTCTCTCTCTTCCTCAGGTCTTGAACTCTTGAGCTCAAGCCATCCTCCCACCTTGGCCTGCCAGAGTGCTAGGATTATAGGCATAAACCACCCCCGGAGCACCATTCTTTTTAATGCATACAAAAAGGAGGTATTTACCACTAACAACGGCTATAAATCCAAACAGAAAAAATTTTGGAGTAATTGGAAGATTCAGAGCTTAAAAGAAGAAATCACGTCTAAGAAGATAATTGGAGTGAAACTGTGGATTACAGCTGGACCAAGGGGAAAATTTACTGCTGCTGAGTTTGAAGTCCTGAAGAAGTAACTTGACAGTGGTGGCGATATCCTTGTGATGCTAGGAGAAGGTGGAGAATCCAGATTTGATACCAATATCAACTTTTTACTAGGAGAATATGGAATCCTGGTTAAAATGATGGCATTGTTAGAAATGTATATTACAAGTATTTCCATCCTAAAGAAGCTGTAGTTTCCAACTGAGTCTTGAACAAGAAAATCAGCTGAGCTGCAGGAAAGCCTGTGCCTGGAATCATTGATGAGGAAAGCAGTGGAAACAATGCCCAGGCTGTCACCTTTGTCTCTCCTTTTGGTGCCATATTGAGTGTCATGAAACCAGCAGTGGCTGTTTTTTCTACAGGTTCTGTCTGCTTCCCACTTAGCAGACCCACTCTGGCTTTCTATTACTCAAAGAGCCAACGTGGGAAGCTGGCATTGCTTGGCTCATGTCACATGTTCAGTGACCAATATTTGGTAAAAAAAAGAAAACAGAAAAATCACAGGTGTTGTTTTCCAGTGGCTCACGACAGAAGATGTCCACCTAAACCCAGTTGCTGCTGAGGATCATGGGATTTCCACTACATGATACTGCCCAACACAGCCACCCTGTCAGGGTGGCTTTAAATTGGGTCTGCAAGAGGGTGATGAGAATCCTCAGGACTTTACCACCTTCTTTGACCTGTCCATTTACCAGCTGGGTACCACCTCCATCCCCAAGGACATCAAGGCTCATGGGCAGCTAAACGTGAAACATGAACCACTCCAGCTCCTCCAAGCTCAGTTTGAATCACTGCTGCCAGCCCTTCGGCCTGCGTTTTTCCCTCCTAGTTTCAGGGAATTACCACCTCCTCCTCTGGAGCTATTTGGCTAAGATGAGACGTTCTCCTCTGAGAAGGCATGGCTTACTCAGATTACCAATAAGTGTACTGAAGAAGACCTGGAATTCTATGTCAGGAAGTGTGCTGACATTCTTGGAGTAACCAGTAAGCTACCAAAAGACCAACAAGATGCCAAACATATCCCTGAGCACATCTTCTTCCAAGAGGAGGAGTTCAAGAAATTGAACCAGGAACATGACATTGATACAAGTGAAAAGGCATTCCAGAATATTCTCTGAGGACTGTGTCTCTTGAAGAATTTTCTGCCTCATGATTCCTCTCTCTTTATAACCTATTTTTTTAATTGTTCCTCAACTCCTTATCAAAATTGTCTGTATACTCTTCCCTCTACAAGCTGTGGAAGGTCTGTGCATCTTCCATAGTACCTAGATAGGTGTAAGATTTCTAGTTTACATAATCCTTATGTAAGATATGCTCCTTTTTTTTTTAAATTAAACTTATGGTGGAATTTGTGAAAAAAAAAAAAAGAAAGAAAGAAAAGAAGATAGGCTGAAATTTGAAGAGCTAAATATTGAAATCAAGAAGTTAGACATGGCCGGGCGCGGTGGCTCACGCCTGTAATCCTAGCTCCCTGGGAGGCCAAGGCAGGCGGATTGTTTGAGCTCAGGAGTTCGAAATCAGCCTGAGCAAGAGCAAGACCCCGTCTCTACTAAAAATAGAAAGAAATTAATTGGACAACTAAAAATATATAGAAAAAAATTAGCCAGGCATGGTGGCACATGACTGTAGTCCCAGCTACTTGAGAGGCTGAGGCAGGAGGATCGATTGAGCCCAGTAGTTTGAGGTTGCTGTGAGCTAGGAAGACGCCAAGACACTCTAGCTGGGGCAACACAGTGAGACTCTGTCTCAAAAAAAAAAAAAAAAAAAGAAGTTAGACAACAACAGAACTGATCCAAAGAAAGTAGAAGTAATGAGATAATAAAAATAAAAGGAGAAACTAAATAAGCAGAAAACAAATTTATGTGATATGTGCTAAAGGAGATTGACATAACCAAATGTTGGTTCTTTGAGAAGAGAAACAAAATAGAGAAACCACTGGTGAAATAATGAAGAAAAGGACAAAAAAATCAGGAGTAAAAAAGAGGACATCCCAAGATACAGCAGAGACTGATAATGTGCATATTCGAAAACTATCCACCACAGCCCACCCTCTAGCCAATACAGCTCACATCCATTCCGTGTACAAAATACACTCACCCTCCTCCAAGGACCCGCAACATCTCATCCCACATGACATCAGCTCAAAGGTCAGGATCTCATCATCTACATGAGGCCTAGGTGCAGATGAGGCTTTTCAAGGGTAGCTCCTTAAATGGGGTTCCTCTTGATATGAAGACTTGTGAAATAGAATCAAGTTATCTGCAACACAAACACAACATACAATGGTTACGGGAATAGGGTAACTGGACTAAACACTCCTGTTCAAAAGGGGTGAACAGGAGGCACATCATAGTCAGCATTCCATAGCAATTCTGAAATCCCAGCTGAGTGCACGTTTCCATTTCCCTGGTTGGGACCCAATCCTGCTCCCTGAGAGTGATCCTCCATGGTCCTGAGCTCTGCCCTCTGGGCTCTTGGATCTTCACTTTGAGTCATCATTCCTTTTCCATAAGAAATGGCCCATATTTGCTGCTGTGTAGCTTTTGAAGCCTGTTTCTGTGTTCCAAGGGCTCTTTTCATTTTGAACTATTCTTTTTAGTTGAAGCTGGTAGAGATTCTACATATGCGATTCTCTTAAATTTTTATGAGTTTTCTATGAATCTTATTGGAGTTCCCAAAGCCACAGTCACAGATATTTTCAAGATGAGTCTCTCTTTACCTTAGCCTGTTATTCAGATGCTAAAACCCTTAAAATTCTGAAAAGAGTAGAAAAAGTGTCTATGAGGCATTCTAGCATTCTTAGTAGCTCCTCATTTACTTGAAAGAATCTATAAGATATGCACTTAAACTTTCTGAGGTCTTAAAAAATCTAACAGCTTTACTCTTGACTTCATCTTTATCTTAATACTGTTCTTCCTTTGAGAAAATTTTGATGGCTAGAAATACTGTCCTCAACCCTTTATATATCCTCTAAATTCTTCTAGAAACCTGAACCCTTTTTTGCTTACCTCTCTATTCCTGTACCTTATCACTGACAGCTAAAAGAAATCAGTTGGAGCTGGGTGTGATGGTATGAACCTATATTTTGAGCTACTTGGAAGGCTGAGGTAGGAAGATCACTCCATGATCCCAAGAGTTCGAGGCCAGCCTGGGCAACATAGCAAGATCTCATCTTTTTAAAAAACGAAAGAAAGAAGGAAAAGAAACCACTTGGCTTAACATTCTGCCTAGAAGTCTCCTTAGCCCAATTTACCAGTACATTAAATATACTTTCGATTTTATGTTTTGCCACAGGTGACATTCTTCTAAATGTTTTGTTACTATATAACAGTAGTTGCCTTTTCTCCCACCTTCAATAACAATTTCCTTGCTCTCCTTCCAATCTTCACTAACAGCTTCCTTGAGTCCCTTCCAGCTTCCAACCACTATCTGGCCTCAAGTCATTCCCACATGTTTTAGGTTTTTGTCACAGCAGCATAACACTTCTGGAATTGATTTCTGTTGCAGTTATTTATTACTGCATAACAAACAAAATCAAACCTTAGTGATTTAAAATAACAACTTATTATTGCTCATGCTCCCGAGGCTTGACTGAACTCGGCTGGGCTGTCCTCACTTGGGGTCTCTCATGTGATTACTGTCAGATGACGATTGGGGTTGGAGCCATCTGAAAGCTTCACTGGGCTGGCTGGGTATCCAGAATGGCTCATTCACATGCTGGAAGTTGGTGCTGGCTCTCTGCTTGGAGCTCACTCGGGACTGTCAATCAGAGCACCTGCAAATCGTCTGTCCATGTAGCTTGGGAGTCTCACATCACGGTATCTGGGTTCTAAGAGGGAGTGTCTCAAGAGCAAACATTCCAGGATATACCAATGGAAGCTGCAATGTTTCTTATGATCTAACCTTGGAAATTCCCAGATGACACCTCCTCTGCATTCTATTGATTAAGCAAGTCAGCATTCTCTTGATTGAGTCGCTAAGCCCAGCCCAGGTTCAAAGGGAAGGATAACTCCACATCAGGGAGGGAAGGAATTGATGTTTATCTCTGGTGACTATCTACAACATCAACTCAAAGATTATTTTATCCACTTCCAAAAAGTGATTAAGTTTATAACTAGAATTGTATTAAATGAATCAATTTCATTAAACTAGACATTTTAAATCTTCCCATCCAAGAATAGGAGATGTTTTTCTATTTGTTTAGATTTTGTTTTATAATTTATAGTCACATTTAATCTGTGAGACAAACTTCCCCTTTGGAACAAGAATGTGAAAGAAACAAAGTACTATGTATATTTGGAGCATTTCCCAGAATTCCAATATGAGGTTGCATTGTACAGGTTCATGATTTCTAATTATGCCCAAGAAAATTCAAAACTTATAGACTAGATCTATCGGAATCATTGTGGGAATAAATGCCTACATAATCTGAATTATGGGTGATGGCTAAAGCAGTGGCCTAAAGCCGGAAAAAAAACAACAATTCATGGATTTTTATTCATTCATAAATTGACTTAACTGAGAAACATGCCTGTCTCCTACTGGGGTTGCCTCCCTTCTCCCAGCCCATAAAGTTAAGTTAAACCCAGATTATTGGTCTTAGACAGGTTCTCTGTGAGGACAAGGATAGGTAGTATCCACTATGATCATTACTGCTACCATTTAATGAGTACCTACTATGTGCTGGGTAATGGCTAAGTACTTTGAACTTGTTACCACATTAAACATTAATTAATTAATTAAAGAAAATTAGGCCAAGAGAACAATAGCACAAAATAGCGATCCCAGAGATAGACCCATGTATAAATATGTGAATTTAATATACAATAGAAGTATACTGAGGCCAGGTGTGGTGGCTCACGCCTGTAATCCTAGCACTCTGGGAGGCCAAGGCAGGAGGATTGCTTGAGGTCGAGAGTTTGAGAGCAGTCTGAGCAAGAGTGAGACCATCTCTACAAAAAAAAAAAATTTAGCTGGGCGTGGTGGCATGTGCCTGTATCCAGCTACTTGGGAGGCTGAGGCAGGAGGATTGCTTGAGCCCAGGAGTTTGAGTTTGCAGTAAACTACGATGATACCACTGCAGTCTACTGGGGTGTCAGAGCTAGACTCTGTCTCCAAAAAAAAAGAAAAAAGTATACTGCAAATAAATGAGAATATGACTCCGGGTCCAACAAGGAGACTATGTCAGTTAAGGTCCAACCCAGAGACAGAACCACATAGTAATTTGAACAGGGAAAGTTTACTGAAATTAATTCATTTAATACAATTTTATTAATAGTTAACTTTCTTGTTCTGTTGTCCCCAGGGTTGAGTGCAGTGGCAGTTATCACAGCTCACTGCAGCCTCAGCCTCCTGAGTAGCTGTGTCTACAGGCATGCACCACTACACCCAGCTGATTTTTCTTATTTTTTGTAGAGACTGGGTCTCACTTTGTTGCCCAGTTTGGTCTTGGACTCCTGGCCTCAAGCAATCATCTTGGAGCACTTTGGGAGGCTGGGATTTCAGGCATAAACCACTGTACCCAGTCTGAATTTTCTTTTGAAGGAGTAAAGAAGGCAACTCCATGGGGAGATAAACCTCAGAGCTATGAAACCTCCTTCAAATTTTTCTTACTTGGGACGGGTCATCCCCACAAACTAGCATGTCAGAGTGTGCTAAGGAGCATTTGAATCAGCATGAAAAACACGTGAATAACAGTGTGTAATGTCTGCTTGAGGTTAGCAAGGTTTGAATCAGTGTATTCTAAGTTCTGAATGCATATGAATGACAACTAAATAAGTGTAGGTCGTATCTGAATCAGCCTACTCTATGCATAGTATCCAATATGCATAGTATGATCCCATTTTCATTTAAAAATGCTATTATAGGGTGGGCACGTTGGCTCACGCCTGTAATCCTAGCACTCTGGGAGGCCAAGGCAGGAAGATTGCTTGAGGCCAGGAGTGTGAGACCAGACTGAGCAAGAGTGAGATCCCTGTCTCTACTAAAAATAGAAAAAATTAGCCAGATGCAGTGTGGCACACCTGTAATCCCAGCCACTTGGCAGGCTCAGGCAGGAGGACTGCTTGAACCCAGGAGTTTGAGGTTGCAGTGAGCTCTGATGATGCCACTACATGCTAGCACGGGTGAGAGTGAGACCCTGTCCCCCCCAAAAGCTATTATATATTAGTATATGAATACCCCAAAACGTTAGAGGACTTTAAACTATTGACAGAGTTATTGGTAGGGTAGGTGTGACAGAGACTGGCCAACAATTTAACAAATCTCTTTCCCCTTCTTCCTGGGCACTCATTAGCTTACATTTCTCAGCCTCTTGCAGATAGCTATTGCCATGTGCCTGAGATCCAGCCAATGGCATTGTGGACAATTCTCCACACTCTTTCTCCTTCTATGGCAACTTTGAAAGCTGTGTGTTCAAGACAAGACACAAGATGGAAGAAACATGGGCCCTGAACTATTGCTTGGAGGAGAGCAAGTTACTGATCAGTGGCGAAATCTTGTTTTGGATTTCAGAAGTAAAGTATTTTATTAGAAATTTGAGATGTTATGATTGATCTGTTCAACTATTAGCATTACATTTAACTCCTACACTGAGATTACAGGAGACCTTGACATTCTGCCTTATGACTTAACTATTTGCATTTTGTAGAATTTTGTACTGTATTTATCATCAGCATTGTATCCTGAATAATTTCTTCTTGCTTAACATTTTAGTGGAAAATGCAAAATTCGATAGTGGTACTAAAGGACTGGTTGTTCAAGGTCTATAAGCGTAGAAATCAGCTTGCTATCGATTCTGATTTTCTTTGTCAAGGTATAATTCACACACAATAAAATTTACCCTTCTAAGTGTACAGTTCAGTGGTTTTTAGTATATTTACAAGGTTTTGCAAACTTTGGAGGTATCAAATTCCAGAAATTTTTCATCACCCCAAAAAGAAGCCCCATACCTATTAGCTGTCATTCCCTATTCCCCTCATCTAGCACCTGGCAAGCACTAATCTACTTTCTGTCTCTATGAATTAAGCTATTCTGCACATTTCCCATAAGTGGAATCATATGATATGTAGCTTTTTGTGTCTGGCTTCTTTCACTAAGCATAATGTCTTCAAAGTTCATCCATGTTGCAGCATGTACCAGTGCTTCATTCTTTTTTTTGGATAAATAGTATTTCATTTATGGATGTACCATATTTTGCTTATCCATTCTTCAGTCAAATTTGGGTTGTTTTGAGTTGTTGGCTATTATAAATAGTGCTGCTATGAATATTTGTACACAAAGTTTTGTATGAACACATGTTTTCAATTTTCTTGAGTGTGAGTGTATACCTAGGAGTAGAATCTATGGGTCATAAGGTAACTCTTCATTTAACTTTTTGAAGAACTGCCAAACTATTTTCCACAGTGGCTGCTCCATTTTACATTCCTACCAGCAATGCATAGAGGTTTCAATTTCTCCACATTCTCTCCAACGTTTGTTATTGTCTGCATTTTTTATTATACTCATCCTATACATCCTAAGGGTGTGAAGTGGTATTTCATCGTGGTTTTGATTTGCATTTCCCTAATGACTAATATGATTTCTTTTTTTAATGCTTGTGTGTGGGTGGTAGTGGTGGCATGATAATCACCATGCTGTAATGACAAGAACTTGTAGATTATATGTTGAAGAAAGTATAAAATACAGAAAAAGTTGGTTCCAGCCTCTCTTACATTTTTCATTCATCTGTCCTCCCTGCAACAAACACCCAATCAATTAATTTTCACCTCTTTATGTAGCAAGGTGGCTAGACTGGACACAGTTTGGGAGTCAGCGCTTCCGATGAGTGAAATTCGATAATACCCTTCTCTCCATCTCCACGTACCTGTTTCAATCTACCTTAGTCTCTTCGGACTGCCATAACAAAACACCAGAGACTACATGGCTTAAACTGCAGAAATATGTTTTTTCACAATTCTGAAGAATGGAAAACCTAAAAACAAGGAGCCAGCCAATTTGGTTCCTGGGGAGGGCTCATTCCCTGGCTTGCAAACCTCTACCTTCTCACTACGTTTTCCCACAGCGGCCTTTCTTCATATCTGTGCATGTGTGTGAGTTCTCTGGTGTCTCTTATAAAGACGCTGTCTATCAGATAGGGCCCCACCCTTATGACTTCATTTAACCTTAATTATTTCCCTAGAGGCTCCATCTCCAAATACAGCCACACTGGGAGTTCGGGATGTACACAAACATTCGGTATAGCCACTGATTCCCTAGGAACTTCCTGAGAAACAAAGTCTTGATCTCTGTCCCCTGTTGGATTCAGACACAAACAAACTGATCTGATGGATTGGTACGGCCCTGCCTGATTGCAGGGAAGCTCAACTCTGCATCTGAGAGGCAATTCAAGAAAAAGAGTAGGCTGGGTGAGTCTGGCACAAAAAGTCAAACTCAGCAACAAGACTATAAGAGAAAGGTTGCTGCACTGCATAATGGCACCATTCACATCATAATCTATGTGGGTGGCATTTCCTGGAGTTTTGAACAGTGTAAAATCTGTGAGGCCATGCTTTAGGTAATGATCCTGAATACAATGTGTCAGCAATTACTGGCACGCTTCCTGAAACCTTTTCCAATTCATACACTATGGAGATATGCCTGGGGAGAAAATTGCTGTATGCATATGTTGGAAAAGCTGGATCACTCACTAGCATCTCATTTTTGGGTCTTCTTTGCTATGGGACCTTCCTAACTGAGCTAATGCCAAGAGATTAACCACTAATTAAAGTTTTTTGGCTACAAGCAACAGAAACCAACTCTGACTAACTTTAGGAGGAACATAAAGGAATTAATTAAAAGAAAACATGAAAATTCATAGCTGGCTCTGTGGTGCAATGGAAAATGTGAAAATGCCCAGAATCAAAAGACAAGCTGAAAAAAAAAAAAAGGACAATCTGAACAGCCAAGTATCAAGATACACAGGAATCAGAGCAGTTCTGGAAAATAGATAACAGAAACGAACAGAAAATCCCTTCAGAATACTGCCCCAGAATGAATCAACTTTAAGAATTTTCTATCTTCCTGCCTCCCATTAAAATTTTCTTCCAGAGAAAGCATTTCCAATTGGCCTAGTTGAGATTGGATGTCATCCCTGACTAGGGAAGGGCATTGAACCGTGATTGACAGCCCCACCACACCAGCGTGTGGTGGGGGAGGGGCGTTCTCCAAAAGAAAGAGGTAGAATGCTGATAGGAAAACAACAGATGTCCTCCGCATTCCAACCATGGGTTGCCAGGCAACGTCTTCCCACTTTTTAAAATACCATATACAAATTTTTAAATGCCTCTGCCTAACATAATATAATTATCTCACATGCAAACAAAAGATACACTCAACTTCTTCCAAAAGGAAACGATACTTGTCCAGTTATGACGTCCATTTCTTTCCTGGTTCCATCATGATCTCCCTCCACATTTTGCAACTTGTGGACAAAATGACAAATTTAACCATCACCAACTCATACCACACACAATTCTAAGAATAGAAAAGGGAAGAGAAGGATAACTACTTTTTAAATATATCTGACTTTCTGCATATTACTGTATATAAGTTATGCTTCAATAAAAGAGAAAAGGTATCCATGACACAGCAAAGAAGGACTCCATGTAGAAGCTACAGTACTCATTTATGGAACTGATCATGGTATTTATGACTTCTGCCCAATCCACATTCTCTTGACATTGACTGGCCAGAACCTCAGCAGGTTTAGTGCTTTGCCAGATGGGTTGTGGTACCCAGCCTTCAGAGTAGCACCCAATGACTCTCACCTCCTGGTGTCCATGCCCTTGTGTAGTTCCCTCCCGCATTAGGTATATCCTAGAATATTTTAGATTTTTGGAATTACGGCCCTCCCCCAGCATAACTACACCTTCTGTTCTCGCCATCACCACTCTTGTCTTCAGCTCTCTCTTCACTTTGGACACTGCTGATTTCTCTTTCTTCTTACAAGTTCAGTTCAGCATTTCTTTACATTTTAGCTGGCATTTCTAAGTGTTTCTCATAAGAACATTTTCAGGTTATGTATTCTGCCAGATTGCTGGAATTGGAAGTCCCGTGTTTTTACTTTTCTGTCTCCCCATCTAGACTGCCAGCTCCTTAGAAAAGGGAAGATATCTTATTCATAATTGTGTTCCCATAATCTAGACTGTGCCTGGTACAAAATAGGTGTTCATTACATGCTTGTTGAATGAATGAATGTAACCAGGGAAGGAATAGATGTTATAACTGGACATGGGTTGCCTCCTTTTGGAAGGAGTTGAGTGCATTTTTTGCTTGCATGTAAGCTAATTATATAAACAATTAATTAACTAATGAAGACATAGAAGACTTTTGCCCAGTTATAGAGAATGTAAAGATTATCTTTCAGAATTGTCTACTACTGATAATTAAACCTTGAGACTTGCCTTTTATATAATCATTGCTTGGCCTACAAATATAGTAGTCATTTGAGTTTTACTTCTTCTTTTATATTATTTTTAAGCCTTGAAAGTCTCCAGAGGAAATGGAATTTGGTCATGCTGACCTAGTTATAACACTGATAGGACATGGATTTCTCCATGACAGGGTAATAGAAACAGAATTTATTTGCACAAATATATTATTCGCATTGGCATTTATAGACCTCCCTTTTTTTTTTTTGAGACTGAGTCTTGCTCTGTTGCCTGGGCTAGAGTGCTGCGGCATCAGCCTAACTCACGGCAACCTCAAACTCTTGGGCTCAAGCGATTCTCCTGCCTCAGCCTCCCGAGTAGCTGGGACTACAGGCGATCGCCACCATGCCTGGCTAATTTTTTGTTTCTATTTTTAGTTGCCTGGCTAATTTTTTCGATTTTTAGTAGAGATGGGGGTCTCGCTTTTGCTCAGGCTGGTCTCGAACTACTGACCTCAAGCGATCCTCCCACCTCGGCCTCCCAGCGTGCTAGGATCACAGGTGTGAGCCACTGTGCTCAGCCTATAGAGCCTATTCTTTAATGGATAAATATTTTAGTGATCGACTTGAAAGTTTGCATTGTTTAGAATAGGTATACCATAGACTTGTGGAGTTTGACCTGGTCAATTTCATGATAAAAAGAGAATGCTCGATTGCTTTTTTCCAAACCTGCACTTGTCCGCATCTTCCCATTTTCTGCAATTTCACCTACTAGTTCAGGCCAAACCCTAAGAATCAACCTTGAATCTTCTTTTTTCGTCCCATCCCATAGCCAATTCATTAGCAGTACTGTTAACTCTCCCTTTGAAAAACATCCAGAATCCAATCTCTTCTCAGAAGTCCTCCCTACTAAGACTCAACCCCCGCCATCTCTTGCCTAGACTACGCAATAGCCCCTTAGCTCATCTGCCTGCTTTCACTCTTGTCCCCACTGTCAGTTCTCCACACAACAGCCAGAGGGAACTTTTCAAAGTACAGATCAGATCACACCAGATATATAATCATGGGCCAACTTAAAAGACAGCTGGAAAATATAGCCTCTGTGTCATCCCTGACCATACTCTAAGAAGCTAGGAGCCATCTCTTTAAAAAATGGCATGATGTTCCATTCCTAGCAAATAAAAAAAAAATTTTTTTAAAGGAGGGGGATGTTGCTGCTATGGGAAGTTATAAATAGCAGAGCTTGGCCTAATCATCTTGGCTTTTCTCCACACTTCATTGTGCAGCACAAACAACCTCTGAGCAATCAGCATGAGAATGCTGAGAAAATAGTCACAATAACTCAAATGTTTGGCAGATAGGGTCCTGCCGTTTCTACTCATTTCTCTCATTTCAAAGTTGACATTTGATGAGCTAGTGAAAGGCCAGTTTCTGTGATGACCCAGGCTTGCTGCTCTGATGTTATGTCACTCACTCAGCAGGAATGAATATGGTGGAATTTGGTCCTTTTCCATGTTGCCCTCTAGAAAGACTGTGGGCCAGAAATCCAGTGGGCAGAAAAAGGCTTCCTAAATCTCAGGCAGGCTTAGAGGCACATTTACGACGAAGCTTACGATGCTTAAGATTTAGGACCCCTTACTTGCATGATACCCGTCCAAGGCTTGTACCTAATTTTGTGTTCATACTTTTGTATTCTTTTTCTTAAGAGGGACTCCATGTGTTTGCAACCAAGCTTACAATCCCTCTTCCCGGGTTTCGTGACCGTGATCAGGAAGAGGAGATTCAGGCTGTCCACGACATGAGGAACGAGCGGAGGAGAGCAACAAATGAAGAGTTCCCATGGCCTTCTGTTTTGCTGAGGTTATCATTCCTCTGAAAAACTTTCTCTCCTCGCCATTCCAAGTCATTCAGCATCCACGTTCTTAACTCAGCAAACAGTGTCCTTACTAAGACTCCCGGTAGATTGCCAGCTGCATGGACATCGGGGAAACCCCACTGGGAAAGATGTTCCTAAATATCTCGATTATGAAACTGCATGTTAGCTTGATCATCTCTTCTGCACCGACCAGTAAGGACACCAGTTTGCAGTAAGTGGTTCCACCTGGACCTGCCTCTGCCACCTCGATGTGGACTGTGAGTCACTGAAGTCTGGGCATAATGCATTTGAACTTCTCGGAACACAGCAGGCTCTCTGGCTCAGTGAACTTAATTAGAAGTGAGACCCTTTGCTTTGACCTCTGCGCCAAATCATGGATAATCAAAACATTCAGGATTTGGGCCGGGCGC
>NW_012148052.1:2971103-3061334 GCF_000956105.1 Propithecus coquereli
ATTTTAAAATAGTTTTAAAGTAATAACATTTAAGAATCACCATAAAAAAGCACCCCCAAAACTATATAATCCTTACATTCCACAAAACCCAACTTCATCTCTTCCACACTTCAGAGACTGGCAAATTGAAGATTTCGTTATTGAGAGACCTTAATTTCTACTTACAGATCAAGTTAATAAAAGATTAATATATTCTCAATTAAACCAGATATGCAGAGCATTGCATATTTCCCAGCAGTAATATGGAAAGTAATGGAAATCAATTTGACAACTCAAGTTTCCAGTCTGGCTAAAAGTCACCCTGCTTCTAACTTTACCTAATATTCTGTGCTTCTGTTCTATTTATTGAGTATCACATAACCCAGGAGGTTCACCAGCAGGTTGCGTGGCTGAATAAAGCCAGCATTTTTTTCTCCTGAGGTTCTTACAACCATATCATATGTGGTGGTAATATAAAGAGGATGAATGCCATTAAATTTAAGATCCTACTTGATGGGTTTAGACATCCAAGTTGGAGGTTCAGAAATGGGGAGAGCTAAATTGGTCTGCACAATAGAGGAAACCAAACATGGAGTACAGAGGGCAGCTCTAGAGGGAAGAGGAGATGGGAAGGGGAGGGGAGGAGCCAGCAAAATTCTGGAAGACTGGGTATACATAGGGTTAAATATTAGTGAGAAACCCCTAGAATGGTAGGATAACTGAAAAGAATTTTAAGATTGGAATTGTCCCTTATGCAAACAAAGTTCAAGCGTTCATCATTTCAATTTAAACAATTCCTTCATTTTCTCCCTATCCTCCACTCACAAATCTTTTTTATAATACCTACTACCCAAACAAATGCTTAGTATGAGCAGTATTTGTAAAGCCTAGAGAAAGAGATGAGATCATACATGTGGAAGGAATTCGAAAACCAGAGGGATAAATGAGAATGTAATCCCTGGGAATTCACAGAAACCTTAAGGAGGGGATGGATTTCCTCTGTGGGGTTTGGAACTGGAAGTTAGAGGCAATTTGCAGTGATCTCAGAGGGTAGAAAGCTGTGCTACACAGATAGCCTGGGTGCTTGGTCCCTCCTTTTCTCATTCCCCAAGGTGTGTCTGGAGATGGGGGAGAGTTCTGGGCAGCACCCTTGTTCTGAGTCCACTCCTGTTGGCAAATGTTCCTTTGCAGCCCACTGGTTCTCAATGAGGGCTGCCACTCAAGGCCACTGAGCATAGCCTTGGAAGTGCCACCATCTTCTCACCAAATTGTGAGAGGTGCCACTCAGAGAGGGGGCACCATTTATAACTTGCACCAAGGGGCCCTCTGGGACAGAGGGAGCCCTGCTGTCACTGGCTGTGTCAGAACAGAAAGGGGAACCTACCCCTCCCATAGCTGTTCTCTATAACACCTCCTCACCTGCCTTCCCCTGGAGGTTTATACAACTCTTGGGTTTCATGAATTGTTCTTACCCTAGGGACCTCCTTCCCTCCCCTTTAAGCTGCAAAGCTGCCTTTGTCACAATGGAGTTAGGACTTCGCTTTGCAATGCAGAACAGTTTTATTTATTTCTTTGATCCTTGGCCTTTCACACTGTGCTCTCTTACGCCTGCTGGGAATAAAGAGCAAGCCTATTGAAGAGTCAGGTACCTCTTAGAAGGCTTCTCCCTTTCCTACACAAAGACACAAAGGCATTGCCAAAGCTTTGAAACTAAACCCTAGACTCCTCCAGGCCATGCTTGTGCATATTACATAAAAAGGAGCCTAGAAAAAGGGAGAGAGAAGGGGACAAAGAGTATGGTTTTCTTTTTCTAGTTACAATTGTGTGCATTTTCTGACTTTTCTGAAATGAGTGCACAGAGGCTCAGGGAGGTTATATAACTTGCCCGGGGTTACACAGCTAGTAAGTCATGGACTGGAAGTTGATCCCAGAACTTCAGATTGTTAGTGTAGGGCTCTTGCACTATAGCTCAGCTGTCCCTGGAAGGTTGAGGCTAACTGCCGGGATGGAGTAGAAAGAGCTTTTTCCATAAGGAGAGACACATATTACTGTCCCCAGCAGGTTAAAAACAAACAAAAAATGGTATAGGGCCTAAATATCTCTACAGTCAAAAGAATTCAAGTATCTAAAGTACTTGCCTCCTAAGGCATCTGCCTACCAAGTGGGCAGCCCGAATACCAAGTGTGCTGCATCACTCTACACTTTGTGGCCACAATTGATTGGACCAGCAACCACTCCCTGATTCTAGCTGGCTAATAAGGTAACTCTCTGTCTCTGTCTCTGTCTTTTTCCCCCCTTGTCTCAAGTCTAATTTGAATGAGGAGTTTCCAGTTCAGTCTGGGAATTCAATTCAATCAAACAGAAGAGATACATACTCAGCAGCTGTGAATTGGCCATCGTCTACCTGCCATGTGGAACAAGAAGCTGAGGGGCGATAAGCAGAAAGAGGAAGAATGATATATGACAGGCAGAAATAGAAAGAGATTCCTGGTGTCTTTAGTTCCAGGTCCCAGTGGGTTCCTACTTTGGGGAGTCCAAAGAACTTGGGATAGAGGCCACTACATCCCAAACCAATCATTTTCAAACAATAAATCAATACCAACTTATGACACATTTTTATGTAACAAGAGGCTATATACCTTTATGGTTAAAAACCCCAGTGAGGATTAAATCCTTTTAATCCCTTTATTAAAAGGACTTGTTCTGTAAAATTTGGATTCAGTCAAAAGGCCACAGTCAAGTGTCCAGAAGGCCACATGTGGCCCCAATTAAATTCATATACAGTTTTTTGTCCATGTTTAACTTTCAAACAATATCAATGACAATATCACGCTTCTACCTAACATTATACAACTATCCTTCATATAAAGAAAGGTGCTGTTATAGGATGAATTGTGTTCCCTCAAAATTCATATGTTGAAGCCCTAACCACCCCTTCTGCCCCCCACCCAGTACCTGAGAATGTGACTGTGTTTGGAGATAGGGCCTTTCAACAGGTGAGTAAGTTAAACTGAGGCCATTAGGATGGGTGCTAACCCCATATGACTGGGGTCCTTTTAAGAAGAGGAAATTCAGACACACGGAGAGACACCAGGGGTGTGTACACATAGAGGAAGGGTCATATGAGGACACGATGAAAAGTTGCTTGCCTCAAAACCAAGAAGAGAGGCCTCAGGAGAAACCAAACCTGCTGACACCTCGATCTTAGACTTCTAGCTTCCAGAACTATGAGAAAATAAACTGCTGCTGTTTAAGCTATCTGTGATATTTTACTATGGCAGCCCTTGCAAATTAGACAGGTATGTTCACCCTTTCCCCATAAAGGAGGACAGACTGGGTGTGGTGGTTCACACCTGTAATCCTAGCACTTTGGGAGGCCAAGGCAGGAGGATTGTTTGAGGCCAAGAGTTCGAGACCAGCCTGAGCAAGACCAAGAGTGAGACCCCATCTCTACTAAAAATAGAAAAATTAGCCGGATGTGGTGGCCTAGGCTTGTAGTCATAGCTACAGCTGGGAGGCTAAGGCGGGAGGATCATGTGAGTCCAGGAGTTTGGGGTTGCAGTGAGCTATGATGATGCCACTGTACTCTAGCCTGGGTGACAGAGTGAGACCTTGTCTCAAAAAAAAAAAGGAAGACACAAAGTCCCTTCAGTTTCTGTATCCATCTCAGGGTGGTATTAATTTTTCTGGTTGAGTCATGACCCTACCTCAATATCCTGTGAGAGAAAGACTAAATCTCAGTTAACCACTACCAACATTTCCCGTGTAAGATGGTGAAGCAAGGGAGAGGGGAAAACCTGGTTAATGCATACAAATATACACACAAGAAAGTAAAGAGGAAAATATGCATAGTTGTAACAGTCTTTATTTCTGTGTCAGGTCACATGGCCACAAATCAGAATTTATAACTTACTAATCCCCAGGCCATGCTCCCTTAGCTTTCAGCCAACAGCACCTGAAATGCTCATGACCTCCTACCCTAGCTGTTGCGAGTGCTGTAAATGGGAGCCGAGAAATGGAGCCATATCTAGAGAGAGGCTTGTTGTTTGTGTTTAATATGGGAGGTAAGGCAACATGTTTTTGTGCAGATGAGAATAGTCCAATGGGACTATGGGAAAAACTTACGTTGCAGAAAACATAGAGTGGTTTCAGAAGCAATGACCTTGACTAGGGGAGAGGAGACAGATTCCAAGTGCACAGACGGAGGGATTGGCCTAAGATAGCAGAACAATCAGTTTATCCAATCGAACAGAAAGTAAGACAGAGTGTATGGGTAGAGGTGCCATGGCAAAGTGTTTGAACTTTATCTTCTGGAAATGGGGAATTGATGACAAGTTTTAAGTAAGGGGAGCCTCCTGTTTAGATCTATGTTTAAGAAAAACCTCTGGCTACAATGTGGAAAATTGATTTAAGCAGGCAAGATGGAGGGCAAGGTGAAGTTGAGGAGGCTGTTGTACTGACCTAGGTCAGAAATGATAATGGTCTGGACGAGGGTGGTGGCAATGAGGATATAGGGAAGTGGACGGATTTGAGAGATATTTAGGATAATAAAATCAAGCTCAGAAAGGACAGAGAAATAGGTGGCCTAGGACTTGTGCAGCCATGGCAAAGACTTTGGCTCTAACTCTAAGTGAAATGGGGAACTATTGCAGGGCTTAGAGTAGTGGCCTAATCTGATCAAACTCACATTTTAAAGATGATCACACTGGCTGTCATGTTGCAAGAAGAAAGTAGGGACCAGAGTGGAAGCAGGGAGATCATTCTGGTAGCTGTTGTCACAGTTCAGGGAAAGATGATAGTAGCTTGGACCAGGGTGGGGGTGACAGTGATGGTGGTAGTGGTAAAAAGTGATCAGATTGGAATATGTGAGTTATGTCCAGAAAGTATCCAGCCATGTAACTGTTCTCGTTATATTAACAATGGCTGGATACTTTCTGACAGCACTCACATTTCTAAGATAGAGCCAATTGAATGGTCTGATGGATCTGATGTGGGGCATGAGAAAAAGAGAGGTCTCAGGAATGAGTCTGATATTTTTGGCCTGAACAAGTAGAAGAACTAAATTGCCACACACTAAATTAAAATAAATCTGGAAGAGGAGAAGGGTGGGGCAATATGCATTGGGGAGTAGATTCAAGGTTTTGGTTTTGACATGTAAATTTTGAGATGCCAGGTAATGGTGTAAATAGAGATATCAAATAGAAATGGAACATATATGTGTGTGTTCAGGAGAGAGGATGAGACTGAATAAATAGTTTGGAAGGCGTCAGTGAATTTAAATCGGAACAGAGGGGATCACCTAGACCAGTAATACTCTACTGGTATGACACGCCCACGAGAGACAATTTTGGAAAATTGCCAGGACATTGGGTGGGGGTGGAGGTTGTCATGATGATTAGGATGAAAAGCACTGCAGGATTCCGTGGGTGGAGCTGGGCTGCTAGACATCCTGCAACACACAGGACAACTCTGCACAACAGAAATTGTCCCGCATTCCCATGATTTTCAATTGTCCTATTGGACATTCACTCGGTGAAAAGTATACTTCTTATTTGTCTCAACCTAGAATCTAACTCTGTTTTTCACATGAACACCAAGTATTTTTGATAAGGTCTTAATATGCACTGGGTTTCCCAGGAATACAACTTCCATGTAATTGATTAAAGAGTGTGCTTTGTTTTATTTGGAAAATTAGCAACATGCTGCTTCGCTCTATCTGAGCTGCCAGACCGGTCTCCCGCATCAGTCTGCATGTGCAGCTTTGGCACCATGGTGATTCTAGGAATGACTACAAGCATCTTATGATGACATCAGGGCGTCTGATGAAGTTGTGCATAATTTTTATGTGTTCAAATATGGAATATTTTTATGCATTAATTTCCTCTTATTTCTCCTTATATTGCATTTAGGGAATTAGATTCATTAGTTTGAAGTTATGTATGCACATTGGTGTGGACACTGCTTCCGACCCAGGAGACCAACTTTTACAGACAGCATCAACCAGCTGGCTTAACCAGTGGCTTCCAGTCGGGTTCAGCGAAAGGGAGATACCACTCCCTCTTGTTGGCCCTTTAGGCCCTGAGGTGGCAGATACTTCCTCCAGTGCTCCGTCATCTCTTGTTGGGTCCCTTAATTTTGCCTACATCTTTGGCAATAATCCATCATTAAATTGGTCTCAATTGGACTCAGTTTGAGCATACCATCTGTTTCCTGCCAGGCCCTAACTAACACAGTAGTTATATTATCTCTGAATTTCATTTCAGGACAGTAAAGGGCCAAGTTACAAAAGATTTGTTATAAAAAGGGAATACATCCAGAATGTGGAACATTCTACAGGACAATTGAGCGGGTTTCTGCAATAAATCAATGGGATGAAAAATAAAGGGGGAGGACAAAAGCTGGAGATTTAAAAGATTTTAAGGGCACAGCAAAATGTAATGTGTAGGCCTTTTTTGGATCCAAATTTGAACAAACTCACTGTAATAAGACATATCTGAGATATGAGGGAAAGTGTAATTAGAGACTGGATATTAAATGACACCAAAGAACTATTTTAATTTCTATTAGGCACGGTCATGGCATTGTGGATATGCATGAAAATGGTCCATGTCTTTAAGAAATGCATCCTGAAGTATATAGGAACTAAATCACATGATGCCTGCGATTTGCTTGACAATACTTTGGCAAAGACAAAGAAAAAAGGGATAGATAAAGAAAATGGAAGGAAATATTTATTGTTAAATATTGAATCCAGGTGATAGGTGTATGGGAACACATTGCACTGTTCTCTCTACTTTTATATGTTTGTTTGAAATTCTTCATGATAAAAGATTTAGAAAATAAAATCAATGAAAAGGGATCATTAGGTCTGATAGGGTTGAGAGCTGCCAACCAAGGCAGGGAGTGTACACAGGAGAAGAGGTCAAGACTGGGTCCTGCACAGTCCAGGGGGAGGTTGGGAAGATGGAAGGGAAAGCCTGGGAGGGAAGAAAAGAAGAGTGGTGTGACCGCAGGGTCATGTGAGTGTTGTAAGGAAGAATTGGTCATCTGGACTACAGACGGGTCATCTATGAGAATAACTGAGAACTGACCATTGTTTTTTTGTTTTATTTTGATTTTCAGAGCTGGGGTCTCACAATGTTGTCCAGTGGCTATTCACAAGTACAAAGTGCACCGCAACCCAGAACTCCTGGCCTCAAGGAATCCTCCCATCTCAACTTCCCGAGTAGCTAGAACTATAGGCATGCACCACTGCACTTGGCTGACTGTTGGTTTTAATTTTTATTTTTTCTGCATTTTATTTCAAGGGAGAAGACCATTGGTTTTAGTAACATGGAGGTCATTGGCGACCTTGACAAATCAATTTTGGTGTAATGATGGGGGCAAAACCTCACTGGGTTTGAATTCAATCCTCCTCTCTCTAGATCCTGCCCCATTTCTCTGCTCCCTTTTCCAGCACTCCCTGTGGTTAGGGTAAGTGGATTGGAGTGGGTTCAAGAGAGAATGGGAGTAGAGAAAGTGGAGACAGAGGATAGAGTCAACCTTTTGAGATGTTTTGCTATTAAAGCGGATTAGAGAAATGGCGTGGTAACTAGAAAAGAGTGCTGTCAAGGAAGGGGATTGGTTTGATTTGGTTTAAGATAGAAAATATCATAGCATGTTTGTAAGTTGCCAAGAGTGTCAGTAGAGAGGGAAAAAGGGAAGATGCAAGAGAGATAAAAATAATTGTAGAAGGAAAATGCTTGAATAGGGGAGAGGAGGTGGGATCTTGTGCACTCGTGGAGGGCCTAGCCTTAGATAGGAACAAGGACGGTTCACTCATCGAAAGGGGGGAGCAGAGCACATGGGCACAGATGCTAGTGGGTCGGTAGATGTGGTGGTAGGAGAATGGTAGAGGGTCTCTTCTGATTGCTTCTCTAATCAAATAAGAAGCAAAATCATCAGTTGAGCATGAGGAAGGGGAGGAGACTTTGGAGGTTTAGGAGACAGAGTATGAAATAGGTGGCTAAGAGAATGGGAGAACAAATGGACTAGAGAAATGAGCAGCAATTACTGGCCATTTAAAGTGAAACTAGGCAATATTGTGTGTTTTTCTCAATTACTGCTATGGACTGAATTGAGTACCCCCGAAATTCATATGTTGAAGCTCTACCACCATTGTGATGGTATTTGCAGACAGGGCGCCTTTGGGAGGTAATTAGGTTTAGATGAGATTATGAGAGTGGAGCCCCATGATGGGATTGGTGTCCTTATAAGAAAAGGAAGAGAGATTAGAGCTCTCTTTCTCTCCACCATGTGAGGACACAGAGGAGGTGGCCATCTGCAAGCCAAGCGGAGGGTTCTCACCAGGAACTGAAATTGCTAGCACTTGGCCTTGGACTTCCCAACATCCATAACTATGAGAAATAAATGCATGTTGTTTAAGCCATCCAGTCTATGGCATTTTGTTACAGCAGCCTGAGCAGACTAAAACAATCACGTTGAGCGTGAGATGTGGATTTAAACAGAAGTATATCCAGGCAATATCTGTAGAGGGAAAAGAAGGCAAGAAAGTAATGATAATGAATCTAAGGAATTCTACCTTAGAGTCTATGGAATCTAAGGGAGATAAGTAGACAAGATGAAGGATAATAAAAAAAGTGATAGGGACTGGGCGCAGGGTAATCCTAGCACTCTGGGAGGCTGAGGCAGGAGGATCACCTGAGCTCAGGAGTTTGAGACCAGCCTGAGCAAGAGTGAGATCCCATCTCTACAAAAAATAGAAAAATTAGCTGGGCATGGTGGCATGCACTTGTAGTTCCAGCTACTTGGGAGGCTGAGGCAGAAGGACCACTTGAGTCCAGGTGTTTGAGGTTGCAGTGAACTATGATGACACCACTGCACTCTAGCCTGGGTGACAGAGCAAGACCTTGTCTCAAAAAAAAAAAAAAGAAAGAAAAAATTTACTATAAAGCTATAGTAATTAAGACAGGGGACTTTTGGACTAAGTAGATCACTCGAACAGAATAAAGAGTCCAGAAATGGACCTGAATGAGTAAGCTCTCTTGACTTACAGCAAAGGTGCCACTGTATAAGTAGGGGAAGAGTGGCTTTTTAATAAAAGGTGCTAGAACATTTGCAAACTTCTGGAGAAAAATGAACTCTGACCCTTAACTCAAACTATATAAAAAAATTAGTTTGAGGTGGATCGTAAACCTAAATATAAAAACTATAATAATCAACTTCTAAATAAAAACATAAGATAATTTTTTTTGATATTGGGGTAAGTAAAGATTTCTTAATCGAATCACAAAATGCACTAAACTGTAAAACAAAAATTGATAAATTGGACTTAATTAAAATTAAAACATTTGATCACATTATATCATTAAGAAAGTAAATAAATAATCTATATACTGGTAAAAAAATAAAAAAACAACTCATGTCCAGAGTATACAAAGAACCCCTACATATCAATAAAAGACAAGTACTCAATTTAAAAATGAGCAAAGGACTTAAAAAGCATTTCAGAAAAGAGGATATCTGAATGGCCAATAAACACATGAAAAGGCACTTAAAATAATGTCTCATCAAAGAAATGCAATTAAAACCACAACAGGATGCCACATACATTTAGCAGAATGACCACAAAATTTTTTTTACCAACTATCATTATCAAGGGTTGCTGAGGATATGGAGTAACTGGAACTGTCATATGTTAATATTTGGCAGTTTCTTATGAAGCCAAATATATACCTACACTATGATCTAGCAATTCCGCATCCAGACATACCCAAGAAAGATTAGTTCATAAATCCATCAAAAGACTTGTGCAAGAATGTTCATAGCAGCTTTATTCATAATAGTTAAAAATTAGTCAAAATCCAAATATCCATCAGCAGGAGAATAAAACAATTTGTGATGTATTAATACAATGAAATGTTACCAACAATAATAAAAATAAAAGGACTATGAGTGCACAGAACTATTAGTACACAGAACAACACGAATGAATCTCAAAAACATGACGTTGAAAGAAGCCAGACACAAAAGAATACATAATATATGATTCCATTCACAAGAAGTTCAAGAAGAAGCAAAACTAATCTATGGTGATAGAAATCAAAAGAGTGGTTACCTCTCATGGATTGAGTATTGATTAAACAAGGCACAGGGAACCTTCCAGGGAGATGGAAAAGTTCTATATATTGAACTGGATGGAAGTTACATGTGTGTATACAATATAGAAAAACTGTATACAATATAGAAAAACTGTGTATACAATATAGAAAAACTAAGATTTGTGTGCTTTCTGTATGTAAATTATACCTCAATTAAAATTTTAAATATAAGGGATTTCTTTTTTAATTACAAAAACAAAATAAATGCATGCTTTTGCAGACTATTAAAACAAGTGTAACTATAATAGAAGAATGACAACCCTTGATCCCATTTCTAGGGACGTGGTCTGTCTTTAAATCTCTGAAGGTCTTCAATGAGACAGAAGAAGGGGGTGTATTGTATATGCACCAAAGGATATATCTGGGATCTATGGGGTAAGCCATAAGGAGATAGTTTCCATTCAAGAAAAGGAAGATCTTTTTTACATCTTTCCCCCGAAATGAAATAGGCTGCCTGGAGCTATAATGAGCTGTCTGCCATGTGCAAGCAGAAGGCAGCCTGCCAGCCAGCTGGCTATATGATCTGTGCAGCTCCCTTGCCCTCTCTGAGCCTAGGGGCTAGGCTGGGTGGTTCCTATGCCTTCTCTAGTACTGGAAGCCTTTGAGGCTGCACAGGGGCTGCTGAAGAAGGTACTGGGGTGAGTGACTTCCATGACTGTAGTAGCAGTGAGAAGTCAGGCTGCAGGTTCCCCATCTCTTACGAACCACTCTAAGGATAGACAGTCCTGAGCTTCCCTATTTCTCTTAAACTAGGCCACCCTAGGACATCCTAGACTCCCTCTAAGCCATTCAGGTCACTTTGGATCACCTTGTGCCAGGAAGCCAGTCCACCCACCCCAGGCCAGTTTCAACAGAATTTCTGGCAGACAGAAGCCAATTTCCTACATGGTGAGTAATCTGGGCTCACCCTGGGCTGGGCCTCTTCAGGACCTCACCCCGGAAACAGCCTTAGGCCACAGCAATCAGGGACTTCCTTGATTGCCTTGGAGATGTGAGCCCCACCCAGCCCTGCCCAGCTGCCCTAGAGGAAAGGGGAGACTCTAGATCTTGTCTAAAACACTCAGTCCTAAACCTTCTCTGGCTGCTACCGCCTTTCTTCTCCCCTCTCTTCCCTGCCTCCCTTCTTTTCTTCAACATATATTGTGACTCCTGCACTATGCCAGGCACTGTGTTAGCTCCTAGAGATGCAGAGACTTGTGATCCAAGGCGGGACCTGCCCTAAGAATCTCACAGCCCCAGAGAGAGACAGACATGGACGGGTACAGTTGGGTCTCATTATTTGTGGTTGTTACATTCTTTATAGTCACCATGAACACTGATTCAGCAAATACTAGACCATTGCTCCTAGGAGAAAACACAAGATTGGATTCCTGTGAGCCTCTGTCACAACATTTTTGTCAAATGATCACTACATAACCTTGTTTTATGTGTGTTTCTATTTAAAGACACATTATTTAATAGGTATTATTGACTCATTAACATTGAACTCACTATAACTCATGCCTGAACAAAGCTTGTCTAATACACATATTTTCTCTGTAAGGCACATCTCAACTGTCTTAGCCCATTTTCTGTTGCTATAACAGAATACGCGAGACTGGGTAATTTATAAAGAAAAAAATGTATTTCTTACAGTTCTAAAGGCCAGGAAGTCCAAGAGCATGGTGCCAGCATCTGGTCAGGGCCTTCTTGCTGCATCATAACCTGGCAGAGGGCATCACATGGCCAGAGAGCAAGAGTGTATGTGTCAGCTCAGGTCTCTCCTCCTCTTCTTATAAAACCACCAATCCCATCATGAGGGCCCACTCTGATGACCTAATCTAATCCTAAGTAAGTCTAAAACCCAACAGAGAAAACATTAAGTCTTGAAGCTGAGGAATAATCTCCTTTGACTCCATGTCCTGCATCTGGAGCACACTGGTGCAGGATTGGGCCCCCAAGGTCTTGGGCAACCCTGCCCCAACAGCCTTGCTGGGCTCAGCCCATGCTGCAGCTCCCTTGGGTTGGAGTTTCCTGCCTGTATCTCAGCCAGGCTGTTGCTGCACACTGGTAGCTCTACAGTTCTGGGGTCTTGGTGGTTGTCTCATCTCCCATGGCTCTCTGCCAGGCATAGTGGGGATCCTCTATGGTGGCTCCACCACTGCGACAAGTCTCTGCATGGGCCTTCAGGTTTTTCAATACATCCTCTGAAATCTAGGTGGAGGAAGCCATGCCCCCACAACTCCTGTTTTCTGCATCCACCTGGATGTGGTCAAGGCTTACTGCTTGCACCCTCTGGAGCAGTCACACGTGCCACATCTGGGCTTGCTTGAGCCATGTCATGGTGCCACCAAGGTTTATGGCTTATATGTCCTGGAGAAGCATGTCAAGTCACACCCTGGGCTTTGCAGAAGGGAGGCAGGGAAAAGACGGGAGAAGAAAGGAGGTAGCAGCCAGAGAAGGTTTAGGACTGAGGTGTCTGAGGGGCACTGTGCTGGTATGTGGGGAGCATAGTCCCAGGGTGGCTCTGGGCCATGAGCCCATGGAGGGTGCCCGGCCCTGGCCCTCAAAACCATTCTGCCCTTCTAGAGTTCTGGGCCTGTGATGGGAGGGGCAGCCTCAGAGGATTCTGAAATGCCTTTGGGGTCTTTCTCTCATTGTTTTGATTAATAGCACCTGCTTCCTTTTATCCATGGTAGTCTCTTTATCAAAGGGTGGTATGGCTATGCCCTTGCATGCTTTTCTGTTCTTTACATGATCAGGCTGTGAGTTTTCCAAATCTTTCTGCTCTGTTTCCCTTTGAATTATAAATTCTGTCTTCAAGTAATCTCTTTCCTCTTGTATCTCACAATAAGCAGTTAAAAGTAGCCACACAGCAGTCTGAATGCTTCTCTGCCTAGGTATTTTTTCTGCCAGATATCCTGGATCATCACTCTTAAATTCCACCTTCCAAGCAGCTCTGGGGCATAAACACAGTTTAGCCAAATTCTTTGCTACTTTATCACAAGGGTGGAACTTTATTTCAGTTCCAATAAGATATTCCTCATTTCTGTCTGAGACCTCATCAGAATGACATTTACTGTTCCCATTTCCTTTTTTCTTTTCTTTAATACCCAGTGTGATAGTATACCATCCACATTTCCATCAGCATTCTGGTCACGACTACTGGAGTAAGTTCCAGAATTTCCCTGGTCTTGTCTTCTTCTGACGCCTCATCAGAATCACTGTTAGTAATCCATTTATGGAAATACAGGCTTTTTCTAGCCTACTCCCACAAACTCTTCCAGCCTCTACCCATTACCCAGTTCCAAAGCCACTTCCACATTTCAGGTTATAGCAACCACTCACTGTTGGCACCAATTTTCTTAGTTCATTTCCTGTTGCTATAACAGAATACCTGAGACAAGGTAACTTATGAAGAAAAGAAATGTATTTCTCCTTTTTTTTTTCAGACAAGATCTAAGAAAGGAAAGAGAAATGTATATCTTACAGTCGTGAAAGCTAGGAAGTCCAAGAGCATGGCACTGATCACGAGTATTGATTTTGGGGTTACAAATAAATTTTAGCAAGTAAGCGAATTCACAAATATGGAATCTGTGAATAATAAAGGTCAACTGCATTTTGCACTGGGGGAGCCTGGAGGAATCCCTGACCCAGACTGAAAAACTCAGGGAAGACTCCCAAGAGGATGATACTTTGGCTGTGTCCCGAAATACAAGGAGGTCCAGGTAGGGGGCCAGTGACCAAAAACTAAGTTATGTGGTGTGACAACGAATTATTTCATTCTTATTTCTAGATATTCTGTTGCTCTCATAAATGAAGCCTTCTCTTTCACTGTATCTTCTCAGTCAACACTGAACAACAGAACTTTCTGCAATGATGGAAATGTTCTATAACAGCACTAATATGGTAGCCAGTAGTCATGCATGGCTATGACAACTTAAAGTGTGACTCACGTGATTGAGGAACTGAATTTTAAATTTTATTTTATTTTAATTACTTGAAATTTAAAATTAAATAGCCACATGTGGTGTTGTTATCACTGAGGACTAAACTCTGATCTTCTCTTTTGTCCAAATTCCTTCCTAAGGGGGCCTGGTGAGTCATGCCTACAAATGATAAAATCTCAGTAAACAGGTTTTTATGATGTGATTTACTTCCCAACCTGATTCTGGTATAGCATCACATGAAAGATAGAAGACCCTTATCTTAACTCAAGCATTCCTTTCTGCTGATTCCTGGTCTTTTGGACAAAGCCTAACTCTTTCAGCCAATTCTCAACTGAAGAATCCCTAAACCCACCTATGACTTGTAAGCCCCCCCTTTAGATGTCCTGCCTTTTCGGGCCAAAAGAATGTATGCCTTCATATTGATTTATTACTTTACTTGTAATCCCTGTCTCCCTGAAATGTATAAAACCAAACCGTAACCCAGCCCTGGAGAGTTCACTTGTTCAAGGCTTCTTGGGAGTGGCTCCGGGTCATGGTCCTCAAATTTGGCTCAGAATAAACCTCTTTAAATTATTTTAAAGAGTTTGTCTTCTTTTCCGTTGACAACACATTGAATACTGCCGTTTAGCTTATTGCAATTTGTATACAGAAAGAGTATTGATTTTTTTATATTAACTTTATTCCCCATTTCCTAACTGCGTTTTCTTGTTTATGGTAGTTTTTAAGTTGGTTCACTTGAATTCTCTTAGAACAGAAATATATGATTGCCAAAAAAATAATAATAATAATTTTACCTGTTCCTTTCCCATTTTTATTTCTTTTTCTCACTTAACTGCATTGGCTAATGCAATTTATGTTATATATTTATATTGGCCAATGAAATGTTATATCGTAGCAGTAGTGATCGTGTATATCTTTGTTCCTGACAGTTGAATTCCTAAGTGTAATTTCTTCCTTATTTATATGAAAATTATACAAACAAGTGGCAAATGAAGAATTGTTCTGTACCCCAATCTTGTTACTGCTCCAGCATTTCTTGAGTAGAGGTGCCACTCATTGTTTCCCAAGTTAGAAATTTGGGCATCGCCGTCATATATTTCCCTACCCCACCCCCCCTTAATTATACCCAGTCCAACCAGCTGCCAGATCGGTCCTCTTCTTTCCATCTCCACTGCCACCACCCCAGTCTGGTACTTTTTTTTCTTGGGACATTACGTGAGCAGCCTCTCCATTAGTCTTCCTGCTTCCGCTCTCACCTCCTTCAGTCCTTCCTCCACAGAGCGGCTGATACGGTCTTTCTAGACTCTTCATCTAACATATGGCTCCCCTACTTAAAACTCTTTAATGGCTTCCCTCTGCCCTTAGGATAAGGACCAAAATGCTTAGCGTGGCCTCAAAGCCATGCGTGCACCGTCTGCCTGCACCTTCATCCTCAGCCTCATCTTGCATGTCCGCCCCTCAATCTTTCTGCTCCAGCCACACAGGCCTTCTTCCATTTCTTGACTCCACCATGGTCTCCCTGACCTCTGAACTTTAGCACATTCTTTTCCTTCTCCCTGAAAGACTCTCCTGCTCCCTTCTCCTCTTGGCCTGGCTAACTCCTACTCTTTCTTCAAGCCTCAGGCCAGGAGCTCTCAATCTTCTCTGATTCCATTATGCTTTCATAGCTCCTTCCTCTTCCCTGTAACATTCATGTTCACTCTGTGAATGTCAATTTTCCCCTGCAGGTAAAAAGTCCATAAAGACAGGATTCTGTTGTCTCCCCCACACTCAGAACAGGGCCTGGCACATGGGAAATGCTCACTCGGTATTTGTTGACTACTATCTCTTTCCCTGGAATCATAACGCATAAACAGCTTCTGCACATGCCTCACTGAATTTGAGGGAGGCAGGATAACTCAGCCTGCACTGTGCAGATGGGAAGCTCTTGAGGGTGATGTGGTTTGCGAGCCACCCAGCCCAAGCCACCAGCAATCTCCCCTGGACCATTTATAGGAATGTTCTCTTCCACTCAACATTTACCCCTCTCTAACCAATCCTCCATGCGGCAGTCAGGGCAACATTTTTTTTTAAATGTAAATAAATTTTCTGCTTAAATGTCTTCAATGGCTTTTTGGCTGCTCTCAAAATTCGAATTCTCGCCGTGGACTACAAAGCCCTGGGTGATCCGGCTCCTGTGGACCTCCCAGCCCCAGCTTGTTCCACCCTCCCTCTCGTTCACTACACTCTGGCCACACTGGACTCCTTCGTGTCCTTCGAATATTCCAAGCTCTTTGGTGCCTCAGGGTCTGCGCCAACTGTCTCTTCTACCCACAATGCTTTCCCCGCAAGCTCTCCAAACTTCTGGCTAATTCTCCTCCTTCAGGATTCAAGTCAAATGTCACTATCTCAGAGCATCCTCCCCTGAGCCCCTGACTTACAGAGTAGCCTCCATACCAGTTCCCTCTACCACGTCACCCTGTGTGTTTCTTTCATGGTGCTTATTATGATCTGAAATTTTCTACTTGTTCATTTATTTGTCTTTTGTTCTTACCAAGAATGCAAGCTCTGTTTTATTCACTACTCTATTCTCAGAGCCTAGCTGGTGCATGACATATAGGAGACTCGTAAATATCTGTTCAGGTCAATGGAATCAATATTCCAGATCAACAGAGCTGGAATTCTCTCTTGGCAATGTTGAAGTGTTGCTTCTTTCTTCCAGCAGGTGGCGCCAAAAGTTGCTCCTAGTCCTTACAGGAGTTGGGGGGGTGTGGTTGGCACGATTGAGGGGAGCACAGGGAGGGGAGAGAGAGACCAAGTTTGTCATAGCAACGCAGGATCCAAGCATAGAGAAAGTCAAGAGGGCACTTCTCCCGAAGGATGGGGAGGGGGAGGTATAAGCTGTCCAGAAGGCACCTGGAATAGCCAATGACCCAAGAGATGCTGCTTTCCTGCTCTCCCCACCTGTCCCACTCCCAAATCAGCCCCCAATAACTCATTGGGGGTCTTGAAGAGGAGAGCTGTTTCCTGTGAGAATGAAACCAGAGAAGGCAAGGGTTTTATTTATTTTATTTATTTATTTTGGGGATATTTTGTTTTGTTTGAAACAGGGTCTTGCTGTGTCGCCAGGGCTACAGTGCAGTGGCCTCATCAGAGCTTACTGCAGCCTCAAATTTCTAGGCTCAAGCGATCCTCCTGCCTCAGCCTCCCGAATAGCTGGGACTACAGGTGCATGCCACCATACCTGGGTAATTTTTCCATTTTTTGTAGAGACCCTATCTTGCTCTTGCCCAGGCTGGTCTTGAACTCCTGGCCTCGAGTGATCCTCCCCCCTTGGCCTCCCAGAGTGCCAGGATTACAGCTGTGAGCCACTGCGCCAGGACAAGGGTTTGCAATTCTAAATCCCCACAGAACATTTGAGGTAAACCAAGACTCACAGAGAAGCATCATAGTGGGTCAGTGGGACTTGGGTCTGGCTCCCAGCTGAAGCCCTGTCCAATCACAGCTCACATTCACATTCACTCAGCTCCACACGCCCTGCCCCACCCGCCAGGTCTGGCCCTGGGCTTGGTGTGGGAGACTGAGACGTAGGGGATGGGCTCTCAGAGCCACCCCAAGAGGCAGAGGGGCAGGATGCTGCTTCAGAGAGGCTTGCTGGAGCCCAGGCACGTTGGACAAGTGTCTGCCAGTGGAGGAGAAGTAGTGGTGTTTCCCAGGGCCAGGAAGGAAGCCTGCTAGAAGGGCTGCATCTAGATCGGGGCTGGGGTCGGCAGGGGTCTCAGACTTCCTCCTGAAAGCAACGGGGACTCACAGAAGAGTTTCTAAGCAGGAGAGCTACTCAGCTATCTTGGATAATTTGCAGAAGGAATGTGAGGAGATGAAATCAAAGACAAGGAGACCAGCCAGGATGCTGGTGTAATCTTCCAGGTAAGAGATGGGAAAGAAGCAAGCTTGAGAGGTTTAGAAAATTTAATTTTGTTTAAAGACAGGACTTGGTGATTACTGATTAAAGTGGAAGGAGAGGGACGGGGTGGTGGGCCTCTATAAAACACGATCCCAAAGTCCCTGAGCACTCTAGTTACAGAGGCCTGACCACACCCCAGGCTCCTGCCTTGCCCAGGCAGCCTCTGACATGAGCTGACAGCTACAAAGGCAGTGGGATCTGGCTTGGTGGTGGCAAAACTATTGGTTCTCATAACAGCCTTAAGTGGTGATTAAGAGCACAGGCACCATAGCCAGACAGCCTGGATTCAAATATCAGCTCCTCTTCTAGTGCACTGTCTGGCAACCTTGGCAGGTTACTTAGTGCCTCAGTTTCCTGTTCTGTAACATGGGGATAAGAATCATACCTTCCTCACAGGGAAGTTCTGAAGACTAACTGAATCAATATTATTAAGCACATATAACTGCCTGAGATTTATAAAAGTAACTTGGCAGAACTTCATCGGTAAAAATGGAGCCCCCTTCCCACCCAAAATGGAGCCCCGCGCCCAAGATAGAATCCAAACCTGAATAGTCTAAGCACTCCTCTTCTCTGGGTTTTATTTACCCATCTATAAAATAAGGAGGTTGGACCAGTAGTTCCTGATCCTGCCGGCTTTGCTTTTCTACGATTTGGGGAGCTTAGCCTGAGTGTGAGACCCAGTGGTGCGCTGGGGCAAGCTCCTACCAGTTTGTGAGAGCAGACTGTCAACTTTTTGGAATTTTTCAAGTAAGAACAACCATTGGTAACTTGAAATTGGCTATGGTGGGAGTTACTTACACCATGGAAATCAGAGTGCTACAGACTAGGCTTTCCCCACCACCCTGTTCCCCACCAGAGGTGTTTTTTTGTGTTTTGTGTTTTGTTTTTTGTTTTTCTACCAGCACACCACTGGTGAGATCGTCACTCATACGACACAAGCACATCTAGCCAGGTACGTCCTCATCTCCCAACACCGTTGGAACAGTTGTGCAGAAAGAATTGCAGGTCTCTAGGGACAGACACTACGGGGCCCAGATCGCAGAGTCAGCCCGGGCACAGCCAGCCCCACGAGCTCACACATGCTTGGGCAGGAGGCACAGAGCACAGGCGTGGGCACAGCGGCCGTCTGCCTGCCAGTCCGTCGGTCACTCTCAGACTCAGGTGAGTGGACCGTGGGACCAAGGTACTGGAGTCTCACAGAGATGGGGTGGAATTCCAGTTGGGTCACTGTTGGCTGTGTGACTTTTCGCCAAGTCCTTCTCTACACTGGAGCTTGGTTTTCTTATCTTTCAAATGGGGACAGTTCTGACTCAGCAAGATGGTTTCCGGGATTAAGCGAGAACACCAGCAGGTGAACACAAAGCCTCCGCACCGTGCCTGGTACAGGGTAGGTGTTTTGTAAACATCAGCCGAGGCTGTTATCACACCTCCAGACACTTTCTCCCCACCCAGTGGCACCCGGGGCTCAGTGCGCCCTCGCGCTACCTAAGTCTTGGCGCAGAAGGGCTCAGTGAGTGGCTGAGGACACAGACAGAAACAGGCAGCTCTGTTTTCCGGCTTTTATGAAAATTAATAACATTAATAGCTCACAGACATATACATCCACACACATCGCTATGTACACAGTCATTAAGTTATTAATTAGGCTCTGTATAAAACGTTTCTACATTAGTGTTCCGGGCTAGGCCCGATCAGTCCTTGGCATATTCACAGTAGCAGCCCCAGGGCTCGGCCCCACAGGCAGGCAGAGGGGAGGCAGGAGGCTGTGGAGTGGCCGGCCCCACAGCGAGCACGGCAGATGTCCTGGGCCCGCTGACTCTTAGTCTTCGGTTCCCTTCCTGGCACCTGCAGACCAGCTGCTCAGCGAGCGGGAAAACAGGTCTTGATGCCTCGTGTGGTCTGGTGGCACGGGACCTCTGTGTGGTGGCTTCGGCAACACAGCAGGCCCTAGAGGATGCTGGCCAGCTCTGTGGAGTCTGTGTCAGAGCAGCCCGAGCTGCTGGCTTCATCCCTGCCAGAGCCAGAGGAGACGGGTTGGAGGAAGTGCGCTTACCCCTCCCCTGCCCCACCTGCCTCCTTTCTCACAGGATCTCAGCCCTGCAGTCTTAGCCAGCTGTGGGACTCGTGTGAGCCACAGGAGACAGAGCTCGTTCACTCTCACTTTCAGACCAGAAATTGCTGGTTGGTCTGTTTGCTGTCCTTGCTGCTCACGGGCACCGCCAGCTCTAGAACGGTGCTCTGGCCTGGGCTGGCATGACTCACGGCCCCCGCCCTCTGGTCTCCTGAAAGGCACGGATCGGCCACACCTGAGCTCCCTCATGCCGGGAGGGAGGGCGGCGAAGGGTGCAGGTTCTAGCCCCAGCTCCACCCCTTATCAGCTGGGCCAGTCACGCCTCCTGGCTAAATCTCAGTTTCTTCATCTGCAGGGTAGGAATCGTAGGAATTTTGTCACCTAGGGTTGTTGGAGGACCACAGAAGGTCACAAATGAGCACTCCCTGAAATATGAGCTCCTCCAGGACAGAGATTTTTGTTTTGTTTGCTAGAGCAATGCCTGGCATACAGTAGGCATCCAATAAGTGTGTGTTGAATGAATAAATGTAAAACCACTCAGCGCAGTGCCTGGTGCGTGGCTAAGTGTTGGGGCTGTCAAGAGAAGATGTGCGGGAGGTGAGTCTGGACTTGGCCACAGTCGTCCCCTCCTCCACCAGCTTGTCCCCTCCCCGGTCTCACCTCAGAGCCTGCAGGGCCTTCTTGTTCTGCCGCCGCTTCTCCTCGTCGATAGGGTACAGCTTGAAGAGCAGCAAGCCCAGCAGGATGAGGACTATGGGAGCCATGGTCACCAGCATCTTCAGTGTAAACCTGACACGTGCCGGCTGGGAGCAGCCACGGGTCTGGTAGCCGGCAAAGCTGTGGGACCCAGTGGGCAGGGCAGCGGTGAGGAAGGGGCGCCTGAGGCCTGGCCCTGCCAGCCCTGCCCCAGGCCCCCACCCCACTCACTCGAGACTGAGGGTGGAGATGCCCAGTGAGACTCCGGAGGCGAACTTGGTGAAGAAGACATAGAAGGAGAAGAAGATGGGCTCGGTTCCATGGGAGTGGGGCTGCTTCAGGTGGAAGTCGTCAATGACGTCGGGCAGCATGGACCTGCGCAGAGTGGTGGCAGCCATGAGGATGCACCCACCTAGCAACCCCGGGCCCCCACTAACCCATATGGTGCCTCGGTGTCAATGGAAAGAGGCGGCCCTCGGGGAGCTCGCAGCACCGCAGGCGCACAGCTCAGTGAGGGGCTGGCACCTTCATATGAATAAGAAAAGAAGACCCCCTCCTCCAAGATGAAGTAGCCCCTTTCTAGGTGTTCACCTTGGCAAGTGGAGCACAGGCCAGATTTTAGCCCCTATTTTCCACCGTGACTAGGGGGTGTTGCATAGTTCCCAACGTGCACAGCCATATAGGGCAGACTTGCCCCACCTCCACCCTAGGCCCACCGAACGGCCTGCAGAAGGAGAAGCCCCCGTAGAACTCTCCCCAAGGTGCTTCAGAGCTAGGGGTGAAGGGCTAGGGAGTACACTCAGGCGGGTCTGTAGGTACCTACCAGGGTAGTAAGAAGGCAGCTGCCACACTGATGCCAGCTGCCACAGCTACCACGTACGTGACGATTAGGTTACTCTCCATGAGGGCCACCAAGATGAGAAATGGCACTGCTGACTAGGGGAGGGGAGTGCAGGAAGATGAGTCAGCTGGGAGGCTCCCATAAGTCACCCAAAACTCAACCTAGGCCCTGCCCTTTCAGCCCCACTCACTGAGATCCCAATGTATACAGCCGTCTTCTTGCCAAACCGGGTTAGGAACCACTGCCAGATGGGAATGGTGAATGTGGCTGAGAGCTATGGATGGACAAAGAGGGTGAGGGGAGTGAGTTAGAATCACAGAACCCCTCCAGCCCTTCCCAGGGCCCCGAAGGTGCTCCCAGCCCTGCCCAAGAGCAGTTAGATGACAGCATCTGGGCAGCAAGGAAGTTGACAGGCACCTACGACAGCTCCCCAGGGGAGCTGGGAGGTGGTCCCAACGGATCTCATCTCCTGCCTTCTCCTACCTCTGAGCACAAAGTTCCACAAGGTTCTTGGCATCCATCCCCTTGCTTCTGCTGTGCTCTCTACTTGAATATCCAGCCCCAAACTTTCTTTCACTGTCCTGCCTATGCAAGGTCCGACCAAGTATTCTGGGAAGCCTCTCTCATCCCTTCATGACCTCAAGTCAGTCTGGGAAACATCCTCCAACTATCCAAAGAACCGTCCCACTGCCACTCAGCCCAGGTTGCCTGCCCACACTCGCGCCCCACACGTACCATGATGGCCAGGAGTAGATTCTGGAATTCGTTGCGGAAGCCCAAGGTGTAGGTGCAAAACAAGGCAAAGTTGCCCTCCACCAGCTGGGGGACAGAGCAGGGTTGGGGCAGGAAATGCAAAGAAGGAGGTGATATTGGGGCTGAGCCTCCCCAAAACATTTCCCCTGTTCCAGAGACCTCTGCTCGCGCCACCCCCATTCTACCCGCCTCTCAGGCTTCATTGCATCCTGAGTCCTCTGCCTACCCCATTCCATGACACCCCCTCTTGGGCTGAGCAGTCAGGTCCCCACTCACCATGAAAGCCAGGGAGGTGAAGAGGAAGCCAGTGATGAGCTTGATGTACGGGCCATGGCTCATGACCAGGCGGAGGCCCCGGAAGAAGGATACTGGCTCAGCCTGCTGTGTCTCATAGGGTTCTGGAGACCAGAGGGAATGGTGAGGGGGCAGCAGAGGCACCTCCCAACGCCTGAGAGCCAGAAAGACACAGCCACCTGTACTGGGGCCTGCACCCCTTCCCAAGGCGCCCCTCACCTCTCTGCTCCCGCACTCCCAGGGTCAGGATGACAGCACAGATGACATAGATGGAGGCAATGACCCCTGCTGCCAGCAGGTAAGCGTTTTGCTATAAAGGTGAAGGCAACATACATAGAGACAGTCAGTCTGGTCTCATCCCAGCAGCCCCACTCAACGATCTTGGGCCAGTCCCTTCTCCTCTGGGGGCCTACTGTCTCCATCTACGCAATGAAAGGAACACCCTGGGCCGACTTCTGCTTCCCAAGGCTGGGCATGGTTCAAATCAACAAAATGTTAAGAAGCCAGGTGTGGAGTCAGAGCCTACAGTTCAAATCTTCCCCAATCTCTGCAATTCACTAGCTCTGCGACCCTGGACAAATTCAGCCTCTCTAAGCTTCAGATTCCTTATCTGCAAAGTGGCTATATCAGGCCTATTAATAGGCCTATTAAATGTCCAACATTTAATAAACATCAGCTGTTAACTACTGTTTCTAGGATGACTTCAAACCATCTCATTGCTCCTCAGCTCCCCAAATCCCGGCCCTGCTGGGGGCCTCACCGTGTCTCTGAGTGAGGTGATGCTCTGTGTGCGATTGGCACTGTCCGAGGCCACTGCGGAGCCGTTGGGGTCCTGGAGACAAGGTGTATCCGCTTGGCCCACGATTTGCCCCTGGATCGCTGTGCCCAGCACTGTGCCCAGCACCTCCACGGTCATCCCTGGGCAGGGAAAAGGGGGGCTTTTGGAGAAGCCTCATGGCTTGTGGGCCCAGAGAGGAAGGTCAGATGGATGGGAGCCCAGCTCTAGCTCCAGGTGGGGTGGCTACAGGTGGCGGGGCAGCTGGCACCTTGGCCTGAGCACGTGGCCTTTCTCTGTGTGGCCTCTGGTTAGTCCCTGCACCTCTCTGGGTCTTACCTGAGCAATAAGGGGAGTGAGTTATTTTTAAGATGGTTTCACACCCACACCCAAGAGCAGAGCCGGGAGCTGGGCCGGCAAGGAAAGAAGTGTGGCGGGAGGGTCCCTGGTGGGTGGGGGCAGGTGGGCTGAGAGAGACTTACGGTAGGCTGTGGCAGAATCCCGCTCGCTCTGCTCTGTGCTGATGAACATGGTGAGGGCTGAGTAGGGCACGTGGAAACACTGGCACAGAACAGAGGCCCTTGGCCAGTCAGATGGATGGACAGACAGATGCAGCTTTGGGCACCAACCCTGGAGGCTCCAGGGACTGCCCTCATCCCTGCCCCCAGAGATACCCAGGGGAGGTGCCCACACTCACCGTGACCAGTGTCTCAAAGAGGCAATAGAAAAGCAGGTACCAGAGGGGCTGGACCTGCGGGAAGTCGGGCACGAACCAAATGAGGAAGTAGGCAATGATGGCCAGGGGCGTGGAGAAGATGATCCTGAGGAAGGGGAGGGTCTGAGTGTGGCCAGATGCCAGAACCCCAGAGCCAGGCCCCACTGGGCTGCTCTGCTCCACAGGTACCTGCTGGGAAAGCAGTCCCACCCCCTGAACCCACCCGCCCCAGGGCATCTGGGAGAGGCTGGTGGCAAAGCCTGGAAAGGCACCCTGGGTCTGGGCCCGGAACTGCAGTCCTGAGCAGGGGGTGCGAGAAGGTCAGACCCTGAGTCTCATCCGGGCCTCACAAGGAGCCCGGGCTCCAAGGCAGCAGCTTCCTGTGGGCTGGGGGAGCTGCAAATGGAGGCTGAGACCTCAGTGATAGGGCAGGGAACAAAGGAGCAAGCCCAACACCCACGTGTTCCCACAAGTGCACACTCATCCAGTGCACATACATGCCCTATTCACACACGGGGACGCGGGGGTGGGGTGGCTGGGGGAGGAACCAAAAGGGAGCGAACGCCTGCCTCCCACGTGTGGGTCCCACATGCCACAAGGGCTGCGACCTCAGTCAGGATGGTCTAACTTGGTGGCATCAGTACAGAAAGCCAGCTGGAGCCACACTTCAGGGAGCCAGTTCTGGCTCTACCAACTAACTATAAATAACTTAGGCTTGGGCAAGTTATTTAACTTTTCTGAGGCTCATTTCCTCATCTGTAAAATGAGAGCAGTAACAGCGCATAACTTACATTCATCGTTTCCTCAAGAAATATTTATTAAGTGCCAACTATGTGCCGGACACTATTCTAATTACTTAGGATGGATGAATCAGTGAACAAAACAGACAAGACATTCTTGCCCTTATGGAACTTACATTCTAAAAAAATAAAAATCATTTAAAAGTTATGTATATTATTCAGCCTTACAAAGGAATGAAATTCTGACCCATGCTACAACATGGATGAACCTTGAGGACATTATGCTAAGTGAAATAAACCAGACAAAAGAGACAAATAGTGTATGATTTCACTTATATGAGGTACCTAGAGTGGTCAAATTCATAGAGACAGAAAGTAGAATGGTGGTTGCCAGGGGATGGGAAGAGGGGAATGGGAAGTTAGTGTTTAATACGTACAGAGTTTAAGTTTGGGAAGATGAAAAGTTCTGGAGATACAACGAGGTGAATATACTTAATAGCACTGAACTGGACACTTAAAAATGGTTATAATGGGCTGGGCGCGGTGGCTCACGCCTATAATCCTAGTACTCTGGGAGGCCAAGGAGGGAGGATCGCTCAAGGTCAGGAGTTCCAGACCAGCCTGAACAAGAGTGAGACCCTGTCTCTACTAAAAATAGAAAGAAATTATCTGGACAACTAAAAATATATAGAAAAAATTAGCCGGGCATGGTGGCACATGCCTATAGTCCCAGCTACCCGGGAGGCTGAGGCAGAAGGATCGCTTGAGCCCAGGAGTCTGAGGTTGCTGTGAGCTAGGCTGACGCCACGGCACTCTAGCCTGGGCAACAGAGTGAGACTCTGTCTCCAAAAAAAAAATGGTTATAATGGCCAGGCACGGTAGTCCCAGCTACGTGGGAGGCTGAGGTAGGAGGATGGCTGGAAGGAGCTGGTCTTGCAGATATCTGAGGCAAGAGTGGGCCAGGCAAGGGGAGAGTCAGTGCAAAGGTCCTTGGGCAGGGGCCAGGCAGGTCTGAGGAAAGGTGAGGCTGGTGGGGCTGGAGTGCAGTGAGCAAGGGAGAAGGAACCAGATGAGGAGGGACAGGAAATGGGACTCCTTACAGGCCGTTGTGAGGACTTTGGTTCTACCTCATAGGGTTGAAGTAATTTTGAGACTTACAGTAAGTTGATACTAAAATCTCAAACAGTGCTTGGGCCACTAAGTGCTACAATTATCCCATCAGGGAAGCACAGCAGGAGGCCAGCATGTGGTAACTAGTGCCGGCCAGGAAAGCACTGGGCTGGGAGTCAGACCTCAGGCCCAGCCCCCTGTGACTTCCCCACCTCTCACTAGGTGGCCTTGGGAACTCCAGGAATGTGAATGTCAAAGTATCCGTGGTCTGAAGGAGAGGATTTAAATGTAGGCTTACAGCAAGGGCTGGCCTGAGGGGTCGCAAGGCTCCTGAACCGTGACAGGCCCAGCCTCTTCCTGTGCTGAAAGGAAAAGGGGCGCCAGGTCTCCGGGCCTGAGAAGGGGCCCAGGTCCTAACTGTGGTGTGGATGCGCAGGCCACGTACACAGCAGCGCCTCAGCCCATGAGCCATCCGGTGTGTACTCAGACACAGGTCCCACCAGACAGGTGGGCACACATACGCGGACACCTGCTAAACCAGAAACCAGCCTCAAAGGTCACCAGCAACTTCCCCATGCTGGCTGCCACACCTGCCCAGCAAGAATCCCTCACAGTCTACCTCCCACAGGGAGACCCTGCCTGCCTCCAGCCTTCCTGAATCCACATGTCCCCGCAGGGAACAAGGGCTCCTCATCAGCCCTCAGCAGACGCCCCATCCTCTGCTTGCAGGCAGCTGCAGCCGCCACTGAGAAACCCAGTGTGACTGAGAGTAACCCGGCCCTCTGGGCTAGCCCAGGAGCTGCCTCCCATTGGCCGGGCCCCATGAGGAGATGTGGCAGCAGAGCCCCACCTTCTGCCGGCTGCCAGGGAGGCGGGCACAGGGCCAAATCTCATGGGCGCCCAGGGAGCCCTGAGCAGCCTGCCCAGGTAAGGCAGCCTGTCCTGCTCCCGGCCCTGAAGTCTGGATCAAAGGCTCCAACCTGGGCCCTAGCCAGGGGCTGGAAGGATTGGGGTGGGTGGGGGGCCTCGTGGGAAAGGAAGCTGTCAGGGAACAGGGGCTGGGGGAAGAGCTTTGAAGGCCGGAGACCAGGTATGGGCGCCCCTGGGGCAGGAAGGCGCCCACTTGAGCCTGGATGGGCTGGAGATGAAAGGGGTATACCCCCCCACCCTCTGAAGCAGGATGTCCTGGAGGGAACCAGAGCCCCGGCCTGACAGCCTGTCCTATGTGTCTCCCTTGCTGTCTGATCTATGGCACCACCTCCCCCCCACCTTGCCCCACAGCCCAAGGCTGAGTAGTGCAGGCTTTGTACCAAGAGAAAAGGGAGTTCGCAGCATCCAAGGCACCAGAGGTTATGGGTCTGCTACCCCATTCCAGTTTTACCCCCAACCTCTGCTCCACCAGGGAGCACCGTGAAGAGGTGCCGAATTATATATCACTCAGGAACTGTACCAAGTACTTTAAATATTAAAAAAAATTTAATCCTCACTGCAACTCTGTGAGATAGACATAGTTATTATCCCTGTTTTACAGATGAATAAACTTGAGGTTCAGAGATGTTAAGTGACTTGTTCAAGGTTGCACAGCTATAAGTAGTGAAGCAGTTCTCCTCTTGACCAGTCTACTCAGACTGGCAGAAGTACTACCTCTGCCACGATGGGAGGTGACTGAGTGGAAGATGTTAGAATTCCAGCTTTACCAAGGGGAGCAAGTGGACTTTGGGGAGAAAAGGGACCTGAGCTGGCACAAGCTGCCCAGCCTAGCACTTTGGCTAGCCTGAGAATGAACTGGCTGGGTGTCCCAGTGTCCTACTTGGGGAAGCTGAGACCCCAGAAAGGGTTTCGACACTCCTGGGCTTTTGCGTCATTCCGTCTCCTCACCCCCTAGCCTGTGACAAGCCAGATGGAAGGACCAAGGGGCAGATACGCCGGAAGCCTCATCTCCTGCCACCTTGAAGGAGCCTCTTCTACTCACCAGGGCATGAGGCGGCCCAGGCGGGTCCATGAGGATTTGCTAATGCAGAAGCCCACCAGGGGGTCTGTGAAGGCATCCCAGGCTCGGCCCACAAATAGGATGATGGAGGCAGGGAAAGGGTCCACCTGGAATGGGAAGAGGCATAAAACAACTCCCTCATCCTTCTACTCACCTCAACCCTCATTCGCAGACAAAAGCTGGGGCTCCCCCTCCCTGACTCAGCCAGGCCCTTAAGGCCCTGTGCTGCTCCCACGTGGGCGTTAAACATCTTCGCTTGCCTCGTTAATAATGACAATGTCATTTCTCCGATAACAGTAGCACCGTGTGCCTCCTTAGAGGCTTTCTCAGGTCTATCCTCTTATTTCCTCCCCTCCACTGCCCTTGAAAACATTCCCATCGATTAGAACGAATCCAGAGACATTTCTTTCCCTCCCTCTCATAGCCCTGAGCCCCTGAGCACCTGATATCAGAAAAAGCATTCACTGGGTTACCACAGTCGGCCTCAGTTTCCCCATCTGTATAATGGGAGTTATGATTTCTATCTCATAGGGTCAAGCTCTATCTTGGATGTGAAAAAGAAGTCTAGAGGTGCTTTTTAAAAAGTGACTTGTCACTACGCACTCAAGCTATCCCTCTCCCCACAAACCCTCTGCACCCTAAGTACAGATTCTCTGGACTCCTCCCCATCCATCAAAGCCCTGTTATGCTATTGCTCTGGGAAGCAGGTGTTCTCTCCCACACTGTAGTCTCCCCAGTCTGGCCCCCACCCCTCCAGCTCTCACACTCACTACAACACAGTTTTATACTTCATACGTTCCTCATAGTCATACCCCACTCAAGGCCCGGCCCGTGGGAGTTGCTCAAAAACTAGCTGCCGAATAAAGTCATTTGTTCTTTTTGGGGCTTAGTGTTCCCCACCTGTAAATGGATACAACTAAGATGCCCTGCTTGCCAAGTCAGATGCTACAGAGGGGATACGACCAGTGAGGGAGCCCTGGTAGCCATGGCTATTTAGCCTCCCACTCTCCCATCCAAGTAGGGTGAATTCTCAGGATGCCAGGCTGCTGGCCAAGGCTTCTCAAAGCACAAAGTAGCCCTGCTTCACGCTAAGTACCCCTCCCAGTCAAAGACCCTGTATATGGGACACTCTTAGTCCAGCGCTTGCCAGCCCCTCTGCCCGCCAACCTGCCTCTGCTCCTCAGGTGAAGATGGGAGGCACCTTGTCCACAAGCCTGGCAATGTCCACCAACCCCAGAACCAAGCCAGCTCACTGTCTTCCAGCCAGGGACATGGTGTGCCAATCTCTTCTAAGAACAGTGTCATTAGCAGGCCTCATTCTCTCTCACACTACCACCTACCCCTCCAGGCTCCACTGCTCTTGCCAGACAAGGAGGAGTTGCCACACCTTGCCAGCTAAGACTCCTGGGGTGGAGAGACTCCCCTCCTGGATGCTTTTCAAAGTCTTCTCATTGCTCATCTACTGTAACTCTGAGAGGCAGCAAAGGAGGGATTTCTGGTCCCATTTCACAGATGGGGAAAACTGAGTGAACTTACCCAGGAATGCCTAGTCTTTCCCACCTCAGGATGCTGGAGGAGCCCTGGAGGGCTCAGGCTACTCACCTGAGCCACGTCCAGTAGGTAGATCTGAAGGAAAAAACCCAGGACACAGCCTGTCACCTGGTAGGGGGCCCCTCCAACTGCATAGCACAGCTTGTTGCAAATGGACAGCTGTTGTTTCTTCTTTGGTTCCTTCTGGGAAGAGAAGGAAAGGATGAAAAGAGGCCCAGGATCCTGACCTCCATCCTAGAAGGTTCCAGATGCAAGACCATCCCTCCAGCCAACTCTGCCAGGAGGAACAACTCTGCCTTGCCCTGTTCCACCCAGGGAGATCTCGTTTCGCACAAGAAAAAAGTATTTTCTGTTCTTAGGAATCTAGAAAAAGGGAATCCATACTCCTGCGGAGGTTGCCCCTAAGCCACCTCTCTCCCTCCCTCAAATTCTAAGGAAACTTAGCCCATCACCTCTAAAGAACTCCTGCCAAGGCCTCTTTCCAAGTTACAGAGGGGGAACATGCTCCAGCAAAGGACCTGTCCCCACCCGGCACCAACTGCCGCAACCTGAAAATCCTCTTGCTGCCAAGAGCCGCCTGAGCCCAGCCCAGGTTCCTGCCCTGGCTCAGAGGCCAGGATCCACCTGCCTGCTGGTGAGAGCTCTAGAAAGTTGTAGGGGCCCAGCCTAGCTGGCTGCAGGCACAGCTGTTCCTTCCATCTGTCCCAGAGCGTCCCTGGCCCCCCATAGGCAGCCAGAGCTTCAGACAAATCCAGGAACTGTCCTACCCTCTAGCTCCCTCCACCCCACCCCCCGCCCCCCAGCTCCTAGGGGACCTTGGAGAGGGAAGGAAAGAACTCCAGATGTAGGACTGGGCTTTCTCTGGGTGGGGCACTAGGGAGGTTGGGGTTGCCCAGGGAAAGTAGAGATTACTCATACATAGTAACAGCATAATTGGTCACCTGGCTCCTTCCAAGGATAAGTTAATAAAATTAAAAGAAAAAGGCGGTCCCCTCCCTGGTAGATACCAATTGCCTGAGATCCCTTCCTGGGGCCTCCTGATTTCATTTGGTCCTTCAGTAGGTCCCCAGGGCTGGGGCTAGGGCCGATTGAGATGCGCAAAGCAACGTGCTTGCGCGAACACCCACACTCACACAAACGGCTGAGGAACGCGGCTCCTTTAAGAGCAGAGCCTTGTTCTTATGAATGAACTTGAGCGGCCCTCACAACAGAGTTGAGCGCGAAGAGTAGGGAGCTGGGGGTGAGAGATGGGGAATAAAGGGGGTTCCCACATTTCTGGGATCTCCCCAGCTTCTAGGGCGGCAAACTCCAGCCGCTCAGCACAGAAGAACTGAAACCAGCATAGAAAAGTCGGGCGCCATGTGAAGCTGCCGGCGGAGCGCTTCCGCAGAGATGAGGAGTGGGGGTGAGCAAAAGGGGGCGCCGGCGCCTGCCGACCTTCTCCATCACCCTCTGCCCCCGGGAACCCCCAGTCCCTCTCCTACCAGCAGGCCTGCCTGTCCCTAGCTATCCCAAGTGTGCTCGGACCAGGTCTATCCCCCGACGCCTCCCTCGTCCCATATCAGCCTGCCCCCCACCCCTTGCCTTCCACTCGGGGTGCCAGACCCTCACCTTCACCTGGGCCGGGCGTTCGCCCGCTTGGAGGATGCCGGGGGGCAGGAGTCCCGCCGCGGAGCCGCTCTCGGCGCCCTCTCCTTTGGCCATGACCCGCGGGCCACGCCGCCTGGGACCAGGACGCCGGGATGCTCCTCTGTGCCGTGGGCCTCCGCTCCCCGCCGGGTTCCTGCCGTAGCCGCCGCTGCCAGTGTCGCCGTGCACCAGCAAGCCGGGCAGGCAGGCGAGGCACGCACTCTGCTGCACGCCCCCTCCGCGCCTCTTAAAGGTTCGGCCCCGCTGTCTCGGATCGGGCCAATCCCTGAGCCCTGCTGTGCCTCCTCCAGCCAATCCCCTCGCCCGCCGGCCCTCCCGCCCCCGCCCCGGCCCGGCTGCGCTCTGCAACTGAGCCACGTTCTCAAAGCCCCGGAACCGGCATCCGGCTGTGCTTGCTCCTGGCAACCGGAGAAGGCCGGCGAGACCCTCTGACTCACACGAGGAAACTGAGGCCCTAGGCTGAAAGTGACCTACCCGAGGTCCCCCAGAGTGAGTTCACCCTGAGTTGGGCCTACAATCTACAACCCATGACTTTTGACCCCCAGGCCTAGGAAAGGTAGGGGCTCGGAAGCCCACTGTCCCCTTTAAAATCTGGAGTCAGGTCAGTGTCTCCTTCTCCAAGCCTGGAGGATGTAGGCTGGCACTTTCACCACCGAGGCCCCCCTCTCGTCCCCGCAGGACCTAGTGTTCCCTCCTCCTGCCATTGGCATCTATGCAGTGAGGGAGAAAGATGAGACAACCCAGTGGCGGGCCCTACCAGGGGTGCAGCCACTAGTACACTATGATAACAACAGTGGCCTTTTATGGATAGCTTTCTCCAGGCTTAACATGATCTCTTTCGGCCCTCACAGCCACCAGATGAGGGTGGTACTATTATTATCCCCATTTTACAGCCAAGGAAAGGGAGACTCAAAGAAGTGAAACAGCTGTTTTATGCAAGAGCCGGGTCTGGAAGGTTTTGTCTGATTTGAAAGCCCTTACTCTCAACAGCTCTGCTCTGTCCCTCTTAGCATAAATTACAGAAAGCTGAATGGGGTACATGTGTCTCCTCAGCAAGAAGTCCTGGGAGATACAAGGCTACAGAGGCACCCTGGGTTGAAACAATCAAGGAAAGTTTTGAAAAAGAGAGTTCAGAGTAATCTGGTCCTTGTAAGAAGATGGGAGGACATTAGTCTGGCACATACGCCAGCAAAGAACAGCCTTTAATTGCACCTCTGGGTCCCTTATGCCAATGTCACCCCAGTCTTCCCAGTTCTCTCTGATTAGTGGAGGGGCTGCTGGGGCCCTCAAAGACCACTCACCCTTGTTACTGTGGCTCTCCGTGTCAGGCTCTTTTTTTCTTTCTTTAGGTCTCTGATTGCAGGGAGGAGAAACAAGGTCTAGCTGCCCCAGGATGGCCACGCCAAGCTCCCTCAAATCTTCTAGCAGATCCCATCTGGGCACACAGCTCTTGGCCACTGCTGAACAGAAGAGTGCCAAAGTGAGGCAGTCGGATACTATGAAAAGGACATGGACTGGCCTCCCTACCTCCACTCTGAGCTCTGTGACACTGTTCTGTCCCTCATCCCCTCTCTGGACTTGAGGTGGCTACGGTGGACTCTATGATCCCTTCCAACCCTAAAATCTTCACTCCCATAGAATCACACCACATTGCAAGTGATCTGGATCCCTCACCAGACCATGAGCTCCTTGAAGGTGGGAGCCACAACTTTTTCACTTCCCTATCCCCACTAACTAGCTTCGGGCTTGACGCATAATAGAAACTTAACAAATATGTGTTTAGTGAATGAATGGTCACTCTTCCCCCCTTAAGGTACAAGCATAAGAGGAGCCCATTTGGAAAAGCCCTAGACTGCTCCATTTATAGACTGTGTGGTTGACCCTGGGCAACTCAGTTAACCTCCCTGAGGGTAAAATGTGGATATTAATAGTAGCTACCTAGGAAGATTGTTTGGGGGCTGAAACAAGAAAGTGCACAGGAAGCATTTAGCACAAGTGCCTGGGAGCTGAGGCCGGGTTGGTCCCCCTCCTGGCTTGATTCCAGTCTGTCAATGTAGCAACGCAAGATTCCAGATATGGCCTGACCAAGCCAGCACAATAGGCCTATTATTTCCCCCAGTCTGGACGCGACACATTGTTAATGCAGCCTAAGACTGCTGGGCTTCAGAGCCTTTCTCTCCCATGATTAGTTCCCATCAGGTTGTGGTCAACTAAATCATTCAGATCGTTTTCACCGGAGCTGGGGTCAAGTCAGGTCTCTCCCCCATCCTCTGCTTTGTGTAATGTCTTCAAGCTCACAACAGAACAATGTCATCTTGCTTATTCCAGCCTGTCAAAATTGTTTTGGATGCTGGTTCTGTGGCCTACTGTTTTCTCTCACTCTAAACTTAGATCCAGCCTGCCCCTTGCAACTTCAACTTCACCAGCCATATTGTTGGTCAAGACAGAGCCCCATAACACACCAATAGAGACATTCATTCACCATTAACTGAGTCAGGGCGCTGCCAATAAAATAGCTCCCAATTATTGAGTACCCACAGTATGTTGGGCAATCACTATGCTAAATATATATACTGTCTCATTTACTCCTTACAACACTACTGACAATGGTCATTTTTATTAATCCCATTTTATAGATGATAAAACTGAGGCTAAGAGAGGGGAAGCAGGGATTCCATTTTATAAACCCAGAGTGAGGCCGCTTTTTCTGATGATGAGCTTGGTTGTTGGTTTCATCATTTAGAGATGTTGTCTTCCAGGTGCCTACAGTCCTGACCAGGGGACTCCATTGGCCCCCTTAGGCATTCTTCTTCCTACCTCCTTACCCTCATACCACCAGGCCTGGAGCCCAAGGGGCTTTGCTGAGGCTCCAGTCCATGGTGGGCAGAGGGCAACCTCATCAGTTCTATTAGCTTCGGGAGCCTGGAGCAGAGACCTGGACCCATTCTTTGTAGAAACATTCTTTCCATCTAGAAAGCAGCTTCTCCCTCAGGGACAGACAGCTCCCTACTCTGGGGTGGGACCAATCTCCCAGCAATCCTTGACCCTTTCTGGGTCTAGCCCAGCCTCACAGCCTAGGACAAATGAACCAAAGAGCTCCCCTTGTTGCTCTCCACCTGTCTGTACCCTAATGGAGATCAAGCCCAGCACAGGGGGCTCCTTTATGTGCCCCTAGCATACTCGCCTGAGGCCCCGGGGGAGGCCGCCTCATACCCCGAGCTTCTTGGGAGGCAGGGCAGCACAGTTAAGTGCAGAGATCCCAGAGTCAGGTTACCTGGCTTCGTATCCTATCTCTACCATTACAGTTTACTCTTGGGCAAATTACTGAATCTCTTTGAGTCTCAGTTTCCTCACCTGTCAATTGGGGATGATAACTGTACCTATCTCATAGGATTGGCACGAGGATTAAGCGGAATCCTTAAAACAGTGCTTAGCACATGGTAAGCACTTAAAAAGATTTATTATTGTTATTATCATTATCATTATTAGTACCCTGGGCAAAATCTCACCACGTAAGGCCACTCAGGTCAAAGGGGAGAAAACTTGTTAATGAGTGGTTAGGGGCTCTATTTATGCCCGGTGACTCAAGGTGGTATTTTCGGTGCAGTGGGACATTTCCAGGGCAGAATTACCAGGTGGAGCTGTTGGGGTGCTGGTGCTAGGATATTGTTGCTGAGTGAACGTGTTGCCAGTTGCCAGTGTTGCCAGGTGGGGTAGCTTGCAGTCTGTCATCCAGTGGTAAGATCGCGTCAGTCCCTAACTGGTAGGCCTACTCCCTGACTTCTGGAGAAAAGGAGCCATGCCCATGCCTTGAAACACACTTGGCTTAACCAGCCAGTAGAAAATTGATCTCCAGGGTGGCGGTGCTCTGCGGGAATGACCACGTTGAAGAGGCGAGGGCTGAGCAGGCCATGGAGCAAGGGTTTCCTGGAACAGCTGCTGTGATGGGGATGCTTCAGACTGTTCCCCATTTTGCTCCTTTGTTTGCCCTGTGGGGAGGAGGCAGGCAGAAAGTAGGGAGGAGGGACTCTCAAGGGTCCCAAGAGAGGCTCTTTGGGGAGGAAGTTATCTGAGGGCCCTTGAAGTCACTTGACTTCAGTTCCTGCCTGAATGTTGGTTGAGCAATTGGGGAGCAGGAGAGGCCTCCCAGCTGATCCCTCTGATCTCATGAGGCTGTGGACCACTCCACAGGGAGGTCCTCTGGGTTGGGTGATGGGTCTGATTGCCGAGCCTCAGTTCTCAGGGGGTTGAGGGGTGTGGAGAGCACCCAGAGATTCTTTGGGACAGCTGGTACCCACCCCCAACAACCAGTGTCCCAGCGTCTTCTCATCCTAGACTCCCCCAAGGTCCTCCCAGAAGAGAGAGACAGACCCACTCTTTCAGTAAGACTCTGACTGCTGAGGAGATGTAAGAATGACAGCGTACAAGAAGCTGAGTAACATCAGCCTTGGCTCAGACAGCCACGCCACGTGAGGACATAGTACAGCTCTAGGAGCCCCATTGGTTGGACCAAACTACCAGGTGGCCTCAGGGCCCATAAGATCAGGTGAGGTGTTCCTTGAGCAAGAGCCCAGAGCCTGGCCTCAGAGAAGAGGGTGGGGACTGATGCCAGAGCAATACCTCTCCCTTCCTGGCTGGCCAGAACCCTGCCCTCCTTATACTCACACCACATTCCTAAAAGGAGCCTCTGCCTTAGTCTGCTGGCCTGAACCTTGTCAGAGCAGGAAGAGTCTTTCCGAGTACGTGACTTGCTAGATTCGGGCCCGTGTACCTTTTGCACCCCTAGAGTCCTGCCCCTTCTTTGGGCCTCCTTTTACCCACCTGCACAAAAAGCATGCTGGGCAACCCATGCTCTGTGATGGCTGCTTCCCATTTCCACTGTGGCAAGCCAGGACCTCCACCTGGCTCCAGACTGGACACGCTAATGCTGTGATCTCATGCTGATTGACAGCAAGAGATAAAGGCATAGGTGGGGCTTTGTGTGCCTGGAGTCAGGCTCATCAGGGTTTGAATTCAGTTCTCTCTCTAGCTCGTCATCTACCTTCTCTGAGCTAATACTTGCAATGTTATCCTGAGGATCCAGTGAGACAATGTGTATCTACAGAACAAACCATATAGTTGGCTCTCAACAAATGTTAATTTCTTTCCATTATCTTTTCCCTCTGATGGGCAGGATTTATGTCTTTGATTAATAGACAATGGGAAAACAAGGTCTGTACCATGTTCTGAAATTAAAAATTTAAAACATGGGGGCCTTAAGGGAAAAAAGAAACACACAAAAGGATACTTGGTGATGTAAAGGTGGCTTTGTCAGTGCATTCATGGAGCCCACTCAGCGACACAGAGATGAATAAGGCATGGATGATCTTGTCCTTTGAGGGGGTCACATCCAGTCATAGAGACAAACACAAGCAGAATGTTACAAAATAATTTGGCAAAGGCCTAGTGGAGATCTGTCCGAGTATACAGAATTGAGAACATCAGATTCTCTTGGAGGCATGGAGGTCTGGGAAGGCTTCAGAGAGGAGGTGATGATGGAGCCAAGGCTGAATGAAGGCTGAATTGAAGGCTGAATAGGAGTTCCAGAGACAGAGAAGGACATGCCAGGCAAAGGGAACACCACAGACATGGAGGCGTGATGGAGGATGGTGGTGCAGAGCCAGTGAGCAGCTTGGACTGGCTGAGCATTTGCTGGATGGGAAATTGGGAGACCCTGAGGCTGAGAAAATAGAAGGAGGCCTTCTATTCTCATCCCGAAGACAGTGGGGAGCCATTGAAAGGATTCTGAGCAGAGGAGTAAAATGACCACATGTGTACTTTATAAAGATGACACTACCACTTGGCCATCCTCGGACCCTCGGACCCTCGTCCCATCTCTCCTGGACTATTGCTGCGATGCCTAACTGTTTCTCTCTGATCCAGTCTGCAACAACAATCAGACAATTTTTTTAAAAAACAAATCTGACCATTTTGTCTCCCTGTTAAAAATCTACTTATTATATGTGTTCAGTACCTGTTGAAGGAATAAATGAATGAAGGGGCAATCTGTGATAGTTCCTTCCTCTATGTTTCTGAGTCTGTGGATCTAAATAAAGCACCTCCTGATTTCCTTTCTGGGAGAAGTAAGACCAAAGAAGGGGAGGGACTTGCCCAAGGTCACACAGCAAGTCAGCAGCAGCAGGACTCTGCTTCCTATCCCACTGGGGTTCTGAGAGGCAGCTCTTGCAGAGAAAGCCCAGGCCATGTTTCACCTGGTCTCTGAATTCCCTATATAGGTCCTCCAGACCAGGGCTAAGAGAACCATAGAACGCTCTCTCCCCAACCCCACCCTTCACACACAAACAGCAGCTCCTTGTCTACTGTCAGGAGTAGGGTTGGGATCTGGAATCCCCCATTCTCAGCTTGCAGCCTTGGCCTTTTCTGTTGGGATTTCCCCTAGGAGAAGCATCAAGGAATTGCTAGGCTCTGGGCTGGGAAGAGAGTTCTACCTACCCTGACTGTTAGCCAGGACTCAGTTCTGGAGCTAAGATGGGGTCTGTGCTGGGTTCTAGGCTTCGCATAGGTTCTGAGCTGGACCCTGGGCTGCTCTGGGATGTAGACTAGGCTTAGCTTTGGTCTGAATTCTGGGCTCTGTGTCTGTGAGTTGGATTATAGGTCCTGGGCTTTGCTTTAAGTGCTGAGCTCTGGTCTTTGCCCCTGGGTGGACTTTGGGCCTGTACTGAGTTGTCCTGTGAGTTCTAAGGTCTGGGTTCTGGGCTCTGGGCTTTAGTTCTGAATTCTGAGCTGGACTTTAAACTCAAGCTGGGCTGGCTCGGGCTCTGGGTTCTAGGCTCTGGGCTGTAGTATGAGTACTGGGGTAGATTTTGAGCTTTGGGCTCTGGGTCTAGGCTCTGGGCTGAACTTTGGGGCTGGGCTGGTTTCTAGCCCTGAAGCAGTAAGCTGTGGTCTCTATCCTCTGAACTCCAGGCTCTGGGCTTATGTGGGGTGGGAGTGGTGGTGTGGGGGGGAAAGTAGCAACTTGAGCCTCTCCCTTCACCCACTCTTCTTCCTAGAGACTTTCAGCCTAACTCTACCCTCCTGGGAGAGGGGGCCAAAGTGAAGGTGGTAGTAGACTTTCTTGAGCTGCCCAAGAACTTCCCTGGCCACCAAGAAGGTAAAGAGCAGGGCAGGTGGCTCATGGGAGTATCTTCTGGTGGCCAGAATCCATCCTGTTGTTATCAAGAAACTTTGTGTAGAGCAGAGAGCAGTGAGGAAACCCAGGAACAGCCCATAGCCTGGCTTCCCAGGGGCGGGAGAGAGGCAGCAGCCAGGGCCTGGGGCGGGGTCTGAGGTGCTCTCACCTCCACCTCTTCTAACTCATTCCTGGAGGCTTTGCACCCCACTCTATTCTAGCTGGGAGCTGGGCTTGAAGCTCTCAGTCCCCACAAGAGACATCCCAGGGCTCACCCAAGCCTTTGGTGGACCCCTGACCCTCATCCTGATCATCTGTCCCTTACAGTAGACTGCTCCACTTTTGTTCTCCTTCAGGGTTCCCTTCCTCCAACCTCTGCCCCAAGCCTCCCACCCGGCAGGTTTCCTCTGCAGCTGCACTGCTGGTCACACTCCCTCCGGGAGGCCTCTTTCTCATGTAGACCCCCACAGAAGACAGCTGGGCAGGCTACACCTCTTTTCCTTGCCCACACCTTAACCTGCCCCCTCTAGCACCGTGAACTCAAGGCCCACGTGTATGCAACAGACTTCACTGAAGGGGCAGGAATTCCTATAGGAAATACAGCTGGAAGAAATCATTTAAAATTGTACATGTCACATAACTGCCCAAGGGGAAAACAGCCAAAACCTGTTAAACTTTTTCACCCCTCGTGGGTACGCTCAGGTCCCAACTGTATTCCCTCGTCTCAGATCCGCCTTCCCTACACCCGCAGAAAGAGACAACCTTGTCAGCCCTCCACTGGGCAAGACCTCTGTCAGGCTCTATGCAGGAAACCTCACCCCCAAGACCCATGGGATAGCATCAACAGAAACTACTAAGTTTCTACCAAGAAACGCTTAGTAGAACACTTCCCAACAGTCTAGAATAATATCACAGCGGGAGTACGGAGGGCTGCAGGAAACAGCTTCAGTCAAGCAGTCTCGGTGAGGCTTGGCAATTCTGATCCTCAAGCTCCTGTTCCTTTAAAGTCTTTCTACCAATGAGAAGCGATGAACTATGCCTCCTCCTCCTCATTGTTCACACTTGGCCTTTGGGAGCGAGTGGGAATGAGAGTGGGGTGGTTAAATGCAGATCAAATACACACGCACACATACACACACACCCCTACAAAAGACAAGTGTTTATTCTCAGCAACAATACAGTCTAAATCCGTATTGAGGAAGAAAAACACTTTCCTAAGGGCTCTGTAATCTGGTCCCTGCCTATAGTGAGGCTAACACTCCAATTATATTTTAGAGTAATGTCAGATCCTCTGGGTACATTGTCCTCTTCTGGGCCATGCTGCCACCTCCTGTGCGTAACAAATGGGCCTGGAAAGGAGCAACCCATGATGGCTCCCCCTGGATATATAATATCCCTGCAAGAGCTTTGAAATTATTAGTTCCTTCACTTTAGGCCAGAGGAGAATCATGGACTGAGGGGCTGGAATTCTTCCCAGGCCTAGGCAGAGCCATCCTGAAGCGTGGGGCCTTGGGTTTTCTGAGTACATCCTCATTCTTTCATCTCCACTCTACCCCCTACTCTACCCACTGTGTCCTCCCTCACAGCTCTGCTTGTCCTAGGAAAGCCTCAGGGATGCAAACCTCTGTTCATGCTCAGTTCTTGACATGTTTCATGTTGGTTCATTCTGTCTCCCCAGCCAGGCTGGGAGCCTCAGGATGCAGCAGGTAGGCCCGGATGCCTTCATTCAGGTGAGTGTTCACTGAGCCCCGACTGCGTCGAGCAGAGTCCTCGAGGAGTTCAGAGTGTGAGGTAGAGACCTGCGGTAAATAAATCATTACAGTAAGAGTGCGATAAAAAGTACGATAGAGGGAAATAGAGGAGAGATACGGGCTAAGTTGCCCCGTTGCACAACTCCTGGGGTCCATATGACTGGTTCCCCCCGGAGTTGTGCAATGAGACAGCCCGGATCATGTGCAAGCCCAGAGGGGGTATCTGACCCAGCCAGGGAAGTCCGGGCAGGTGCCTCAAGAAGACCAGGCATTAGCTGAGGTGCGAAGGGTGAATTTGCCAGGCAGATGAAGAAGAGCAAACTGCATGTGAAAAGTCGCTGAGGGGTGAGGGAACATGTTAAGTGTTGGGAAATATCAGGAAATACATCTTGGCTGACGCACTGGGCACATGTGAAGGAATGCCTAGAGCTTGTTTGTTAAGTGAGTTAATGAATGCAAGAACTATAATAACAAAAGTCATAATCACCAACATTTGTTAACCACTCTCTCTGTGCCAGACGCTGTGCTAAGTGGTTTACGTGCATTTTCTCAGTTTAACTTCACAACAACCCCATGAACCCACCCATGAGATAGGTTCTTTGTTGTCCTCCCCTCTGCAGATAAGGAAACCGAGGCTCAGGGAAGTTAATCGGCTCACTCGAGGTTACAGAGCTAGTGAACGGCAGAGCTAGGATGGAAACCCAGATCTCCTGGCTCTAGAACCCTGAGCTGTTAACCACTGCCTCGCTCAACACCAGTGCCTTTGACTTTGGGCAGTGGTGACCTGAGTGCAGACGCAGAGGGCCACCAGCAGTCACATCAGGCCCCCTTTGAGCTTCACCAGCAGCGGTGCCCCCAGTGGGTATTGGCATTAGCAGGGGTCAAACTCACTGAGCTGCTGAGTAGGAGGAGGGGACATGGGTAGGGAGCCCGAATCTCCCGGAATACATATGAGAAGCCCCTGGGAGTCCCAGAGCTCTCCAGAAGGAATTTGAGGGAGGCTGGGGCAGTGCAGAGCCAGAAAAACACTATTTGGGTGAAGTTGTTTTTATCCTAAGCATGGTGTGGCCTGGTTACACCTGAAAAATGCCAAATTCTCTTCTGCTCACTCACGTCTGCATTCCTCGCACGTCACCTGTTTTTTAATCCCATCAGGACCACCCATCCTGCTTTCCTCCATCTTCTCCCAACCCAGCAGCCTGGCCGGTTTTACTCTGTCTGTCCTCCCACAGGCTGGCATGTCTCTTGCTGCACCTTCTGCCCTCAGCCTGGGTCAGACCCGAACGATTCTTCTCTGCTCCTGTCCCCGGCTGCTGTGAGCTGCTGGAAGAAACCATGTGGTCTCTGAGCTCACTTGCTCTGCGGCCCTTTGCCTGGTCCTTGCCAGCTCTCCGGCTTCTCCTCAGCCTTACCATAGGGCTTTTTCTCCTCAACACGACCTCACGTGGCAGAGCTCTGAGGACCTCTTCCTTTAGTCCTCTTTTCTCTTCACCCCACCCTCTCCCACCACTTCAGTGATCCTGTTTATACCAATAACTCCCAAATCTATAGCTCCACCCACATACGGATGCCCGAACATGTATTCCACACGTTTGTTCATACAACGGACCTTTCTTGGTTTGTTAGACTCTGTGCTTGGAAACTGACATGGACCCGGCCCTCCTGAGCTCACAGTCTAGCGAGCAGATAGAACCAAGCAATCAGAATGGAATGGAGTGTGTCGGCAGAGAGAGCTGACAGGACAAGAGGAGAGACAGATGGTCCAAGGAAAGTGTATCAGTTAGGCTCGGGCATGGCTGTGGGTGACAGAAAACCCCAAATCACAGTCATTACAGCCAGTTAGAAGTCTGGAAATAACTAGCGCAGAGCTCGTAGGTGAATCCATGATCATCAGAGCCCTCTGTCTTATTGCTCTACCACCCTCTTCCATCCTTATCACAATGCTTCTACCTCATTGTCCAGTATAGCTGCTCAAGCTCTAGACATCACATCTGCATTCCAGACAGTTCCAAGGAGGAAGGGGTGAAACATGGCACATTCCCTTTTAAAACAGTTCCTGGAAGTTGCACAAAATGCTCTGCCTACAAGCTGTTGGCCAGCACTTAGTCACATGGTTACACCTAGCTGCAAGGAATTCTGGAAAACATGGTTTTTACTCAAGGCCAACCATGTGTGCAGCTAAAAATCAAGCTTCTATGGCTAAGGACATGCGAGATAATGGATATTAGGGGACAACTAGTAGTTTTAGCCTCAGCCTGATGAGCTGGCACTTAATCTGGACTTTGAGAGATGTATCAGAGTTAGGCAGAGTAGAATGTTTTTGGCAGTGAGCTGCAGAGTGCATTTTTGGAAATGCAAGTGGTTTGGGATGTCTCCAGCATGGAGTTCATGTTGGTGTATGATAGGGGACACAGGCAGGATCACTTTATTTGAGGAGTCATTTAGAGGGAGGAGGCATGGCCCATTCTGAGGAAAGAGGCACACTTAGAGGTGGAGCAGGGAGGGGCCGGCCTCGGTTAAAATTAGCTTCCTCTAGAGATCCGCAGCCCGGGTACTGCTTGGCCCTGGAAGTCCCTAACCTCTCTTCCTCACTGACCTGGAGTTTCAAGAGACCCTGATTTGCAATTGAGCCAAGTTCCCTTGGCAAGGATGTTCTGGAAGCTCTGGAGCTAGCTAAAGTACTGAGATAAGAATGTAGGACTGGCCAGTGGCAGCAAGGCCATCAGCCCACCACCCTCAACCACTGGTCGATGGCAGGACAGTGGGATGGGAGCAGAGCCCACATGAACTGCCAGCTGGGCCTCATCCCCAGACACATCACCAGGACTTCCAAAGGTTATATTTATTTCCCTGGCGTGTTTGCAGACATCAGGGCAGGGCAGCCAGCTGAGCGTGTGACCTCTGGCTTTCTGGAAGAATGGACTCAATCTCCTTGGCTCTGTACCCACTGTCCTTCTTTGATCCTGCAGCAAGTGTACAATGACCTTGGCCCAGGCCTCCGCAGAGAGTTTGATAGGAAATCCCAAATGCTCTAGCACCTCTCTGCTGCCCAACATAGCTCTCCAGCTTACAGTGGCCTCAGTCCCCTTCCCACGGGCACACATATCACATGCAGACACACCAATACACATTGCATACACCACACACCCAGGTCCTCATCCATCTCCAGACACACAGTTATTCACACACAAAAGTCACACACACCACACACATGCTATGTAGAGCCCTGCCACTATCCACATTACATATAGGCTCACACACCCTGACATACATATCACATACAGACATATACACACCACACATGATACTCCAACATGCCTACACTCACTACATACCATGCCAGACATACACATCCCATACATACACCCATACCCACATGCTCACTCACCTACACATCACACTCAAAGCCCCATCAATGTTGGTCCCTGTGTTTGGGGAACAGGGTCCCCAAGTTTTCTTATCCGTGGGAACCCTTGCCTTCTGATGATACATAGACTCAGGGAAGCAGCTGGAGGAGAGAAGGAAGTGCCACTACCTCCCCACCCCAAATGCACACACTCAACCCACAGCAAAGAAGGGAGACTGGCCTTTCGCCCACTACCCTGTGGACCCGTGTTTGCCCCTGACGTCAGGGACATGGAGTTCTGGGCAGAGGATCCAATATGATGCCTCCGCCCTGCCCCCACTGCCCAAGATACCCTGGGCTAGGAACAAGAGTCCCAGCCAACAGGCTGGAAGCAAGCCTATGCCAGGCCCACCGATGTCAGAGTAACAGGAAAAGCCCTTATGCAACAGGCACTGTGGAATGTGCAGGGCACCTGCAGGAGCTGACCCAACGGATCTGGGAAGAGGGTAAAAGGAAAGGCCCTCTCGGTTGTTGACATCGACTCTGAGCCAGCGCTGTACCCAGAGCTCCACAGTGTTGTCCCCTGTTGTTTTCACACCAAGTGTTATCCCCATTTTATAAACAAGAGAACTGGGGCCCAAAAAGGTACTCGAAGCCTCGCAGCCAGTAAGTGGTAGGGTCTTGCTTTGAACCTGGGACTATTTTTCCCCACAGCACGGGGAAGCACCCTGAGGTTGGGCTAGGATGCTACAGCAAGATGGCTCCAAGGCAGGGGCACTGATCCCTGGCTGCATGGGGCTCTGTCCCAGGCTTCTCCCTCACTCCTTCTAAGTGGGGGACACTGGGGCAGGAAACTTGAGCCCAGGAAACTGAAGCTGGGGATCAGGAGAGAGGGAAACAGTTAGATGGGTTGCGAGTTTGGCCCCAATGCCATAGGCTAAGCGCATGAGTCCTGGATATTGAGCCAAAGCTGGCGCCACACTAGGGGCTAGAGCTAAATCTTGAGGCAGGTCAGAGCTGGAATCAGAGCTGGAGCTCAGTCAAGAGCCAAACCTGAAACTGCTACTGCTGCTGAGCGGATCCAGGCCAGGGCAAGGGGCTGAACCTGCAACCAGAGCCAGGGTGGAGGGGATGGGAGACGGAGGTTAAGGTACTCCCACTGCACACTGAACAGAACCTCCCCAGCATCTCAGGCACAATGTGGGCACAGAGTGGGGGACACACAGGAGCTCACACTGCTCAGTACGGGAGAGAGGAACACAAAGAACTTTAATCCCAGGCACACTAGGCTCTGGCAAAAGGGCCCTCCATGAAGCTGGACTTTGAAGGGTGGCCAGAACTTCAGGCGGCAGAGATGGGTGAGAGAGATTGTGGTAGGAGTCAGTGGTGAGAACAAAGGCACAGAGCCAAGAAAGTCTAGCCCAGGGCCTGTTCAGAGGAGAGTGAGTGACTATTCTGTTTTGCTAGAGTGCACAGCAGGTCACAGAGCAATGAGCATGAGGCCGCTGAGGTTGGTGACAAGAGCCTACAGTATTGGGTGACCTGCTCGGGAATTTGAACTTTATCCAGAGGGCGACAGGATATCATTGGCAGGCATTAAGAAGGACAGTGATGTGGTCAGACTTGTGTTTCAGAACAGCCCTCTGGTTGCTGATGTGGAAGAGGGACTGCGGATGGGGGTGGGAGAAGTGAAAGGCAGGGAGATCAAGGGGCAAGCTGATGTAGCAGCCAGCGCAGGAGATCATGAAGCCCAAGCTGGAGAGTGACCCAGGAGAGGAGGGAAGGGCACAGATGCACAATCTGCAGAGGGGCAGGATGGACAGGATTTGGTGATCGTTTGGAGGCTGGGTGTAAGAGAGGGTGAGGGCTAAGACACCCAGGGCAGGGCCCAAGTGTCAGGGAGGCTGAGAGGCAGAATTGGGACCACCCCAGGAGAAACCAGAGGGACAGAGCCTAAGCTCCCAACTCTACCTCTCACCAGCTGGGCATCCTTGGCATGTGACTTATGTTCTCTGAGCCTTGGTTTCCTCTTCTGTAGAATGGGGAAAATCTTATTTCCTCCATAGGGTTTTCATGAGGATTAGGCAAAACATGTATGAGGGTGTCTGGTGCATATAAGAGTCAACATATATTTCAAAGCTCAGCTCTGCCCCAGCCCAGATCTCCAGCTCCCAAGCAAGATGCTGACCTCTATCAATGCTGAGCTCAATACCTTCTGGCCACAAGGAGTGGTGCTCCCTAGCCTGGCCTTCAGCCAGCCTGTTATCCCATGGGGAATGGTCTAAGAAGCCAGTATGGCAGCCCTGGGCAGCTCTGGCCTCCCAACTCCCCCACAGCTGAGATGTTCTGGGTGTCCTGTTTGTTCACTCTTCAGTCAGGAAGGCCCAGCTGGGCCCTTCCTCTGAGCTCCCCTTCCCAGCAGTGTCCCAGAGGCCCACCAAGTGACCTTGGAGGGCAGGAAGGAGCCGCTGAAGGGCACTTAGGTATCCTGAACTTGCCTGGGATTTTGTCCCACCTCACCCTTTACCTGGCTAGAGCAGGCTCTGGTTGGAATCCCTCCTCCCCACTGTTCCTCAGTGGGCCTCTGCAGTGAGATACTGGGAAGGGGTCCAGCCTTGCAAGATGGCAGCTAAGACCACCTGGGGAGGCAAGTGGACCTTGCAGAATCTTTCAAGCTCCTCTCCTCGTCCTTTAACATCCTTCCAACTCCCTTAAACATCTTTAATCCCTTAAATATAAATGGATCCTCATGGTCCATCCTAGGTCCACATGTGCTCTTTGCACACACTGCTGGGGGTGATTTTGCCACTCCCCAGACACCCTGTCTTGCCAGTGGTGAATCTTAAGCCCAGTTCCCTCTCCTGGGCACCAGGACCCTGATATTCCACTGATCTCATGGCTGACCCAGATGCTCAGACCCCACATGGCTACAAGCAAACTCATTCTCCTCCTCTTGACCCTCAGGAGAGTGAATGCCTCCACCTCCCACCCATTCTCCCAGGCCAGAAACCCAAGAGCCGACCTTGTCTCCACCCTCTCCCCTCTACTGCACAGCCTGCCAATTCTACTTTTTATTAATAGATACCTGTCTCCTGTCTGCCCCTTCTCTCCACCTGCACTTCCAGGTGAGATTGTCACTTCCTCCGCCCAGTCATTAACTTCTTCGGGTCTCTAGCCCAGCTCTGCAAACTCAAAGGCCCAGATATCTCTTCCTTGGTTCAGGGGACTCGAATGGCATAAGCTGTCCCATTCTGACATGTTTGAGAAATCTTTTATAGAAGATGTCCCAGAAGGCAACATTTTAAAACTCAGGCAATCAAAAATTACAACTAAATAAAAAATCTGCCTTTCCAAATAAACTTGCCTTTCAGATCCTTGTAACAGGGGAATTGCCCAACAGTTTTTTCTTATACAACAATAATTAATACCACTTTGCAAAAGGCATCCAAAAATACATTATATTAAAAAAAAATCCACTGCCTCTAGCACAACACCCAAGAGCAGCTTAAAAAACACAAGTTTCCCAGATCTTCGATCTTTTCAAAAGAAGTCAAAAGTTGAGTTTTTAGATGAAATTTCACAACTTTTAACGGTTGGCAATCAATTTAAAAAATTAAAACCACTGTCCAGGCCTCCAGTTTGCAACTTTGGGCTCTTCTAGTCCATGTTTCGTTCCTGTTTCGTCTTTTGGAGTAATAAAAATAATTTTTTATTTTATTTTATTTTAAAAAGGCTCAGGGTGGCTGCAGGACCCCACGCCAGGCCCCATAAAAAAAGTAATTTTTAAAAAATTCTGCATGTAACAAATGCTTACTAGTTGCAGACATAGTTTCACATGCTTCACATAGAATTCATTTAATCCAGCACCCCACGAAGTAGTGAAACGACCTCCGCTCATTTAATCCGACACTCCTCATCTGAATCCCAGAGAAGTTAAGAAATTCGCCCAAATTACACAGGGAGTCAGGGGAGGAGCCAGGATTCCAATCCAGCTGTCTGACAGTGCTCACCGCCACGAATTGTAAAGGTCCTTAGGATCATGGACTGTTTTTGTGTTCTAACTCCTGCCGCAGCTCAGTGACTGATGGATGTATGAGTGAGTGAATGCATGCATGAATGAATGAAAGCGCAGATCCAGTCTTCTCTGTCCGGTTAATACCTGCCCGAAAGCCCCAGCCCCGCCCCAGAAGTTGGACTCCAAGAACTCGTGCCAGGGGTTCACGGCTGCTCAGCGGGGAGCGGGGCTCACACAATGCGGTACCGGCTGCTCCCTCCCTTCCGCAGCTTTGAGGCTCAGGGACAGCCCGGACCAGTGCTTCCTGCACTCAGCCCTCGGGCCGGTGACATCCGGCTGCCGGCACCCCGCCCCCCCACACACCCGAGTCCCCCAGGCTCCCAGCAGAGGAGGGCAGGAGGGGAGAGGCGCTCCTTGCCAGGTATGGAGCATTATAGAGCATTTGGCTGAGTCCTGGCTGGAGGGCTGGTGTCCAGTCCTCGGGTCCACTTCCTGTGTTACTGGGACACATCTGCCAACTGTGCCATCATAGATTTGTAGCCTTCTAGTCTTTCTTGTCCCACCACCCCAAACTCCCTACCTTCCCAGGCACTTAGAGCCCAGTTACCTTCAGCACCCCCACCCCACCCCAAGTATGATAACAATAATAGCTCCTACACCACAGAACTCCTTCTAGGTGAAGGGAATATCCAGCTGAGAGTTTTGCACGGATGATCCTGTTTAATCTTCACAACAGCCAAGCACGATGAGCAGTATTCTCCCCATTTTACAAATTAGGTTTTACAAGTTAGACTGGAGACCACATTGGGTAAGTGACTTTCTTAGGTCATACAGCTACCCGGCTACCCGGTGGCGCAGCCCAGTTCTAACTCTAATGTCCATCTTGCTTATTCTCCAAGTGTTCTGTGTGGCTGCTCCAATATTTAGGCCCAGGGATTTGAGCCAGGCCTGGGAATATAGACCCAGTCTGGTGGTTTCCTGGCTCTCGTAAAAACTCCATTTCTGATGGGGAGAACACTTTCTAGCGCTGGATGATCTAGAATCTCACTTCATTGCTAGACAGACAGAAAGGCATGCCTGAGCACTTAAGTACAAACGGATTTCAGGTGGATGGAACAGCTTGTGCAAAGCTTGAGACTGGGTGAGCCCCTCCAGTACAAATTCCTGCAACAACAGAATGCTCCCCCCACAGAACCCCCGCAACAGCCTCTGCCTGCTGAAATGGGGTGCTCCCTCCACAGGGACACCTCTGAGTGTGTCTATGTTGGCAAGACCTCTGGGAAAGCCTATCTTCTCCCCACAACACCTGATGTGGGGAAGACCTAGCCAGTGATGTCCTGGTAAAGGTTTAACAACCTGGTGATGGGGGGGGGGGGGGGGTGGTGTGTGGCCAGCAGCGGCAGGTGGGGAACCCTGATTTGTAGCATTTGTGAGTTTCCGTGGAATAAATATCCTTTTCTTTTTTTTTTTTTGAGACAGGATCTGGCTCTGTCACCCAGACTGGAGTGCAGTGGCATGATCACAGCTCACTGTAACCTTGAACTCCTGGGCTCAAGGGATTCTCCTGCCCCATGGAGTAAATATTCTGCCATTCTGCCACGGCCGGTTTCAAGCTACCAAAGTTGAAGTTGAACAGTAGTACACCGTTATATAGGGTACTTCCACCATAACAGATACAACAGACACATAGTGGTAAAATATAGTAAAGTAATTAGGGAATGATGAGTTTGGAGTCTTTGTTTCAGTTTGTTTTGTTCTGTTTTTTAATACAGAAAAGATCAGGGGAAAACATATATGCAGTACTCCACTACCACAAATTATGCAGTCAAGTTTCTCACGTTTGGGGAAATCTCAGGGGTCAGCATATCCAGAGTGCAATAGATAAGCCTCGCCCCGGGAAAACCTTCATGATCATGGTATCCCCCCTTTTACTTTGTTTTTAATATAGTTTATTTATGTGTAAATTTATATAACTTAATTCTTAATGACCATGTTTAACAACAGCTCTCATGACTCCTGCAAACGCAACCATCAGCTCTCACCAAGCCGATACAAGCGGCTCTGGCACAGCACTGAGCCAGGCTCCGCGGGTCCTGGGACTGTGCTTCCTGCAGCCTCAAGGCTCCTACGCACAGATTCCCCGTCTCTCTAGCCTGGGTTTCCCTCTAGTGGACAGAAGAGTCATTTCCAGGTGATTCTCTTGTTCCACCTATACCCAAAGCTTAGCACCCAGAGAGGGGTATGGCTGAGGTTTGTTGTCATTGGTGGCAAGAGTTTCTTAAGGAGGGTCCATACAATTTCACCATTGTCCTTAGGCGCTAGGCACTTGGTAATATGTCCCTGTAAGGGGCAGTGCCAGGAGGGCCCCCAGGACTTTAGCCATTATCACAATCTCCAGAGCTTCTTGGAAATCCCATCTCATCCCCCATGTCGCAGCTCAGGCTGGCTACATTGGCCCTTCAGGTTTGGGGAACACCCTTCCCCCGCCCCACCTTCAAGTCTAAGAAGGCAAACTGGAAGACCCGGTTTGTGTTAGGAATTAAGTTCACACGCAACTCATAGTCCACTGGGGATCATTCACCGGTTGGGCACATGTGAGAAAATTGAATCTATCAGATGCAGATCTGGGGCTCAGGACACCCCCTCCTGCATTATGCCTGTTCTCCCTTCCTCCAGAAGTGATCTTCCAAAGCACAGCTATATCTGTGTCACTCTTCTGCTCACAAACATCCTATGATTCTCTGTCGCTTTCAGCTTCAGTCCAAGCTCCTTAGCCAGGCGTTCAGGGCCTTGGTTGGGACCCCACCCAGATTGTTTACCTTAAATCTCCAAAGAAAGAGAAGGAAACTGACATTTTTGTAACTATCCTCTGTGCTAAACACAGGCACTGTACTAAACACTTTGCAGTTTAATTTAATTCTTCAGTAATACTGCTAGATAGGGATAATGACTACAGGTGTGAAAACTCAGTGTGACACAGCTTGCAAACAGAGAAGTTCTTTGTTCAACTCACTCCTCTTTGTTCTTGAAAGCTGTTCTTGTCTCTCTAGGCCTGGCCCTTTCCCCAGGTTGGCTGCAGAGTAAGGTGCAAAGTCTCTAGAACCCCTTTCTCACTGCATATAAAGCAGGGCTACATTCCTCAGGGTTCTAAGGAAAGGACTGCTTTGCAGGGAAACCCAAGCAGAGGTTACAGAGCCACAAATACGGGATGAGAAACCAGATTTTAATCTGGTTAAATTCTGGTGCTGGCCGCAGAGCCCCTCCTCTTCCTCCCTTCCCCCTACCTAACTCTCCTTTGTCATACTTTCCCACCTTCTCTTTACTTCTACTGGAATCCTAGACATCTTATGGCTCAGATCAAATTTCCCTCCTCCAGAAAGCCCTCTCAGACCTCCTGCCTCAGGAATCTGCCTAATGAAAGTAAGAATTGTTGCAATTTGAAAGGAAGAGCAGATTTCTAGCTAAATATGAGGATTAATCACGTGTGTTTGTCCTACTCATGCCCAAAATGCCACTAAAATGAAAGCAAATGGATTAGAAAAAAAAAGTTTAAACTCACAAGGACAAAAAAATAAATAAAAAAGAAAGATGGCTAGCCACAGTGGCTCACGCCTGTAATCCCAGCAGTTTGGGATGCCAAGGGGGCAGGATTGCTGGAGGTCAGGAGTTGAAGACCAGCCTGGACAACACGACGAGACACCATCTCTGCAAAAAAATTTTAAAAGTAGCCAGGCGTGATGGTGCACACTAATTGGAAGGCTGAGGCGGGAGGATTGCTTGAGCCCAGGAATGGGAGGTTATAGTGAGCTATGATTGCACCACTGCATTCCAGCCTGGGTGACAGAGTGAGACCCCCATCTCTTAAAAAAAAATTAAAAAAAAAAAGAAAGAAAGAAACAAGAAAACTTGGACCTTTACCTCACACCATATACAAAAATTAACTCGAATGGATCAAAGACCTAAATGTAAAAGCTAAAACTATAAAACAAATTTACATGACCTTAGATTTGGTGATGAATTCTTAGATATAGCAACAAAAGAAAAAAATAAATAAATTGGATTTAATCAAAATTAAAAATGGTTGTGCATCAAAGGACACTATCAAGAAAGTAAAGGCCAGGCATGGTGGCTCAAGTCTGTAATCCTAGCACTTTGGGAGGCCAAGGCTGGAGAATTGCTTCAGGCCAGGAGTTCATAACCAGCCTGGGCAACACAGTGAAACCCCATCTCTATAAAAAATAAAAAAAATTAGCTGGGCATGGTGATGTTCACCTGTGGTCCAAGCTACTGGGGAGGCCGAGGTGGGAAGATGGACTGCTTGAGGCCAGGAGTTGGAGGCTGCAGTGCACTGTAACAGTACCTGTGAATAGCCACTGCATTCTAGCCTGAGCAACATAGTGAGACCCCGTCTCTTAAAAAAAAAAGAGAGAGAGAAAGAAATGAAGTGCCATAACACAGAGGGACCTGAAAACATTATGACATTATACTTAAAGAAAGAAGCCAACACAAAAAGCCATATATTGTATAATTCTGTTTATATGAAATATCCAGAGTAGGCAAATGTATAGAGACAGAAAGCAGATCAGTGGTTACTAGGGTTTAGGAGGGAAGGGGAGTGACTGCTTAATGGGTATGGGGTTTCTTTTTTGGGGTGATGAAAATGTTCTGGATCTACATAGCGGTGATGGTTGTACAACCTTATGAATAGTTATTACAGAAACCACTGAATACACACTTTATATGATTAAAATGGAGAATTTTATGTCATGTAAATTTTATTTTAATTTAGAAAACAGAAAAAGAGGAGAGGAGACAACAGCAATTGAGAGCTGTCTACAAACCTTGGGACACTTGAAAGCAGGCATACAGCAAAAGGCCAGAGAAAGCAGAAACTGTAATCACTTTTGGAGGGAGCCGGGAGATGGAGAGAGAAACGTCAACAAGGAGCCAGTCCATTAGTGAAATCAGAACCTAAGAACAGCTTATAAACTGGAGGCACTGGATACTTCTGAAGCCAGGGTTGTAGGATGGGGCTGAAAGAAGAAGATTGGATGAAAATTAAAGGAGTTAGACTCCTAAATCTCCTCCCTCCACCTCTGTAGCCAGGTGACTGCCCTCTTCCTGCCTGGCAGGAGACAAGTTAAATTGAGAGGCTCTGGATTTGGGAACACCAGGCACAGCTGAGAGTAGGAGTGATGGATTATACTGAAATCCGGTGGGGGCGGATTTGCTGAATTGTAGAACCCCTTTATCCCCTTCCCTTCTTGGTTCCCAGAAGACTGGCAGCCAGACTTATAACCTTGCCCTGGTAGATTAGAGGATTTCTCTACATGAAAATTGAAAGATGTCCTGGTACTGACCAGTTGAGGAGTCTCCTGGTAAATCTGCCAGGTACCTGCATAATAACTCTTTAGTGAAGCTCAATAATCAACACCCACCCCCCAACACACACACACACTCACATATATAGAGCTTTCAATCAGCTTTTAATGCCTCACTCTTTAATATAAATAAAAACTGACAGCAAGGATCACCAAAAAACACAGAGCAAAGTAAACAGGGGAGGATTTGGGGGAAATAGAGAAAATAGGGAGCAGGAAAAACTTTCAGAATTCATAATTAATATGAAAACTATTATTAATAGCCTCAGAAGAAAGAGGGAAAAATGTGTCCATGAAGAAAACCCAAAAAGCTATAAAAATGAAATATTTAGGGAATAAAAAAAGAGCTCTTAAAAATTAAAAAATATGTCCCCCAAATTTTAAGTTAATAGAAGGATTGGAAATTGAGAAACTCTCCCAGGAAGTTAAAAAAAAATACAGAGGTAGAGATATGAGAAAAGATTTTTTAAAAGACTAGCAGGAGTTTCAGAAAGAGAGAAGAAAAAAATGGAAGAGGGGGAATTTTTCAAAGAAATAATTCCAGAGTAAATGGGTTTCTAAATTAACAGGCTCAGGGTAAAGAATGCAAAAAGAATGCAATTCTGACACTATCTGGAGTTAGACCAAACTTCACAGGTTAATGGCACAGTTTCCACAAGACTGCCTTCACTTCAGAAACTAGCTGCAAGCTCAGGGTTTCCCAGGTCACCCAAACTTCTGACCAACTGGCTACAAATTTGGAGCTTCCCACTACATTCTTGGGTTCAATAATTCCCTAGAATACTTCATAGAACTCAGGAAGGTGCTATACTTATAGTTACAGTTTTATTATAGCAAAGATGATACAAATCAGGACCAGCCAAAAGAAGAGACACAATGGGCAAGGTCTTGGAGGGTCTCAAATGTGAAGCTTCCAGTGTCCTTTTCCCATGAAATCAGGATGCATCATCCTCCTGGCACATTGATGTGTGACATTACATACAGAGTATTATTAACCAGGAAAGCTCACCTGAGCTTCAGTGTCCAGCGTTTTTATTGGGGGTTCATTATGTAGGCATGATTCATTGGATCATTGTCCACATGATTGGACAACTCAATCTTCAGTCCCCTTCCCCAACCCAGAGGTCAGACTGATACCATGTGGCTCAAAGCCCCAATACTCTAATCACATGGTTGGTCTTTCTGGTATGGCCAGTCCCTACTGTCTATTGTGAGTCATCTTAAACTACCCAGAGGCCCACTATAGATAACCTTATTAGCATAAATGATCAGGATCCACCATGAATAACAAAGACAGTCCTATTACTTGGGAAATTCCAAGGGTTTAGAGGTTACCTCCCAGAAACTAGGGACAAAGGCCACTCAAATTCTTTATTACAACAGACCCATACCAAAGCACATTGTTGAAAAAAATTCAGAATGACAGGGACAAAGAGTACATCCTAAAATCTATCAGAGAAACAAGTCACATACAAAGGTTTATAGATCAAATGATATCAGTCTTCTCAATAGTAACACCAGTTGCTAAGAAACAGAAAATTAGTACCTTTAAAATTCTCGGGGGAAATTATTTCCAATCTAATATTCTATATGCAGCCAAACTATCAACCAAAGAATACCATAAAGACAATTTGAGAAATGCAAAGTCTCAAAAATTTTATTTCCCAAGTACCCTTTCTCAAGTAGCTACTTGAGGGTGTGCTCCACTGAAGTGAGGAAGTAAATCAAGAAAGAGGAAGACATGAGCTCCAGAAACAGGGGATCCAACACAGGAGAGCAGCAGAGGGAATTTCCAAGATGACGGTGAAGGGAAGTCACAGGATGACAATTGTGATGCAGGCCAAGAGATCAATAAGTTTAGATTGGAACCAGAAGACAAAGGGTTCCAAGAGGGATGATTCCAAGAAAAAAATGTAACTGATAGATTGATTACCTGGTGTATCTTACCATATGGAGTGATTTCTGTAGCTCTGGTGGGACTGTATAGAGTTAAATTCATAATAGACACATAGAAATCTAAGCAAAAGGAAAAATGAGATAATTTAACTCTGAAAAAAATAGTATAAGAAAGGAAATGTCATTATAATGCAGCATACTTGTATACCCAAAGTACTGTTAATATCGAATATTTATTTATTTAAAAATTGAACGATAATTCTATGGGTAGAATAAGGGAAGACCAAGTACGGGGGGGGGGGAAGGAAAATATAAGACCTATATCTCTCCTTCTACTGTAGAATGTCAACCGAAATTCTAAAATCAGGAAAAAATAGATTTCTGTATTGGTCAAAATATGGGAAGAAATATGAAGGACAAAGAACAGCTAAAACAATGGTTGCCTTTGAGGAGTTAGAATCAGGTGAGGACAGGGCAGAAGACTGCCCTTTTTTAAACCTTGCCATATGCCTATGTACATGTATTGTTTTCATTAAAAAATATGTTTTAAGAAAAATAAAGAAAATAAAAAATTGCGTAAAAATTGAAGGTCCCTAGGGTAGTAACATTTGTTACTGTGGTGAATTCATCACCATCCTGGGTCCAGACATTAGCTCAGAAACCAGAGTTTTTAGCCCTAAAAGCAGCAGCATCTCTACAGAAGATACACACTTTAACCAGGCTCTTGAGACTGATATTTCAAATCAGATGCCAATTCATTAATTTATCAGGGGAAGCAGGGCTTTGAAGCAGACCGGTTCTTCCTGTTCAATGATGAGTGCATTCTCTCCCTGTGGGCGGATCTACATGGGGGAACAGAATGGATTTCAGAGGGTTGCTTGGTGATCCAGAGCGTGAGGTGGGAGGTGAATTGGGTGACTTCAAAGAATGATGCTTCCATCTCCTCTGTTCCTGGACCAGCATCCTTTTCCCTAGAGGATGGACACTGCTGGTCAATGCCTTGGCAACTCTCCTTGATCTCTGGCTTCCTTGGCTGCCAAGACCCTCCTGACTGGCACTTTCTTTCTTTAACTGCATTAATACCTTTAAACAAGTTATAGTCTAGACTGGGCCTAAGAGTTATTCTGTCTCCATCAGGTAGTTTGGCACATCTCTACTTTAAAGCATTTGAGGCTGGGCGTGGTGGCTCACGCCTGTAATCCTAGCACTCTGGGAGGCCAAGGCGGGTGGATTGCTCAAGGTCAGGAGTTCGAGACCAGCCTGAGCAAGAGCGAGACCCTGTCTCTACTAAAAATAGAAAGAAATTAGCTGGACAACGAAAAATATATAGAAAAAATTAGCTGGGCATTGTGATGCATGCCTGTAGTCCCAGCTACTCGGGAGGCTGAGGCAGGAGGATTGCTTGAGCCCAGGAATTCGAGGTTGCTGTGAGCTAGGCTGATGCCACGGCACTCTAGCCAGGGCAACAGAGCCAGACTCTGTCTCAAAAACAAAAACAAACGAACAAAAAAGCATTTGAGATTTGTGTTCAGTCAAAGAGCCAACACATATACTAAGCACCCATGATGTGCCAGGCTCTGTTCTAAGCCCTGGGGTTACAGCAATGAACAAGACTGATATTCGTCCCTGCCCTCATTGAGCTTACAGCATGATGAGAAAGAGAGTAGGGAGCCTACTCCAGATAGAGAAAAAGGGTCCCTTCTCCAAGTATAGATTCCCAGCCTCCCCGTGAATTCTATATCCCAAATTCTTCCAATAAAGTCATTTAAAGTGATTTTCTGCTTAAATTTATTTAATGTTGTATTCTTTCATTTGTAACCAAGAACCCTGACTGGTACAGCAAGCATCTCAGACATCTGTGGATCAGAGAACCAAAAGAAAGTCCAATCCCTCTGCTTCAAGGCTGCCACCAAACATGGAACCTTTCTGATCTGTGCCTTCCATTCAGCACAAAGTATGGCGCACAGGCTGTCTCAATAAAATCTGATTGGCTAAGTCTCTCAGTAAGTCAGTTCACAAATATCTGCCAGAAGTTATTCTAGGTGCTGAGATTACAAAGCAAGAGCTAGTTTCTGCCTTTGAGGATGTCCCAGATGCACCTTACACCCAACTTACCCAAAACTGAGTGTATCATCTTCCCTGCCCTCTCTCCCAACCCATATATCAACTCACACCTGTGTCCTGTGCTCTAACCAGACTGAACTTCTCATTTCCTTGCTGGGATGCCAACAGTGAGTAGTTTGGTGCTCTTAGACCACAAGGGTGGGAGGGAAAGAGAGACACAGACAAGCAGCCTAGGGCAGACAAAACCTCAACCAGACCTCCATGCCAGGTGGTGGAATCTAAATGTATTGGCTGCTATTCCAAGTTACCTTCCTCAAGCCTAAATCTTAGACTAGCTGTATAGTTTAGTTTTTCCTCTTTCACCAAAGGTAGTCTGCGTAGAAGATGACACAAAGGGCTTATATATCTATCATCTTGGCCAGAGATGCAGGGCAAAGCTTCAAATGACTTGGCTAGCAAGTGGCAAAGCAAGAACTTGAACGAAGTTTCCAGACTCCAAATCCCCATGCTCTACTAGTACAGCTCCTACTGAGTGTTTTGTGTCAGCAGTGAGGGAGGGGAGCAGGTCACAGCCCTGGCCTTGCAAAGTTGGGGTATTTCTTCCCCACTGTTGCCTCCGCCCCCACCCCGGAGGAGAGGGGGGTAGGCCAGTTCTGCTGGCCTTTCCTCCTGCCCCAGACTCCTTCCCTAGATGCTCTTCGTCTTTATTATTTTAGATGCTCTTCTTAAATCCTCGCAACCACCCTTTAATTTAGCAAGCATTACATCCCTTCATTTTGCAGATGAAACTGAGGCTCAGAAAGGTTAAGTTTCAGGCTCTAAAGCCTGGAATCTTCACCACTTCGCTCAGCTGCCATCCAAGTTTAGGCGACGGAGCTAAAGAAACAGGCCAACGGGTAATGAAGCGGACTCCAGGACCGGCCCTAGTTCACAGCTGAGGGCCACCAGGTGGCGCGACGAAGGTGCGGTTGCCCCCTGCGGCTGGTCGCTCGCACCTGAACCCAGCGGGGCGCGCCGAGGAAAGTAGGCTCCCAGGGTGGGGCGGGAAGTAGCCCGATTCCCCAGCCCAGGGTGGGCAAGGAGCACGGCTTTAGTTCGGCCGGCTGGGGACCGCCAGCGTCTCGCTAAAGAGTCACGCCTCCACCAGGCGACTGCCAGGCTGCATCAGCTCGCCTCCTGCTCTGCGCTCCCCAGTGTGCAATTTATGTGGGGGCTACAGGGGACAGAATAGAACGGGCGAGCGCAGCCGGGAGGTGGGGCCGGCCCCACCTGTCCACTGCTCGGACGGGGGCAGGGAGGGGGCGGAGCTTGTCCCGTAGTGCCCGCCCCCCAGTCCCCGAGTCCGGGGCGCGCGACGAAATATAAGGCAGCCGGGAAACAATGCGCCTACAGCTCGCGCTCCCGCGCCGATCCCGGGAGCGTCCGGGCTGTCGTGCGCGAGCGAGGGAGGGGGCGCGCGCGGAGGGGGCGCGCTTGTGAGTGCGGGCCGCGCGCTCGGTGGCGCGCATGTGCGTGTGTGCGGGCTGCCGGGCTGCCCCGAGCGGGCCGGGAGCCGGTACGCTCCAGGTGGCGGGCGGCGGGCGCGAGGTGAGACTGCGGGTGGCCCGGGCACGGGCGCGGGTGCCGGGGTGTGGGCTGGCTGTAGGCTGCCTTCTGGGCACAGCGCGCCCCCGCCCGGCCCGGCTGGGCTGGGCCCTGGGAGCTGCGCTCCGGGCGTCGCTGGCAAAGTTTGCTTTGAACTCGTTCCCTGCAGCCTGGTCCGCGCGCTGTGAGCGGCTTCCCTGGGCGCTCTAAGCCAGAGCCCGGCTTGCCAGGACTCAAGGATAGGACGCAGGCTGCAAGCCGGTGGGGTTGGGGAGGGACGAGAGCCCGGCAGCTGGCTGTGCCAAGGGACCTGGGACGCCTTCTTCCCTCGGCCCGCACCCAGCCAGCACGTCCCCCCTTCCCTCCTGCAGGGAGCGGACATGGACTTCGACTCGTACCAGCACTATTTCTACGACTATGACTGCGGGGAGGATTTCTACCGATCTACGGCGCCCAGCGAGGACATCTGGAAGAAATTCGAGCTGGTGCCGTCGCCCCCCACGTCGCCGCCTTGGGGCACGGGTCCCGGCGCCGGGGACCTGGCTCCTGCGATTGGTCCCCCGGAGCCGTGGCCCGGAGGGGGCGCAGGGGACGAGGCGGAATCTCGGGGCCACTCGAAAGCTTGTGGCAGGAACTATGCCTCCATCATTCGTCGTGACTGCATGTGGAGCGGCTTCTCCGCCCGGGAACGGCTGGAGAGAGCTGTGAGCGACCGGCTCGCCGCTGGCGCGCCCCGAGGGAACCCGCCCAAGGCGCCCACCGCCCCGGACTGCACTCCCAGCCTCGAAGCCGGCACCCCGGCACCCGCCGCCCCCTGTCCGTTGGGCGAGCCCAAGACTCAGGCCTGCTCTGGGTCCGAGAGCCCAAGTGACTCGGGTAAGAACTGCCCCGGACCATCCAAGAGGGGGACACGCCACGGGTGGCCAAAGCTCTCTACCTCTGTCAGGTCAAGCACTGGGTCTTTTCAAGCCTTTCGACCACCTCCCCTTTTCTTTGGCAGAAGCTGCTGAGGTAGCCCCCAGCAGTGTCTGTCTGGCACGTGGGTGTGTTGGTAAACAGTTTGGCGATGTGGCGTGGGAGCCAGCATCCCCTCGCTGATGATTGGAGCCTCAGGGGACAAGGGAGACAGTGGTGAGGGTTGGCGCTTAGAGAACAATACTGGGGTTGGACTGTGAGGGATTCCTGTCCGAAGGAGGCTGGAGGAGTCACTCCAAGCTTGAAGCTTTTTTGTTGCCGTCTCTTTCCCTGGGAAACTCACACTCCCTTAGGGAGAGAAGAGCTGAGGAGCCTTTTGTGCAAAGCCAAAGCCTTCGTCCTTTTAAAAAACCCAGGTCTTCAGTCAGCTTTACTTTAAAATGCCAATAATGAATGTCCTCTCCTTGCACCTCCCAGCCTTAACAACTTGTGCATTCTCTCCATCACCCATGAGACAGGTAGGGGAGGAATGAATGCTCCCCATTAACGGATGGAAAAACTGAGGACTAGAGATAGGAAATCGCTAGAAGTGAGCCCCAGCTTCCTGCCATCTAGCCAGCCTCTTTTCCCCAGTGCTCCATCCCAACCAGGCACCTCTTCCTTGGTGTTTATAGGGTCTTTGTGGTAGCTTATCTGAGAAGGGCTACACTTTGCCTTGCTGCTTTGGCCTGAGGTGGAAAGATTTTCTTTCAGCTCCCTCCCAATATGTCTGCAAGTTTCAGATGCTCCCTTGCATTCAACAAATATTCACTGGCCCTTATTTTGTGTCAACCTCTAGGCTAGATGCTTGGGCACCAGGGCCATAGAGTTCCAGGCCCTCCTCCCTGATCCTTGATGCAAGTGCAAACCTCACTGAGGGCGGACTGGAGCATCCTGTGCCACCAGACTGCGTTGTTCTTGCCCCAACATCTTGGACCTCTGTACCCATGAGAAGTACTGGAGAGGGTGCTTTTGCAGGGTGCAGACTGAGGCTAGCAGCATGTCGATCAGGGACAGAGAAAACTCACTGTAGCTTTTAAGAATAACTTTTATGTGACCATTGGAGAGGGAACTGGGGAATGGGGTATGGAAGTTGTCATACGCTTGAGGGGAAAAGAGGATAACAAAAATTAACAGTCAGTTTTTTTTGGTCCACTGTGTTAAGGTCATTTTTAACCTGCTTGCTTTCTATACTAAGAGCTTATATTTGTTTAATGGCTGGCATGGGAATCTTGAGATCAAGAAACTAATAAAGATGTATCTCTACCTTGACTAGTCTTAAAAAAAAAAAAAAAGATGTATCTCTACAAAGCCTGGTGGAGTAGTAGAGTGGAAAGAGAATTGTTTTGGAAGTTTGGAGATCTTAGTTTGAGATGCAGAATGTTACAAAGGCGATGTGTGGACTTGGCTGATATGAGTCTCATTTTCTCCCTTTGCACAGAAGGGAATTGGAGTGGATTGTCCTGCTGAAGACATTTCCTTGTCTGGGTAGAGTTAGACACAACTCTCTGGAAAGGAGAATAGTGTCATGAATTATTTCTTTCTTACAACCCTTCTGAGCCATGCGGTTTAACACTGAAAATTAAAGGTTTGGGATGTAGGGAAGCTTCCTGAATCATTTTCTGACCTGCCCTTTAACCTGAACCTGTTTGTGGGCTCCTGGTTCACTCACAGGCCACATGGCCTAGAACAAAATGCAACAGATTGCAAACAATGAGGAGGGGGTGGGGAGAGTGACTGACAGCAGGGCTTAGCCAATAGGGGTTAGGGGCTGTGTAAAACAGCATTCCAAACACAGCATAGCCAGCCAATCACAGGCTTTGGGGCCAGGAGGGCTGAATGGTCAGGTTTTATTAATGGAGAAATAATGCGATTGTCCACACAATGGGAGCCTTCCTGACAAAGGGGCTCAAGCTTCCTGATATGCAAAGAGGCTGGGAACGGAGTTCTTCAGTTGTCAGGCGGAAATGCGTTAAGGTGGCCTTCTGTGTGGGGGCTGGAAAATGTGTGGACCAGGAGGGTTTTCCTCCAATCGCCCCTCTCCTGGTTGGGTTAACCCAGGAGACCTCCAAGCCAGGGAATGACAGGGACATGTCCAAGTATCTCCAGGTCCCTGGTGTTTGGGTCCTGTATCCGGGACTTTCTCCTGCTGCCCAGTCTCTGCCTCTCGTGCAGGTAGCTTGGAAATGGTTGCTTGTACCTTTGTGAAGTTCCTGCAGCTTTCTCCAACCTGTGATTACAAATCCAACCTTCTTCAGGTCCAGGGAAGGGAGTGGGGCAGGCAACCTATACTTGATGGATGACTTTAGAAACCCATTGAACCCAGGAGCAAAATGCTCCTAAGGGAAACCCCTTCCCTCCCCTCTGTGGGTGATGAGGAATGGGTTGTAGCCGTCCCCTCTCTGAATCTCCAGCTGAAAGGGATGGCAGAATAGAGAGGTGGGGGAATAATAGGATTTATAACTTGTGAAAAGTAACAATTCCCCAAGTGCAGGCTGTGTTGGGCAGGAACAAAGGGCAGCTCTGCCCACAGACCCCTCATTTACAATTCTGATGGGGCATGAAAGAGCCCGACTGGGGAAGATCTTTATAGCTAAACTTTGTCCCGGGCCGGTAGCTCTTTCTCTCCATCCCCTCAGTGGGGGAGGGGAGAACCTTTGCAGACTGGGGGCTGTTGGCTTGGGTCTGCCTTTTGTTCTTATCTAAGCCTTGCTGTGCAAAAGGAAATTGGAGAATATTTTCCTTCTTGCTTATTTCCCGTTGTTTCCTTCACTCCGCCCTTACCCCATTGCAAATGAGTCCACTTTCTTCTCACTTCAATTTGTTTATCTCTAAATTGGGAAAATGTTACCTACCTTCCCAAGCCCCAGCATAGGGAGCTAAAGCTGTAGGGTCTATGTATGCATTTCTCATGGGATGTGTTTCCTCTCTTGATCTCTCTTCTTTGGACAGAGGGTGAAGAAATCGACGTTGTGACAGTAGAGAAGAGACAGTCCCTGGGTATACGGAAGCCTGTCACCATCACAGTGCGAGCAGACCCCCTGGACCCCTGCATGAAACACTTCCACATCGCCATCCACCAGCAGCAGCACAACTATGCAGCCCGTTTTCCTCCAGAAAGCTGCTCCCAAGAAGGGGCTCCAGAGAGGGATGCCCAAGAAGAGGCTCTGGAGGGAGATGCTCCGGAGGAGAAGGAAGATGAGGAAGATGAAGAGATTGTAAGCCCCCTGCCTGCAGAAAGCGAGGCTCCGCAGTCCTGCCACCCCAAACCTGTCAGTTCTGACACTGAGGATGTGACCAAGAGAAAGAACCACAACTTCCTGGAGCGCAAAAGGCGGAATGACCTGCGTTCACGGTTCTTGGCCCTGAGGGACCAGGTACCCACCCTGGCCAGCTGCTCTAAGGCCCCCAAAGTAGTGATCCTAAGCAAGGCCTTGGAATACTTGCAAGCCCTGGTGGGAGCTGAGAAGAGGATGGCGACCGAGAAAAGGCAGCTTCGATGCCGGCAACAGCAATTGCAGAAAAGAATTGCATACCTCAGTGGCTACTAACTGACCAAAAAGCCTGACTGTTCTGTCTTACAAAGACAGTTTATTTTTAACCTCCCCCTCCCCTTTAGTAATTTGCACATTTTGGTTACGGCGGGACAGTCTGGACAGTAGATCCCAGGATGCATTGCAGCCGGTGCACACACAATAAGGGCTTGCATTCTTGGAAACCTTGAAACCCAGCTCTCCCTCTTCCCTGGCTCATGGGAGTGCTGTGTCTTCTCTGGCGCCTTTGGCTTCTCAACAGGCAGCTGACTGAGGAGCCTTGGGGTCTGCCTAGCTCGCTAGCTCCGAAGAAAAGGCTGACAGATGCTATGCAACAGGTGGTGGACGTTATCGAGGGCTCCAGCCTGCATGAAATCTCATACTCTGCATGAGCTTTAGGCTAGGAAAGGATGCTCCCACTGGTGTCTCTGGGGTGATGCAAGGACAGCTGGGCCTGGATGCTCTCCCTGAGGCTCCTTTTTCCAGGAGACACACGAGCTGTCTTGAGTGAAGACAAGCTCGTAGACTTGATCAATATGGACCATTACCTCACTGTCAGACACTTTACAGTAGCTGAGGAGTTGGAAACCTTCAATATAAATGTTATGATGTTAAATGACGCCTCGCCTCTCACTCTCAATGCTGCGACTCTGAGAACATTTAAAGAGCCTGGACTCTAGGTTCTTTGTCTCAGAGCCCTCTGGGCCCTCTCCTCTGAGGGAGGGAGGGACCTTTCTGTCCTCACAAGGGACTTTTTTGTTTCATTCTGCCTTTGTTATGCAATGGGCTCTACGGCACCCTTTCCCATAAGTCAGAAATATTTCCCCAAGACACAGGGAAATAGCTTATAGCCTGGGGCCCAGGGAATGCTTGGAGTCCTGGCCAATGAATTTGTTCCCTGCCCAGGTGTTTTCCAAGGGTTACCTGAGGCCCATCTTAGAATCTTTTCTCAAGGCAGGTGTAAGGCACCTCAGAAGGGAGAACTGTTACCACTTCCTCTTTCCCACCTGCCTCTCATCTCAATCCTTGACTGATAAGTTTGAAGTTCTACTGGAACCATGTAAACCTGTCCTTCTCATGCAACTCCAAGGAGCTTGCTGGCTCTACAGCCACCCTTGGGCATCTGCCAACCTGCCATGAGTCATATCTCTTTCCCAGAATCTGGGCCTTACTGAAGTTCTGGGGATAGCAGTTGGGACTCATCCAGCACTCCAGAAGGTAGACTTGCTTCCTGGTGGGTTTTAAAGGAGCTTCCAGGAGCTCTGCTTAGTCAACCATGATGGATTTTACCCCGGCTGGACTATGCAGCTCCAAGTGGAATCCAGGTGCAGGCTCCAATCTGGGAAAGTCACCCAACCCAGCAGGTGTCATATGGGCAACCTCAGGACTCCTAAGCCTGTCCTAGAAAAAGGACCAGCCCCTTGAGAACTCTGCCCAGGACAGCAGGTGCCTGCTGGCTCTGGATTTGGAAATGGGGGAGGGGGCTGGTGGTAGGCACTATATGTGGCTCTGGAAAACAAAGTGCTACTTCCAAACTTATTGTCCAAAATGGTTTCTTTCTGAGGTTGCTGCTTGGCCTCAGAGAATCCCAGTGGATTTGGAAATAGCCTCTCTACCTTCTGGAGCATGGTTTTCAGGAGCCTACTGACTTCTGGAACTGTCTTTGGAGAACAGGTGGGGTGTAGGTTACTGATGTCTCACCTGAATAGCTTGTGTTTTATAAGCTGCTGTTGGGTATTATGCTAGGGGAGTTTTTTTTTTTTATACTGTATTTTTGTATGCCTTTTGCAAAGTGGTGTTAACTGTTTTTGTACAAGGAAAAAAAAAAAACTTGGGCAATTCTCCTGTTGCAAGGGTCTGATTTATTTTGAAAGGCAAGTTTACCTGAAATTTTGTATTTAGTTGTGATTATTGTTTGCCTGATTTTAAAATGTTGCCTTCTGGGACATCTTCTAATAAAAGATTTCTCAAACATGTCAGAGTGGGGGCAGCTTATGCCATCAGAATCCTCCTGAACCACGGAAAAATATTTCAGGGTAGCCACAAGTGATCCAGATGGCTGCATTTCTTTAACCATGTTGCTAACCTGGTCATTCCACTCTGGGTTCCTGAAATGCCATTTCAGACATGTCTAAACAATGTAGGCTTAGTAATCAGTGAACACGAAATTCTCTCGTGAATTGCAAAGAGTGCTGAATTTGTACTTTAGAAGGCTTGAAATCCTTGCTCTGCCACATCTTTTCTGGCCTTTTAACTTTACCTTTAAGAGTCCTAGTTTCCTTATCTGTAAAATGGGGATAAATGCTACTTCACAGGGTTTTTGCAGGTGTTAAATGAAGTAGTAGACTTTAAACTGCTTTCTAAACTATAAACCCTTATGCTCTTTAGAGTGATACTATTCTTAGCAGTATGATGACCTTTTGCAGGATGTCTTTTATAAAACTCTCTGAGAATTTGTGAAGTAATGTAATTTTTTTCTTACAGAAAGGTAGTTTTTAAATTCTTTCTCCCTTAATGAATGAAAGAAAATTAAGGTTCCCTTTCCTTCCCAGAGCTCTCATAAACTTGCTATAAGTGCAAGAGAGGGGAAGTTAATAATAGCTGTTCCTGCTAGAGCACCACTTATGTCTGAGCACTCTGCTGACTCCTTTATATCACACCACACCAAGCCAGGGCTACAGATGAGGAAACTGAGGTTCTTAAACAAAACTACCCAAGTTCACACAGCTTGTAAGTGAGTTGGGATCTGAAACCAGCTCTGCCTATCACCAGAGCCAGAGATCTTAACCACTATATTATAATGATCAGCTTGTTTTGTTAGCATGGGGCATGTGGAGGAGCTAAGCATGGAATTCCACCACTTAACTGCTTGTTGGAACTGTCTTTCTCTTTGGCACTATTGCTCCTGCCACTTACTGCGATAAAATGGAGCAAGTGTTCCATGACGAGCTACTTGCAGCATTGTGTGCTGGGTGGGACAGTCTTGCTGCAAAGAGGGCCACTCTGGAGCTGTAATAAGAAAACAGTTCCTGTTCAGAAAGGCCATGGGCTTCACAATGAGGGGAGGCCACTTTTGCTTTGCCTCCGCTAAATCCCGCTCTGCAGCTAGGACCTGGGTTAGTATTGCCCACGCGGCCTGTATGCCTGTGGAGTTGGAGTAGGGTCAAAAAGCTACTCCTAATTTCTCACATTTACAAAATGACTCTCTTGTGAAGCCCACCACAACCTGGGAAGTAAGCAATATCTGCCCTAGGGTCCTGGATCCCAGAGAGTTTTCTTGCTCAAAGTCAGGTAGCAAAATCAGGATCCTAAGCCCAGTCTACAGTCAGGTAAACTTATCATTCATCCCCCACTTCCCTCAAATGGCAAACCAAGAACCTAAGGAGCTGTTGGATAAAACAGACTTGGACTACCAGAAGTCTTTTTTTTTTAAACTCCCAGTGTATTCATCCTTTTTCAAGGCCATTTGTCAACAGACTAATTTGTAGGACTTCTTCCCCTTTACTGGACCTTAAAAAGATTTGTGGGCACTCAGTAAAATGTTAGGGACCCCTGGGTACAGGCAGTAATGCTAGTTGTTTTGCATATCTTAATGCTCCCAATAACACGGGGAGCTGGGTGGTGTCAGCCCCACTTCATAGATAAGCAGACTGAAGCTTAGAGACATTCAAGTCATTTGTCTAAACCCACACAGCTAGTACCAGCTGCCTGACTCCAAGCTTCAGCTCCTTTGAGTCAACTCTGCTGAGAAAGGAGTGGGAATAAAGCCATCTCCTGGGGGGAAGGCAGGGTGTTTCTGGAATGTGAAGTATTTTAAGCTCCTTCCTAGCTCATTTCTACAGACTCCTACCTCTATCTTTGTCTGAAAATAGCCAGGAGTTTATTCCTGGATTTCAGAGAACAATTTCTACAAATTAGGTTTGCCTCTGAATAAAACACCTAAGGGATCATACTCCTAATTTGGGACACAGGCAATAGGGGTAGCCCAGAAGCCAGACTTAGTGTAGAAAAGAGAACATCCTCTCGGTTAGACAATAAAAGGCTAAAAAGCATTTGCTTAACTTCTGCTGCTATTGGCAGTTATTTTGGGGAATTGAAATGGTTAAACTATCTTAGATGTGCTGAATTTGTCTAAAGTGCTCCTGAGGTCAGAATATTTCAGAATATTCACTTTAAAAGGGGAAACGGAGGCTGAACATGGTGGCTCACTCCTGTAAACCCAGCTCTTTGGGACACCAAGGTGAGCCCAGGAGTTCGAGACCAGCCTGAGCTACATAGTGAGATTCTGTCTCTACAAAAAATTAGCCTGGCATGGTGTCACGCACCGGTAGTTCCTGATACTAGGGTGGCTGAGGCAGGAGGATCCTTGAGCCCAGGAGTTTGAGGTTGCAGCGAGCTATGATGATACCACTATACTCCAGCCCAGTTTAACCATGTTAAGAGAATGAGACCCTGTCTCAAATAAATAAATAAAAGGGGCAAAGGGGATGGGGATGGCTTTCCTAATCTGGAAGGTGATAGGCTGGCATGAGAGAGAGGTTCCTTTGTAAGGATAAGATAACCAGTTGGGAGATGATTAATGATGGGGGTGACTGGGGAGGGGGAAGGAGGAGGTGTCTAAATGTGTCAGCTAAAGTTCCCTGGGTGTGTGGCCTTTTCTACCATAAACCCAGTGGGCAGCTTTTGTTAATGTCTGTTTATTTACAACTGCTCCTGCCAAAGGGATCAACTGTATTAATTCTCTTGGCAAGGAAATGTAAGTATGTTCTTAAAGTTTCTAATCAGGTGTGTCATTAAGCGATTAGGCTCAGTGCCAGGGGTCCAGTAGGTGCCCAGTAAATACCAGATTGCCTTTAAGCTTGTGGGAAGCATTATGGTTAATTGGTCATCCACACCTAACAGATCTCATTTCCATATCTTGGCTCTGCATTTTCTAGCATTTTCTTGACCTTGGGCAAGTTATCAACCTCTCATGGCTCCTGTTTTCTCATCTGCAAACTAGATCTAAATAATAGCACCTGCTTCATCGGGTCGTTGTGTGCAACAGTAAGTGCTCAGTAAATGATTAGTGTTATTTAAACCATGTTAACAAGCCACACCTAGAATACAGATTAGTCAGATTTGAAAGGTGATAGATAGAAGGAATTGGTAAAATATGAAATCTTCCTAGAAGGAGTACTTAAAGTAATCTGGAGTGCACATATCCATGTCTCAAGAGACAGTAAATCATCAGGGAAGGAATAGCCAGGGTTTGGGGAGACTGAGATAGGCAGAGGAAGAAGGCAGGGCAAAGACTTTAGCCTGTGACTGGCCCACAGCATCCACGGCCCATGGCGGACAGAGGCTGTGCATCTGGAAAGCTGTTGAACATACAGACTCTCTACTTTTCCTCACTGGGCACTGTGGTGCCTTTAAACTGAGCAGGAGACGACTCACTCCATTAAGTCATTAAATACTTTAATCTCTATCTTGTTAAGACATTGATACTCAAACCTGAGTGTGTCTTAAGAATCTACCCACCCTCGAGACCCCGATGCAAGTAGGTTGGGGCCAGGAATCTGCATTGCTAAAAAGCAGTCAGGGAGGTGGAACCCTGAGGCCACACTTAGAAAATCATGGGTATAAGGGGTTGGAGCCCAGGTCCTTCAAAGATACAAAAGTATTCACAGACCGTGGTATAGAGGGTATAGTATAATGGTTAAGAACAGGGAGTCAGGGTTACTACCTGTGTGATGTTGGGCAAATCACTCAACCTCTCTGAGTCCTGCAAGTCTCCTGCAAAATGGAGATGATGATACCTACATCTCAGGACTGTTGTAAAGACTGAATAAATTGTTACATGTAAAGTGCTTAAAACAGTTGCTGCCACATGGTACAAGCAATATGTTTGCAATGATACATGAAGCTATGGTTCCTTCCTTCTGGAAGTTTATGAGCACGCAAACATCATAACAGAATAAGGCAGTATGTGTTTCAGACAACTACAAGCCTCAGAAGGGGAAGAGAACATTTTTTTTGGAGTCATCAAGAAAGTTCTTGTTGGAGATTGTGACTTTAACTGGAACTAGAAGTACAGGTAGTATTTAGCTAAGTGAAGAAAAAGAAGATGTTCTAGGCTAAAGGAATAGCTTTGGGGAAGAGCAGCTGGGAATTGCCTGTCAAATCTGGGGCAAGGGGAGGAACTGGTCTGATTTATTGGCTGGGTAGTCTCATTTTTACAAAACAAAGACAGTTGCGCTAGATTTCTAAGGGGATCCTTTCAGTAGCAAACATCCTCTTGTGATTCTTTGAAATAGGGAAGTCAGGGGATGAAACTGATTGTGGTTGGGACACAATGAGATTGAGGTGATTGGGGTCATCCAAAATGAAGCACCCAACAAGTCATAAATATGATATTGAGCATTTAGAAAGGAGTTTGAATTGGAGATACAGGTTTGAGAATCATTGGGATGTAAAGATGATTAAGGCCCAGAATGCCAAGCCAAGAGAAAGAGACGGGGCCAGAGAAGTAAAGGAGAGGGTTTGAAAGAGCCATGAGATTAGGACCTCTGGTGTCTTTTTCCCTTTCACATCTTCCCCACCCTGACTTTATAGCCTTCAGTGATCCTCTGGTGTCATGCAGGCTCTCACAGAGGACTGAGCAAGCTGGAAGTAAGCTCCCCCTGAGAACATTCTGGTGGGCTCTGGAACAAACTCTATAATTAAACTTCAGGTGTAACACAAACCCTATAACAAGGTGAGCTCTACTCTCTTCTTCCCTCATTTGGTTTGAGCAATTCTGAGGCTCCCAAAAATTCAAATTTGAATTGGTCAATCATCAATGGGAACAGTAATGTAAATACCAATTTGATGAACCAATATAAGGTATTATGGTTACTCATAGGCACTCTACTGGGGGAATATTGTCCCTACCACCACCAAAATTCATGTCCTTCCAGAACTTGTGAATGTGACTTTATTTGGAAATATTTGGAAATACGGTCTTTGCTGATGTAATCAAGTTAAGATGAGGTCATACTGGATTAAGGTGAGCCCTGATTCAATGGCCAATGTCCCAAGAAGAGGGAAATTTGAATACAGACACATATAGAGGGAAAAAGGGCATGTGAAGACAGAGGCAGAGATTGGGGTTATACTTCCACAAACCAAGGAATGCCACCAAGGATTGTTGGCACCCACTGGAAACTGGAAGGATCTTCCCTAGAGGGAAGCATGGGAGCGTGGCCCTGCTGACACCTTGGTTTAGGACTTCTAGCCTCTAGAACCATGAGAAAATAAATATCTGTGGTTTTAAGCCACCCATTTTGTGGTAATTTGTTATGACAGCCCTAAGAATCTAATACAGGAACCATGTTCATCATGAAATACCTCCCACAGGAAATATTTTTTTTATTTGGGGTACCTAATCAGTATGAAGGTTGGGCTGCAAAGGTATCTTAGGTTATACCAAAAAGCTGGTGTTTGTCTCTGACCCAACTTTCATCTTTTAACTCGGAGACAGATGTTTCAGGCCTCCCATGGCACATTCCTCTTTCTTTTTTTTTTTTTAAGACAGAGTCTTGCTCTGTCACCCTGGCTAGAGTACAGTGGCATCATCATAGCTCACTGCAATCTCAAACTCCTGGGCTCAGGCTCAAGCAATACTCCTGCCTCAGCCTCCTGAGTAGCTAGGACTACAGGTATGCACCACAATGTCTGAATAGTTTTTCTATTTTTGTAGAGATGGTGTCTCCCTCTTGCTCAGGTTGGTTTTGAACTCCTGAGCTCAAGTGATCCTCTCACCTTGGCCTCCCAGAGTGCCAGGTTTATAGGTATGAGCCACTGCACCGGCCCACATTCCTCATTTATTCCCTAATGTCACTGCATCCCTTAGAATCTCACCTCAACTCTTTGAGCCTTTTGGGTGATCCTCTTTGAATGACCCTTCACCTTTTGCCATATCCCTACATGCTTCTTTCTTTTTCTAAAAAGTTTTTGAATAAGTTATTTAAAGTATACAGAGGTCAAGAAATGCTACAATAAACATTCATGGGTCATCGCCCAGATTTTCCTCCCTACCTTTCTGTACCCCTCCCTTTCTCCTTTTCTGCCATCTTTCCATGTGCATCCCACCCTATGCACTTCTCGAAATTTCCTAAAGAAGGTGGGGTAGGTGCAGAAAGGCTCAGCCTGGCTATACACCTTCCTCTAGGGTAAAACACACACACACACACACACGCACACACGCACACACACAGGTGGTGAGAATTAGAGAATTAGGTAGCTGACTGCAGGCTTTTGGAAGGGCAGGCAAGGAATTATTACCTTCCAAGTAATTTGAGTATCCCTAATACCTTATTCCTGCATTTTAGATATGCTCTTCCAGACTGGATTTATCCTGGTATTTTTGCCTTTGAAATTAGAATTTCTTTGCCCATAATAATCTGTAATATGTGAAACATGTTGGAGATGGGCTTCTGTTTCCTTCACCTCTAGACATACACATAAACTTTAAGTGAGGGACTATCTTGAGCCTCCTTTCAGAATAGAGTGAGCTACTTCCTTTCTGCTCTCATAGAAACAGGAGGGGGGCCAGGGCTAATACCTGGGTATGAGTACAAATAGCTTTCTTGACTCTCTTTTGCCTCCTTTTGTCTCCTTATTACTCTGTAGAGCTTCCCATTAGAGGGCTTTATGTTGTTCCTTTTTAGAAATACTTATTAACTCTTGGTCATAGACTTCACTTTCCAATTTTCCCTTGAACTTAATGTCTCCAATTAGGATTCCAAATTACAGAATATCTTTCAGGAACGATTTTTAGTATGATTTAGAGTACAGACGATCTCTAGGGAGACAAACAGAGTTACACATAAAATAGCCTAAGGAATTTAAAAAAATATATTCCCATTCTCTTTTGGTAGAAGTGGTAGAATTACAATGAATGGAAATGGTACTATGTTTTTCTCACTTCTCATTTGTTTTGGACCACAGGCTCCATTCTGATATAGAATTCTTTCCTGCTCAGCATTTCAGTGATAATTCTCCCCATGGTCTATAGGATCCCTGTTCTCCTTGTTTCTATAGCAACAGTCCTGTGTTGCTTGGCTAGAAGCAATTTTCTGCTGCTGTGGTGAAGCCCCGTTTTTTCATTCCTTTCTCCATAGTTGCCTTGGTAACCACTCTCTTCCTCTTCTGGTCTCTAGATGGTAAATTCCACCCCCTCCTTTTTTCTCTCTCTAGTAACAGTCACCTGGTCATGACTTGGACAGTGCTATCCCATCTGTGAGTGAGCATACTCTGTCATGGTCAGATTGTCATCATGAAATCAGCCTCCCTTTTCCTTTAATTGCATCATTTCTCTGGCCTGCCATCTTTCTGGTGGTTGTCATGGTAACCATACCCTCTGAAAGTCTCCAGGCAAAGGTTCTACAGTTAACAACCATCATGTGAGAGTGTCTGCCAATATGTGGCCATGCATCTCCATTTTAAACCCAGCCCCAGGTGGGTACCACAAATTGGAGAGAACAAGGCTTTTGATCAAAGCAGGCTGGGTTGAGAAAAGGAGGTACAGGGGATGGAGAACTGGAAACCAGTGTTCTCCAAACAATATATGTGGCTACAAGGTGTAGGCTGGGTCTGCAAGAGTGGTCATTATGCCAATGGTGATTCAAGTGATTGAGAAATGTATTGGCAGTCATTCCAGGCAGGTCTGTCATATACTAGAAACTTCCAGAGGTCACTCCTCTGGCCCAAGGGGATCCTGGTGATATGACCTGAGAGCTAGGCAGAGCCAATCTCAGGAAGAAAGCAATTAGAACTCTTAAATTGGCTAAGGTTAGCATAATAGGTATTTAGGCACATTTACACATTACTGAAAATTTCTCTGCTCTTAGGCTGTTGCTCTTACCTCTATTTTTTTTATTCTTTATATTTTATTTTATTTTATTTTGAGACAGAGCGTCACTCTGTTGCCCTGGCTAGAGTGAGTGCTGTGGCGTTAGCCTAGCTCACAGCAACTTCAAACTCCTGGGCTCAAGTGATCCTCCTGCCTCAGCCTCCCGAGTAGCTGGGACTACAGGGCTCTTACCTCTTTAGAGAGGCAGATGGGGTGTTAACCATTATAATAATACAAAGTGTTCAACAAATGGTGGTTGTTTTGTGCCAGGGCATTGTAGTGTAGTGGGCACTTTTCAGACATTACTTCATTTTCTCCTCAAGGCAGTCTTGAGAGGAATTTAAAGATAAGAACACTGAGGCTAGGAGGTGAAATTAATGAAGGTCACACAGCTGGTAAGTGACAGAGCTGGTATGTGAACCCAGCTCCATTGAACTCCAAAGCCATTTCTTAAAATGTTGTGGAGAATTTCGGTCTTCTCTGGTCCTAATTTTTCCCACCCCACTTTAATCTGAGGGTTGCTACTACTTTATCGTTTCTGCCTACTTTCCTTTTCCTCTTCCTATTTTGTGGATCGTACTTTGTTTTTCTCTGTTCTCACTCCATCTGTTGCATCCTTTGGCCAAGGAGATGGAAAGTTTTGTCCTGCCTTCGGATTGCGTCTGAAGCTGTACTATGGGATGAAAACAGAAGCACAGCCGCCCTTACCTGGGAACTGGGTAGGTCTGATTCTGGAGAACGCCACACCTCTGGGCTTGCTGGCTCCCACACTAGCCAGGCAAGTCATTCTTCTCTCCATTTAACAATTACCGGGTACCAGGTACTGTGCTAGACACTAGAAATACAGCAATGACCTAGGCAGAATTTGTCCCAAGAAGTCAGACATTAAACAAGAGGCCAATATATAATTTTATATTGTAGTGCTATAAAAAAAAGAATTGGGTGCTGTGAAAAAGTAACAGGGACAGGTCTATTTTAGATAGGGCTGCCATCTCCCACTTAAGACGACAGCAGGTAGGTTAGGTCTGACACCAGATAAGTGATTAAGTGATGGCAGTGATGCCACGAACCTCCTAAGCTTGGGACTCTCGTTCCGCAGCTCCTCCTTTTGTACCCCACCTACTGAGCCCGAGATCCGCGCAGGCGCACTGACGTTTGCCATGGGGCCGACAGCTCTGGCGCAAGCGCCGATGGACTTAAGATGGCGGCGATGGCGGCTGTGGCGGCTGCAAGGGCGGTTTCTGTGGGCCCTGGGAGCCGGGTCCTGCATCAGACACTGCCTCTTGTAGTGATTCTCGGGGCCACAGGCACCGGCAAATCCACCCTGGCGTTGCAGCTAGGCCAGCGGCTTGGTGGTGAGATCGTCAGCGCTGACTCCATGCAGGTATGGCAGTGCGGCTGGCCCCGGGCGCCTGGGAACGCTGGAGGTCGCGTGTGGGCTCTGGCCGAGTGGACACCTACTTTGTCCCATGGTCATAGTAGGTGAACCCCGAGGGCTGTGAGGACGGAGGGGGTAGGTGAAGGGAACCCATAGTTACTGGCGCCCACCATATGCCAGATACAGTGCTGGATGTTTCTCTTCCTCTCATTAACTTCTCAGGACATTACTGTTTGGTAGGTACTGTTATTATCTCCATTTACGGATGAGGGAATTGGGACCTAGGGTGGTGAAACGACTTTCTCCGAGTCAGGTAGCGAATAAACGGAGGAGATGGTATTTGAACCTACAAGGTTGACATATTGTCGTCCAATAAATATCTTTTGAAGGATAATTGTTCCAGAGGTTTTGCTAGAACTCTAACCCTACCTAACCCAACGAGACCAGGATAAATTGGATACCACCTATGAGTTGTCTGCTCGGCGAGTGGGACAGGGTAGACAACAGACCTGGAATCTAGTCCTGAATCTGCCGTAGGCCACGTGACTTAGGATTAACAATGTCGTTATTTGGACATTATTTTATTTCTCTGTAAAATGGGGAAAATGTCACCTACCTCACAAAGCTATAGTGCTTACTAAATGATATCATGAGTGCTAGAATGAAGAACACGGTGGCCTGTCCTGAAGAAGGCCAAACATGTGATAAATGCTGGTTGAAGCTGAGCTTTTTAAGTCTATTGGCTGATCCAAGTTGAGGGGGCTTTGTCCTGTCTTTGAGATTGGAGGCCCAGAAGGGGTGTACTCATTGCATCTGGGAGCATTTGTGCTCTATTGAAAGTGGGTAACATTTTGGATAACTCTCTGGTGGAGAAATTACAACAGCTATTTGTTGAAGAGAATTTACAGTTATGAGTCTTCAGAGAGTAAATGAGATATTGGATATGAAATGCATCTGATGGGTACTCAGCAGGGAAGGGCAGTTCTTGCCCCTGGTGTACCCCATAGGCCTCCAGGCATGGTTTCTACCCTCATTGGTTCATTTGGGGTGACAAGACCATCAGCACACATAAAACAGCAGGGTAATTCAGAAAGCATTTATTTGCATCTTACTTTGTGCCAGTTTGGGGAGACAGTTTAGCTCAAATCCCAGCCTTGTCTTTTTCCAAGATAGGCAACTTCAGCCTAGCCTCTTTGTGCCTTTGTTTCTTCTTCTGTAAAGTAGGAAGGATAATATCAATAACCATAACATTATTATGATGATTAAATGAGATAAAGTATGTGAAGTTGTTAATACAACATATGGCACATAGTAAGAGCTAAAAATATGGTAGCTGCTATTCTCTGCAAGGCCCTCTTGGAGAGACAAAACCATAATCCCTATCCTTAAATGAGTTTTAGTCCAGCTAAACATGAAACAAGGCAGAGCTAATATGTGTTTGAACGGAGACATTAATGGTGCTTTGCAAGGTGGATGGGGTTAGGAGGAGAGAGACTACAGGTGCTAAATTTTATGATAAACTATTAAGTATTACAGACTTTCTGGGGAGAAATCAATGAAGGCGGGCATAGTCATGGAAAGCTCTTTGAAAAGGGGCTTGAAAAATAGGTCAAGTTTGGATAGGTAAGAAAGAAGAAAAGGCATGTCAAAGAAAGGAACATAAGTGAAGGTTTAGAAGGTGAAATGGGCGTAGTGTGTATGTAGGACGATGAAAGCAGACTGTTCAATAGCGAGGTATTATAGATATTATGGAGTGGGAGATGAGTAACATGATGCAGGCAGTGTGTAAGCAGCATTCATATGTCAACAGCATGCATGATGAATTTGGGGTGGGTGGGAGGTGCATACAAAGAAAAAATCCAAATACGGTGTCATAATAGATCTTTGGCCAATACTTGGGGACTTGAGTACTATGGTTTCCAGTAAGATGGAGTTAAACCGATAATATCTAAGGTCCATTCCAGTCTTTATGTTCTATAATTTCTATAATTCTGAGTTGATGTGGTGTTAGTGGGATGGAGAGGAAGAAAAAGATGTAATATTTTAATTATTTTTCTTTTTTTTTCTTTTTCCTTCTGTAAAAAGATGTAATATTTTGAAGGCAGTATCATGTTATAATATGAATTAATCACTGATTGGGGAAAGAAGAGAATAATTTCCACAATGTGATTCGGGAATCAGTTTGGGTGCCTGGGAGAGTGTGGTGAACCTGGAAGTCAGAAAGATCTTGCAGAGCACATGGGAGTGGCAAGAAGACATCAGAGAGGAAGTCTAGTTAGTGAATGTGTGGAAAATGCTACGGATGTGAACTCACTTCAGAACGCTTGTGCTTGTTCCCTCTCCCTGGTGGACCCTCTCCTTCTATATAACCACGTGGCTTGCGCCCTTTCTTCGTTCAGGTCTTTGCTCAGGTGTCACCTTATTGAGACCTTCTCTGACCCGCCCCCGCCTTGGTCCCTGTCAAGAAAGTGTTCTGAATAAATCATCTTAATTTTTCATCTATTAATATCTGTAAGTAAGTTAGCAGGTTCTTGCAATGAGAGTTGGATATAGCTATAGTTGGATATAGCTGTAGTAGCTATTACATTCTCAGAAGTGTTTCTTTACTCATAACTGTGTACCATAAGGTGAAGTTGCTCGAGGTCTTGCTCACTGTAAAATGGGCCACATCACTGGGACATTTTATGCCTCATTTAGTGTTGATGATATGGTAGATCCTTAATATTTGATGAACTATTTTATTAAAATGGCACATCTTAATTCATTCAGGTTCTTCCTGTGGTTTGAAGTAACTAGAATATGAGAATTCAATTTCTTTCATCCTTTGGATGCCACGAGGATTAATTAACATATGAAAAACTCGAAGAGTATTGAGCTTTCTGAACTGGCTATAGGTTGTGTTTAATTTTGATTATACCCTGGATATTCATAACATTTCTTTTTAATCCCTGTTGGAAAACTTTGATCTTTAATTTTACTTTTCAGCCCAAATAATGAAATAAAGTATCCATGTCCCATTCACTGTGCGTTAAGGAAATAGGCCCAAGGTCTTAGAGTAAGTAGCAGACCTGGAGTTGCACCTAGGTCTCTACTTTCCATGCCCAGTGCCTTATCCGCTACACAAAGCCATGCCCTTTAGATGAGGCAGGAGCTATGGGATTCAGTCATTAGAGTGGTTCTTAACTTGTATGGCACTCATCCTTCATACGAATGTGCTACATTTTGATCAGGATATAAAATGTATTTTAGGATTCATATTGTGAATCATAGCATGAATTTGTAGTGACGTCTGTCAAGTGGAGTGTTGAGCTGACTGGCAGCCACTTGATGGGTTGTAGGGTGATAAAATTTAATGTCAAGTTGGTACTAAAGACAGACAGTGTTTATTTGAACAAAGGAGAAATTTGGCCTTCTGGAGAGCCTACAGAGTAGTAAACTTCTTTGTTGTAACAGCCCCACAGACCAGAGGGTGACCAAATGGAAAGTGTGATAATTAGAAAGTTTTTTCAAGTTTCCAAATTGAGTTTTTAAAAATCAATATTTGCATTTTAATAATCCCTTTTGGTATGCTGCCAAGAATGTTGCATTCAGAATTGTACCGGTAACTCAAAAACTATTGTAAAACACTGCCTTAAATCTTAAATTATCTTGTACCTCATGCTTCTTTTGTCACCCCTTGTCCTACCTTAACTGTAGCATCATCCGAAGGCAACCCCTATAAGGGCCCTTGCTGTCAGGGGAAGTACTTATCTTTGTAAACATTGGATAAGTAAGTGTTTTAAGCTTCTTTAAAGTAAAACTATAATGGGATTTTTAAGGATAGTATGTCTAGAGTGATAATTTCTTCATGGAATGTGCTATGTATGCAGTGACTTGCTTCTAGAGCCACTTAGCATCTGAAGGTCCTGCCTGGCCTCTTGCTTCCCATTATTCTTATGTGCGGGATTTGTGGAGCAGGAAGACAGAACTACTTTCTGAGGGATCATTTGCTTAGGGTGTCCTGTTGGGCTCTACTGTGGATTTCTGCATGGCAGGTCTGACAAAAGTGAGAAACAACATTTGTGCTTAATTTTCTGAGTTTCCTAAACCCTGGTTGTTTCACAAATTTTTGAAAGAAATATTCTCATTTGATAGTGAGAGTCTGAATTCAAGGAGGACAGGTAATACAATCCCTGTTTTCCAGGATGGAAAAACTGAGGTACAGAAAGATTAAAGAGCAGTCTAGAGATCACACTACAAGACACTGGGAATTGGATCTGGGTCTACTAACTCATTTGTAGAGTCTGATATATTTCAGGAAGATGATACTGAAGGTCTTCTTTTCAGTCTGAGTCTTTATCTTGGCATGTAAATTCAAGGTACAATGCATCGCCTTCAGTGATGAGATGAAATATTGTACTGAGAAACTTGAAGGTACTTGCCAAACATGTACAATGACTGGCTGGAAATACAGACTACTAACTATATGCTAAGAGAAAATAAACAAAGTGTTCTGTTTGGGTTTATAGAGAGGAAGTATCTCTAATGCCTCAATTCTTCAAGTCCTCTGGAGAAGCAGTAGTCATACACAGAGGCACAGTTCCCTTTGTGTTTGCTTAAATCTACAAGAGGAGAAGCAAATGATTTTTGGCAGTCTGACTAGTAGGCAGGGTATGTGTCATCTAACAGATGTGGACTCTGTGTTCTTTTTGTTTGCTTTGGGACATAATTTAGGAGCAGTGTTTTATACCAAAGGATGGACTGTCTGATAGTGCTCAAGGGAGATCTGGGATGCATGGGGGAGGGGTACGAAAGGAGAGATGCGATGGTGCATCACAGTGGTCTAATAGAAGTGCAATAAAAGGCAGGAAGACCTGTTAACCTGTTAACTGGGAGAGGTGGGGCCAATCTGGAGGCGATTTGCCACAACTGACAGAGGGAATCTTTTAAAAGGACTGAGCCTGACAAGAGGCTAAGAAGGAAATCTCGAATTTTTTGACTCATCTAACATCTGATGAGTTTATAAGTCCCTTGGTTTTCCTTTGGCTATAGTGGGTGTTTTGTTTGTTTGTTTGTTTGTTTTTTTAAGACAGAGTCTCACTCTGCCAGCCTGGGTAGAATGCAGTGGCATCATCATAGGTCATTGCAACCTCAAACTCCTGGGCTCAAGTGATGCTCCTGCCTCAGCCTCCCGAGTAGTTGGGACTACAGGCCCATGTCACCATGCCTGGCTAATTTTTCCTATTTTTGGTAGACATAGCATCTTGCTCTTGCTCAGGCTGGTGTCAAATTCCTGAGCTCAAGTAATCCTCCCACCTTTGCCTCCCAGAGTGCTAGGATTACAGGCGTGAGCCACCGTGCCTGGCCTCCTTTGGGTACAGTTTGAAGCTGGGTAGGTTGTACATATATGGTCACTTTTTTGCAGCTACAGGGAGAACTTTGATGTCAAACCTTCTCTATTACATAAGGAAGGAGAAGTGACTACTGGCCAGTTGGGAAATCAAAGGAGAGCACAAATGAGGCTTGCAGATTCAGATTCATGAGAGTGAGGTGCTGCCCTCATGCTTCAGTGCCTGGGGCAGGGTGTTGAAGCAGCTATACTTCAAAAAGAAGTATTTGAGGGGTAAAAGTTACTCGTAGTGTATAGGAATTCACATATGTGCTCCAGTGTGACTGAATGGAGTTGGTTTTGATTTCTTGTGTAGTTTGTTGGATTCCTTAGATAAATTTGATCAGACCAGGATCCTGTTTACCTCCTTGCTAACCTTTGGGGCTCTGCTTCTGAACAGCAGCCTCACTGCTCCACCCTCCTTGTGGCAGCCAGAGTTTAAGCCCTCACCACTGCACCATACATGATGATGATGATATTACTACTTACTGAAAATAAAAACAAGAATAATATATATGCCAGGCTGTCTAAAAAGTTTGACATATATTATCTCATTTAATATTCTCAATGTTCTCACCACAGCCTTCCCCCACCCCTATTCAGAGACAGGGTCTTGCTCTGTTGCCCAGGCTGGAGTGCAGTGGTGTAATCATAGCTCACTGTAACCCTGAACTCCTGGGCTTAAGTAATCCTCCTTCCTCAGCCTCTCAAGTAGCTGGGACTCTAGGCACATGCCATCACACCCAACTAATTTTTTGAATTGTTTTTGTAAAGACGAGGTCTCACTCTGTTGCCCAGGCTGGTCTCAAACTCCTAGCCTCAAGCAATCTCCTGCCTTGCCCTCCCAAAGTGCTGAGATTACAGGCGTGAGCCACTGCACCTGGCCACTTACAACCTTTTGAGGTACAGCCTATTATTATCTCATCCCCACCAAAAATTACCTTCTTCAACTCTGATCTCCATGCTATTCTGTATTTTCCCCTCTAGTTTCTCCTATTTATTTATCCATTCATCCTCCATCCCATTATTTATCTTTGTACCACTGTGTACACTTTATCAGGCAGAAAAGAGGGAAGAATAATGTTCTTGAGAAAAGAACAGCATGAGCAAAGACAAGAGTAAAAGTGCATGGTATGTTTTCAAGGAATGCCCAGCAACCATCTGGCGTAGGAGGTGAAATTAAAAATGTAGACCATGGGAACAAATTATTGAGCCCCTTGAAAGCATATTATGATGTTTGGGGTTTTAAACAGGGAAGTAGTAGTAAATCTATTTCATGGGGTAACTGATGTCTGGGTGGAGAATGGGTTAGAGAGGGAAAAACAGTTTAGGGTTCTGTTACATTAACCTGGGGGAGAAGTGTTGGAGCTTGGCTGAGGAAAAGAGGTAATAACCATTTTGACATTTTGGAAACAGAACCAATAGGATTTTGGTTATTGAATTGGAAGCATTATGAAAAAGAAAAATATGAGAACAAAGCCTTTTTGTGTTTAGAAAAAATGAGACATGCTTATTGAAAAGAAATCCAAATAACACTAAAGAGTTCAAAGAAAACATAACCATAATCTTAACATCTGGGGGCAACCATTTTTAATATTTTGGTGCACGTGCTTCCAGACATTTGTCTGTGTATTTATGCACATGTATATATGTTTTTATGCTAATAAACTCATATAGTACATGCTGTTCTGTATTCTTTTTTTCCCTCTTAACAATATGTTAAGGATATTGTTATTTGTTACTATATAACTCTTCATAAGTTGTCTCAGCCTGGGGCAATTGTCTCGCAGGAACATATGGCGATCTCTGGAGATATTTTTGGTTATAGTAACTAGGGAGATGGGTTCCTGGCGTCTAGTGGGTAGAGGCCAGAGACATTGCTAAACATTCTAGTAGGCATAAGATAGCCCTCAACAACAAAGAATTATCTGGACCGAAATATCAATAGTACTGAGGTTGAGAGACTCCGTTCTACATTATTATTATTTTAAATTTTGGAGTAGTTGTAGATTTACACAAGAATTTCAAAGATAGTACAGAGAATTCCTGTATACCCTTCATCCATTTTGTCCTAATATTAACCTCTTACATCATCATGGTACATTTATGAAAACTAAGAAATTGACATAGGTACAATACTATTAATATTAACTAAACCATAGACTTGGATTTCACCAGTTTTTTCACTAATGTCCCTTTTTTGTTTCAGGATCCAATTTAGGATACCATATTGCATTTAGTCATCATGTACTCTTTGTCTCCTCCACTCTGTGACAGTTTTTTAGTCTTTCTTTTTCTTTCGTGACCTTGATACTTTTGAAGAGTACTTGTCAATTCTTTTATAGATGCCCTTGAGTTTGGGTTTTGTTTTCTCATGATTAGACTGGCATTATGGATTTTGGGAGAGCATACCACTGAAGTGGGTTACCCTTCTCTGTGCATCCTGTCAGGTTGTGATATCAACCTGATATCAGCATGGTTTATCATTGTTAACATAGGTCATTTGGTTAAGGTATGTCTGTCAGATTTCTCTACTATTAAAGTCACGATTTTTCCCTTTCCATATTGTTTTCCCTTTTCATTTCCACAATATAAGAATATCCAGTCATATTTGTTAGAAATGAGTTGCCAAGTCTGGCCCCGACTGAATAGAAGGAGAATTAAGCTCTACCTCCTAGAGGGAAGAATATCAAAGAATTGCCGATATGTTAAAAACATCACAGTAATTAATAAATATTTTAGAGGAGATACTTTGAGGCTATTCAGATATCCTGTTTCTCCTTAAAGTTTAACCCACTAATTTTAGCATTCATCAGTGAATTTTTCCTGCTGCAGTTGCTGTGGTAATTTCCTTTATTCCTTCTACTTTATTTATTTATTTATTTATTTTTGAGGCAGGTCTCGCTCTGTTTCCCAGGCTGAGTGCAGTGGCGTCATCATAGCTCACTGCAACCTCAAACTCCTGGGCTCAAGCCATCCTCGTGCCTCAGCCTCTGCAGGAGCTGGGACTACAGGTGCATGCCGCTGCACCCAGATAATTTTTCTATTTTCCATAGAAATGGGGTCTCGCTCTTGTTCAGGCTGGTCTCGAACTTCAAGCAATCCTCCCACCTCAGCCTCCCAGAATGCTAGAATTATAGGCATGAGTCACTGTGCCCAGCCCCTTCGACATTTATTAATGGAAATTCTACAAATATTGTCCCTTCTCCCCCATTTATTTTTACCGTTTACTTAACATCATTATGGATATTTAGTTTATTCTTTGGGTTTATAATCCAGTACTACATTATTTATTCTGTTGCTTAAATTGTTCCAACTCTGGATATTGGGTACTCTTACATAGACTCTTGTGTACTTTGACATGCCTCCAACTTTGTGTATGTGTGTGTGTTTGTGTTTAGTATATCTTTTACTTTCTGGAACTACAAGATGCTTCTAGTGATCTAGTCCCTCTCAATGGAAAGAGTTAGGAAATACTATGTACATATACTAATCTATGTATACACACATATCTATATTTCTGTATCCATTTGTGTGTGTGCGTGTATGCAGGAGTTCATACTCTGCATCTCTCTGGCTTTAATCCAGCACCACAGGGTTCTTTCTAGTCTCTCCCTACTCCTGCCCCTCACCTCCCTTGCTTACTTGTGACTTCTTTCTCTGAGAGTTAAGAAATCTGGCTGTCATTGTCTATAGTATATTTGCTTATTTGTGTAACCTGTAAAGTAGTTTCAGTAGTTTCTCCTGTGAGAAACAAATATACCAAATAGAGTACAATGTTTGTGTACAGTTTTTTTTTGTTTGGTTTTAGCCTTCCAGGATCCAGTAATGACATTGTTTTACAAAGTTACTTGGGTCAGCTCCTCCCCCACCCCCCCATTTCCCACAGTGAGGTTACGTCAGATGGTTGTAATACAGTTAGATTCATTTGTTGCAGTCTATCCTGTGTTCCCCAGACATTCTGGTTATTTCTTTAAATTTGTGTACAGCAAAGTACACTTTTTGTGGTATACAGTTTTGTGGGTTTTTTTTTTTTTTTTTTGAGACAGAGTCTCATTCTGTTGCCCTGGCTAGAGTGCCGTGGCATTAGCCTAGCTCACAGCAACCTCAAACTCCTGGGCTCAAGTGATCCTCCTGCCTCAGCCTCCCGAGTAGCTGGGATTACAGGCATGCACCACCATACCTGCCTAGTTTTTTCTATATATTTTTAGTTGTCTGATTAATTTCTTTCTATTTTTAGCAGAAACGGGGTCTCGCTCTTGCTTAGGCTGGTCTCGAACTCCTGAGCTCAAACAATCCGCCCGCCTCGGCCTCCCAGAGTGCTAGGATTACAGGCGTGAGCCACCGCGCCCGGCCAGTTTTGTGAGTTTTGACAAATGCATAGAGTCAGGTGTCCACCATCACAGTACCATACCAAATAGTTCCATTGCCCTAAAAATTCTATGTGGCCTCTTTGTAGTCAACCCCTCTCTGTCCCCTAACCTCTGGCAATAACTTACCTGTTTTTTTTATCTCTATAGTGTTAACCTTTTCCAGAATATCAAAAAATGGAATCATACAATATGTAGCCCTTGGCGTTTGGCTTTTTTCAGTTTGCAAAATGTTTTTAAGATTCTTCCATGTTGTTGCGTGAGTCCATTACTCTTTATTGCTGAGTATTATTCCATTGTATGGATGTACCATAGTTTGTCCATTCACCTATTAAAGGACATCTGGGTTTCTAGTTTTTGGTGATTATAAAGAAAGCTATGGTAAACATTCACATACAGGTTTTTGTGTGAACTTAAGTTTTCACTCATTTCATTTGGATGAATACCTAGGAGTGGGATTACTGGATTGTGTGGTAACTTTGTGGTTTAACTTTATAGGAAACTACCAAACCGTTTTCTAAAGTGGCTATGCCATTTTGCATTCCCACCAGCAATGGACAAGAATTTCTGTTCCTCCATATTCTTTCTAGCATTTGGTATTGTCAGTTTAAAAAAAAATTTAGCAATTCTAATAGGTGTGTACTGGTATCTCATTGTGGTTAATTTACATTTCCCTAAAGACTAAGGATGTTGAGCTTTTCATATGCTTATTTGCCATCTGTATATTTTTGGGAAGTGTCTGTCAGATCTTTTGCCCATGGGTGGGGTTGGGTTGTTTCTTTTCTTGTTGAATTTTAAGGGTTCTTTATATATTCTGGATACAAATCCTTTACCAGATAAGTTATTTGCAAAGAATTTTCTCACAGTCTGTGGTTTATTTTTTCATTCTCTCCACAGTGTCTTTCATAGAGCAGATGTTCTAAATTTTTGTAATGGCTAATTTATCTATCTACCACCTCTGTCTAGTTGAAAAACATTTTCATCTCCCCCAAAAGAAAAGCCATACCTACTAAGCATTACTCCCCATTTCCCCTTCTCCCTGGCCCCTGGCAACCACCAGTCTGCTTTCTGTCTCTATAGATTTACCCATTCTGGGTATTTCATATAAATGGAATCGTACAATATATGACCTTTTGTATCTGACTTCTTTCACTTACATTAGTTGTAGCATGTATTGGTGCTTCATTCCTTAGAATAATATCTCATCGTATGTATATACTATAGTTTGTTTATCTGTTGGTGGGCGTTAGCACTTTTAGGCTATTGTAAATAGTGCTGCTGTGAACACATGTGTACATGTATTGGTTCTAGTATCTGTTTTCAATTGTTGCAGGTATGTACCTAGGAGTAGAATTGCAGGATCATATGATAATTCTGTGTTTAACTATTTGAGGAACTTCCACACTGTTTTTCACAGTGGCTGTAGCATTCTACATTCCTGCCAACACTGTACAGGGGGGTACCAATTTCTCTATGTCTTCTCCAACAGTTGTTATTTTCCATTTTTTTTAAAATTATAGCCATCCTAATGGGTATGAAAGTGGTATTTCACTGTAGTTTTGATTTGTATTTCCCAATGACTAATGATGTTGAACATTTTCTAGTGTATTCGTTGGCCATTTGTATCTTCTCTGGAGAAATATCTATTCAAGTCCTTTGCTCATTTTATTTTTTTTTTATTTATTCATTTATTTTGGGGGGACAGGGTCTCACTCTGTCGCTCAGGCTGGAGTACAGTGTATGATCATATAGCTCACTGCAGCCTCAAACTCCTGGGCTCAAGTGATCCTTCTTCCTCAGCCTCCCGCCTCAGATGGGACTACAGGGGCACCACCATGCCCAGCTAACCTTTGCTCATTTTTAAATTGGGTTGTTTGGCCGGGCGCGGTGGCTCACGCCTGTAATCCTAGCACTCTGGGAGGCCAAGGCGGGTGGATTGTTTGACCTCAGGAGTTCGAGACCAGCCTGAGCAAGAGCGAGACCCTGTCTCTACTAAAAATAGAAAGAAATTAGTCAGACAGCTAAAAATATATAGAAAAAATTAGGCAGGTATGGTGGCGCATGCCTGTTGTCCCAGCTACTCGGGAGGCTGAGGCAGGAGGATCGCTTGAGCCCAGGAGTTTGAGGTTGCTGGAGGCATGATGATGCCACTGCACTCTAGCCTGAACAACAGAGCGAGGCTCTGTCTCAAATAAATAAATAAATAAATAAATTGGGTTGTTTGTCTTTTTATTGTGGAGTTGCACACCTTACATTTTGATACATATTGCCATACTACTTTCTAGAAAGTTTATACTATTAATAGTAGTATGTCTATTTTCCTTCACACTTGCAATTCTTTGTTACCCATCTTTTTCATTCTTATCAGTCTGGTAAACAAGAATGGAGTTCATTTTAATTTCATTTCTTTGTGAGGCTAATTGTCTTTTCAAGGTTGTATTGGCCATTTTTTTTTTCTTTTTTGAATTTTTTGTTTGTTGTGCTCATTTATATAATGCCTTTCAATTTTGTGTTTATTGATTTGTCAGAGCTTTTTGTGTATTGCGGATTTTAACCTTCTGTACAGTCTCATGTATTGGAAGTATGTTTTCAGCTGGTCATTTATTTTTTGACTTATGATTTTGGGGGGGGCATGCAGAGATTTAAAATTTGTATATTCTTGTATACTTTTTTAGGAGTACATGTTAGTTTTAACACTCTTTTTAGAAAGAGTCCATGTCTGAAGTTTATAATCTTTTGAGTTGTTGGAACTTACAGAGCTGAATAAAAAATGTCATTGATTGTTTAGTGTAAATGAACACATACCCAGGGCTTTCTTGCCTTCTTCTTTTATTTTTTATTTTCTTTATCAAAAGACAATTGAAGCATTTTTTTTTTTCTGCTTTCTTGCCTTCATTGGGCCTGTTCCTCTTCCCTTGGAGTTCCCTACACTTATGTGTGGGTAATTGCAGATTAACCGTGGGGTTCTGCATTGTCCAGGCTTACACAGGTGTGGATATGTTTGGTTAGCTACCCAATCATTTTCTGCTCTTGCTCTCTCTCTCTCTCTCTCTCTCTTTTTTGGGTTTACATCTTAACTGCCAAACACAGTCCTTGTAACAATGGTTCTCAACCCAGGCTGCACATAGAATCACCTGGAAAGCATTAAAAAAATACTGATGCCTGGACTTATAGTGGTCAGTAAATATCTGTTGATTAGAATTAGATGATTTATTAATACCTAACTCTTCAGATGCCAGTATTCTCTCCTAATTCACAGTCTGTCTTTAAAGTCTCCATTTGGCCTGTTAGGCAGTTTTATTTATTGGGAAAACTGGGTTTTTTAGTCCCAGCTCTACCACTAACGCACTGTACATGTAAACTTGAACAAGTCACTGACTTTCTCTAGGGCTTAGTTTTCTCTTTGAATATATTAGAGAGGGGAAACACATTGGATTAGATCAAGGATTGGCAGATTTTTGCAGGTAAGAGCCAGATAGGCTTTGTGGGTCGTACATTGTCTGTCTTGGTGTCTGAAGCCCCTTTCAGGTCTAGCATTTTGTGGTTCTTTTCTTTCAAACCCTAGCCAGGGATCTTACCTCAAAGAGCCAAGGAAAATCTTGTTTAGCCACTGCCAATTAAGTATAGATAATGTCAGGCACTTATGTAGTACTCATCATCTGCCTCTCAATATTCTAAACATTTTACCTATATTAACTCTAATCCTCAGAATAACCTAAGGAGGAGTGTAGGTGTTCTTATCATCCACGTTGTACACATGAGGAAAGCTGAAACAAAGAAAAATTAAATCCTTAAATAACCTGCCAAATGATGGCTACAACTGGGTGGTAGAGCCAAAATTTGAACTCAGATAGTCTGGCTCTTTTATACTATATTGCCTCTCCCTAACTTAGACATACAGCTCTAAATACTGGAGCACCTCAGCTATCATAGGTATCCTAAGGTAAAATATCCCTGAAACCATCAAAGATGGGTCAATCTTGAGGCTGTAAAGATGGCCAAAGAGTAAAAACTTTGTTATGAACTTTATTTATTTTCTGTCTCTTCTTCTTCTTCTTCTTTTTTTTTTTTAAAGACAGGGTCTTGCTCTGTTGCCCAGGCTGGAGTGCAGTGATGTGATCATAGCTCACTACAGCCTGAAACCCCTGGGCTTAAGCAAACCTCCTGCCTAAGCCTCCCAAGTAGCTGGGACTACAGGTGCATGCCACCACACCTAGCTAATTTTTCTTGTTTTCTTTTGCAGAGACAGGGTCTTGCTATGTTACTCAGGCTGGTCTCAAACTGCTGGCCTCAAGTGATCCCACCATCTTGGTCTCCCAAAGTGCTGGGATTACAGGCATGAGCCACAGTGCCTGCCTGTTTTCTCAAATGAGCCCTTTGTTTCCATCTCAGCTTTATAGTCACATGGCATTGTCTGTGTATGTATTTCTAGCTTTCTCTCATGCTTATTCTTAAGAACCTTGAAGGGGTTCAGTGTGTGGTAGGTTGTCTTCTCAAGTTTCTGGAATTTAATTTCACCTCTGTAGGAATTCATTACTTAAAGCAAGCAAATAGACCAGAGTCAAATGGGGATAAAAATTCTACCAGTAAGAGGCAACAGAAACAGCTTGGGTTATAGACAGAGCATCCAGGCTTTAGTTCTGTCTCTGCTTCCAGCTAGTTATATGGCCAGGGAGCTCTCTGAGCCTCAGTATTCTCAAATATAAAGTTTCAGGTGATTGGACTGGATGATCTCTGGAATTTCATTATATCCATGCTTCTCTAGTGTTTGTAGGTGCACTTCCAAGTAGGCATTGCAGAGGCTCTGTGTGGCAAAGTTTCTCATGTTTTAACTTAAAAGTATATGCCAATTTTGCATTTTCTGCCCTAATCAATCTATATTTATTGAGATGTAAAAATATTTCAGAATTTTTTACCATGTAGTAAGATTGATGCTCCAAAAGAATGCATCACATACATATTATGCACTTCTCAGTTAGAAAAGTATGGCCTTTTATGATTCTAGTCTCTATTCCCCTAAGGTGAGACAGCCTTAGGAAAAATAAAAGCCATAATCTGCAGTATAAATTCCAAACCACCAGTCTCACCAGACTGACTGAACAGATCAGACACAGGTTCTCTTGCTTTCTGAGCATCTTAATCTGTCCAATTTATTCAGCATGTCTATATTTGCATTTGTGCCAAAGTTAAAAGGAATAATTGCCATGGTGTTTCTGCAGCTGATTCATTATTTCTAACCTAGTAACATTGTAAGTTAAAAAAAAAAAAAAGTTATCCTTTATATTAGGAAAGTAAAGTTAGCTTAGAGATTGACCTTTCCCCTACTCCCAGGATCTCTTCAGTTGAATTTGATTAAAGGAAAATCAACTTTCTGGTGAGTGTCAACATCCTTTAAAAAGATAATTTTTCCTTTCATGCACCTGTGCCAAAACTGTCTTTCTTTCTAAAGTTTGGACTGTCAGAACTAGAAGCAATGTTAGATGTGAGAAACTTGAGGTTCCAGTGGAGAAAGGGGCTTCCTAAAGTTACAAATCTGATTTGTATAGAACAGGGTTTAACGATATAGTGGAAATAGAACACTGACCATGAAGTCCGAAGACATGGATTCAAAGTTTGTTTCTGCCACTAACTAGCTGTGTGATTTTGGGCAGGTTACCTAATGTATCTGAGTTCCAGTTTCCTCATTGCTAAGAGGAGAACAAAATAACTTCGTAGGATGTGAAGCCCTTAACATAGAGTCTAGAATTCTGTACTTCACACATAGAATATTCATTGAGTATTTTCCATGTGTTAGGTGCTGTGCTAGATGCTGGCTATCTCATGGGAGAGAGTCTGGTTGAGCATGAAGTTTTCACTTGATGCAGTGGCAGTGGGAAATGTGAGGATGGTGAACTTTGAGGTAATTTTAGGACCTGCCATGGACAGAAATTGAGACAGGCAGATGGGAAATGTGAGGAGAGAGACAAGACAGACTGGAGCACTTCAGGTTTTTGGTTTGATTATCTAGGTCAGCGATCCCCAACCTTTTTGGCACCAGGGACCAGTTTCATGGAAGACAGTTTTTCCAAGGACTGGGAGGCGTCAGGGCCATAGCTCAGGCGGTGATACAAGGGATGGGAAGAGGCTGTAAATCTGGTCTGCGGCCCAGGGACTGGGGACTGCAGATCTAGGTGTTTCATCCAAATGTGGCTGAGAAGATAATTAGTTAAGTTTTGGTACCTGTTTGGGGGGTGGTGATGATGATGATGATGATGATAGCTAGCTAGCTAACATTTATTGACTGCTTTGTAGAAGGCCCTATTCCATATTCTTTGCATGTATTAATCACTTAATCATAACACTAGCCCTT
>NW_012148052.1:3061819-3088240 GCF_000956105.1 Propithecus coquereli
CCCGCCTCGGCCTCCCAGAGTGCTAGGATTACAGGCGTGAGCCACCGCGCCCGGCCCCCAACTTCTTATTGTTAACCGCTTTACTATACTTCTCTCATTAATGATGGAAATGTCTACTAGGCACTTGAATATACAGGTCTGGCACCACAAGAGAGAACTAGATTGTGGATATGGATTTTGAGAGTTGTAAGCACAAAAATGGTTGTGTAGGTCTTAGATGTTACCCGAAGAAAGTCTGTCATACAGAAAGGGCACGTAGATGCCATAAAGACTGCCATTTCTCAATATTGTTGCCACAACAGACATTGCTAATAGATCAGTGGCTGGCCTAAGTAAAGGAGACTGAGGAAGGGCCAGAAAGATAGGAAGAAAACCTGGCAAGAATGGTGCTATTGAAGCTGCGAAGGAGAGAGCTCAGTAGTATCAGATTTTTGCTTTTTCCATTACTTGTTTTGAGAGCCTAGTAGAAAATGTTATATTTGGCAGTCAGGGTTCCTTAGTGCTCTCAACAAGATATCCATGGGCAATGGAGAGAGCAAGCAGAGAAGGTGGATACTTGTATTGATCCATAATCCAAGGTTGTGGTTTTCAAGGCAGGTGTAATCCATAGAGGCAAGAAAGTGATTGAAGGACCTCAGGATTTGGATTGGGAAGGAAATGAAGTCAAAACGGGATGATAGGCTGGGCGTGGTGGCTCACGCCTGTAATCCTAGCACCCTGGGAGGCCCAGGCGGGCGGATTGTTTGAGCTCAGGAGTTTGAGACCAGCCTGAGCAAGAGCGAGATCCCGCCTCTACTAAAATTGGAAAGAAATTAATCAGCCAACTAAAAATATATAGAAAAAATTAGTCGGGCGTGGTGGCGCATGCCTGTAGTCCCAGCTACTCGGGAGGCTGAGGCAGCAGGATCGCTTGAGCCCAGGAGTTTGAGGTTGCTGTGAGCTAGGCTGACGCCACGGCACTCACTCTAGCCTGGGCAAAAAGAGTGAGACTCTGTCTCAAAAAAAAAAAAAAAAAGGGGGGGATGATAACTTGAGGGGAAAGAGCCAAATTAGGGGGCAGCTTTTCCTCTTGTTTGTAGACAGCTATGTTGGGACATCACAGCTAGCATTTAGACCTCCAGGGTCCGCCCAGTGCCCAGGACACTGCTGATTAGCATACTCATTAGGGCCACTCTGCATCACAGCCCCAAAGTGTTGGAGCCTTAAATGGATGAGATCTTTGGCTGTTTATGCTTAAAAATCTGGAAGAGTTTCTCCAAGATGAAATTTCTTTAGACTATTGACATTTTTTAGGCCAGATAATTCCTTGTTGTAGGGACTGAGGGCTGTCCTGTGCATTGTAGGATGTTTAGCAGCATCCCTGGCCTCTACCCACTAGATCTGCGGTCCTCAACCCCCGGGCCATGGACCCATAGTGGTCCTGCTCTGCAGCCTGTTAGGGACCGGACTGCAGAGCTCTGCCACCCCCCCCCCCCACACACACATTGTCGCACAGCAGGAGGTGAGTGGCAGGTGAGTGAGCAAAGCATCTGTATTTACAACTGCTCTCTATCCCTCACATCACTGCCTGAGCTCCACCATCCACCATCGCTCCCCACCCCCAACAGCAAGGAAAAATTGTCTTCCTTGAAACCAGTCCCTGGTGCCAATGGTGCCAAAAAGGTTGGGGACTGCTGCACAAGGTGGTAAGTAGCACCTCACCCCCGAAGTTGTGACAATCAAAAATGTTTCTGGACATTTCCTTGGTGAACAAAATCACTTCCAGTTGAGAACCACTGCTCTAGATTCTGTTGGTTTTCCTCTAGGTCTCTGTTGTAGATTTCTCTCGCCTTCTTTAGCTCCTCTGGGTACTTCAGCTCTGTTGATTTGGAGAGTTCAAGTTATTTCAGCCTTTTGGCCTTTTCCCAGAATTTTTTCATTCTGTAAATAAACCCTCAGTAGAGGTGAGACAAAGAGGTGTATTTCTGTATAATACCTGTTAATGTAATATAATGTTACATACGTTATAATGTTCAATGCCTAGAACATTAAATGTTTAATGGTTATGATATTTAAAGAATACTACAGAGTTAAACTTTAACATCTCTCATAAACTTTTATATCACTTACCTCCCTTTATTATAGCTATTTGTGTGTGTGTCTCTTGCTGGCTTGGACTCCTTAAGGACAGGGACTCTTTCTTAATCTTCTTTGCATGCCTAACATCTTGCAGAGTACCTGGCACCTAGTAGTAGGCTCTCAGTAAATGTTTGCTGAGATAAGTCGATTATGTTGGGTATTTGGCTAAGTGGGTTAAACCTCTAATTTTTCAGAATATTTCAGTGGTCAGGCCTCCCAAAGAAGCCAGAGGTCCCATAGGGTTGATTTGTGCAGAGAGAAGCATTTTATTCAAAGTCATTTCTATCTACACAGATCACAAGTGTCCTCTGGGAGAAGGAGAAACAGAACAGAGTGGCATACTGCTTTTAAAAGATAACACAGATCCTTTTAGCTCTTCCCAGCACCCAGGGTGACTGTTTTATAGCTAGAGTCGCACTGAAGCTATAATTGAATCTGGAAAATAGGGGAAATGTAAAGCATTCAGCTACAAATCTAACCTGTTAATGTTTTCTAGGCAGGTAATAAAATTATAAGACTGATTGTGGCATTTACAATATAAATGTCATCTAAACCTCTGGACCAAATGTGACATTTTTAAAACTGATTGGTTTCTAGGTTTGTTTAGATATTTATGCTTGGTGCAAATGTGTAAAATGGTGGTGTGTTCTTGCTCTTTAACTGTGTGGTATGATTTTAATTGATAAATAGCAAATACCCATAAAAACATAATTCATAACCGTACAGCTCAAAAAATTATCAAAAAGTGAAAATACCTATGTAATCACAACTCAGTTCAAGAAATAATAGCAGCTTTCTCAGTAATTTTGAAAATTTTATTTCATTGCTAATATTCACAGGTTTCTCATTGTGTCTGAAAGCTATCATCCAAGTCTTTTTAAAAAAAATTTTGGTAAAATATACATAAGATTTACTATTTTAACCATTTCAGTAGTCATTTTAACCTTTTCAGTGGCATTAAATACGTTCACATTGTTCTTTAACCATTGCTACTTTCCATCTCCAATACTTTTTTATTTTCCCTAAATGAAACTCTGCACTCATTAAACAATAAATCCCCATTCTCCTCTTCCCTCAGCTCTTCTTTATGTCTCTATGAATTTAACTGCTTTGGGTACTACACATAAATGGAATCATACAGTGTTTATCCTTTTGTGGCTGACTTATTTTACCTAGCATAAGGTCTTCAAAGTTTATCTATGTTGTATGATGTATCATAATTTCCTGCCCTTTTAAAGGCTGAATAATATTCCATTGAATGTATAGGCCACACTTTGTTTAACCATTTATCCATTGATGGGCATTTGGGTTACTTCCACCTTTTGGCTATTGTGAATAATGCTACTATGAACATGGATGTGTAAATATCTGTTCAACACCCTGCTTTCAATTCTTTTGGGTATATACCTGAAGCAGAATTGCTGGATCATATCATAATTCTATTTTTTATTTTTTGAGAAACTGCCATATTGTTTTCCATAATGGCTGCACCATTTTACATTTCCATCAGCAATGCATAAGGGTTAAGGTTTCTCTTCATGCTTGTCAACATTTGTTATTTGCTGGGTTTTTTTTCCTAATAGCCACGATGAGTGTGAAGTACAGCAGTACAGCCAAGTCTTTTTTAAAGAAACTTTTTGTTACAGAAATTTCCCAACATACAAAGAAAATAGAGGAAATAGTAGATTGAACTCCCATTGGACTCCCATTGAACTGCCACTGGTGTTGGTCCATGGCCTAGGTGATGGATATCACCTAGCCTCAATAGTTACAGCACTTGGCCAATCTTGTTTCAGTTATAGTCTGGCTCCCCTCCCCTCCTTGTTGCGGTGCAAATCCCAGTCAAATGCTTTCATTCCTATGTACTTTATATGAATGCAAGTATATGACTAGGCTATGTATACAGGTTAAGTATCCCTTATGCAAAATGCTTGGGACCAGAAGTGCTTTGGATTTGGGCTTTTTTCTGATTTTGGAATATTTGTATTATACTTACCAGTTGAGCATCCCAAATCTGAAAATCTTAAATCTGAAATGTTCCAGAGCATTTTCCTTTGAGTATCATGTCTGATGCTCAAAAGTTTCAGCTTTTTTAGCATTTCAGATTTTGGATTTTTGAATTTGGGATGCTCAACATGTACCTTTAAAAGTTAAGACTCTATAAAACCATACCATACCTAAAAATTAACAATAATTCCTTTATCATCAGATATCTAGTCAGTATCAGGCATATCTTTATATCTCATTTCTTTTAATCTGATGGTATAGGAGGCAGAGGGTTAATGAATCACTCAAAGATGACAATTTACATTGGTAACCAAGATTCGGTGCTTTTATGTGAATTAACAGTTTTTAATTTGTTAACTCTGAGGAAAAGAAAGCTCTGCTTTCTTTAAAAATTAATACTCTCCTTTCTGGAATTTGCTGGCATTTGTGTATACCATAAACAGTACAATAGGCCACTTCTTTTAGTAAATAAGGTGAGCCTAGTTCTGGGGTTATCTTCTGTTTCAATTATTAATATATTTATGTGTGTGTTTGTTTAAACTCACCATTTTAAAGGTCTCTAGAATAGCGGTACCCAACCTTTTTTACACTAGGGACCTGTTTTGTGGAAGACAGTTTTTCCATGGAGGGCAGTAGGGTGGGGGTAGGAGGTGGGGGAGTGTCGCCACCTCAGCTTCGCTTCAGATTATCAGGTGTTGGATTCTCCTGGGGAGCATGCAATTTGGATCCTCGCATGCGCAGTTTGCAATGGGGTGCGCAGTTTGCTGTGGGGTTCATGCTCCCATGGGGGTCCTACGCGCTGCTGATCTGATAGGGTGGGGGAGCAGGGCTTGGTTGGTGATGCGAGGGATGGGGAGCGGCTGTGGGTGCAGGTGGGGCTTTGCTCAGTCCCCGCCGCTTGCCTCCTGCTGTCTGGCCAATTCCTGGCAGGCATGGACTGGTGCCACTGGTGTTGGTCTGTGGCCCAGAGATTGGGGACCACCGGAGCTCTAGAAGATACACCGAGGCCAGGCGCAATGGCACTGACTGACACCTGTAATCCCAGCACATTGGGAGGCTGAGGCGGGAGGATCGATTGAGGCCTGGAGTTCCAGACCAGCCTGGGCAACACAGCGAGACAAAAAAATTAAAAACAAAACAAAAAACAAAAACAAAACCTTGAGAGGCCGAGGCAGGAGGATTGCTTGAGCCCAGGAGTTCGAGGCTACAGTGAGCTATGATCACACCACTGTACTCCAGTCTGGGCCACAAAGTGAGACCCTGTCTCTTTTAAAAAAAAAAAAAGAAGGAGAAGAAGAAGATACACCTAAAGGCATATCACAGGATAAAATTTTATCTAGTCTTCTTGGGTCTCTGATAGAACAAGTTGGAAGAGATATTTGTATTTTGGCTTTTTTCGAAGGGTGGGTAATTGTACATTTGCTGCTATGCATTTAACGCTGATTAACATTAATTAACACTAATCTTAGTGTAAAAAATGAGAATCCTTTTTACTATAACATACTTATCAATATTCAGAAATCCTCTACTGGCAAAATCAAGTTGTTGCTATGTGAGCTTTTTAACACGGGATCGTTTGGAATTCTAAGCTACAGCAAAGCCAACCAAAGCTGTGTGAAATGAGAGAGTTTGAGGAACACATAGTTATTAACTCTTTTCCCCTCTTTAGTTTTCTTACTTTGCACAGCGGAAGACCCCAGTGTATAATCTACTATACGACCCTTTATAAGGAAGTCTTGTTCAAGATACACAGAAAAGAACACCCTATGATTTACAATTCTATCATTTTTGAGGTGTAAGAATGCAAGTCTCCTGTCAGGCACAGATTAAATGAGCTAATAAAAAGGCAGAGCTAGTACTTTCCCTGTGGCTCTATTTATATTATTTTTTCGGTGTGCTGTTTTACTATTTAACAATTTTATTTACTTGAAGATAGCCTCTATCCTTGCTGGTAAATAACCTCAGTCACTAAGAGCACAGAGGCTTCAGAGTGTTAAACAGTGACACTGAAATTATTTCCCTTTCTCCTTGTGTTCTTGTGATAGTAGTTGATAGTAATTTAGGTAGTAATATAATGACCGTCATGTGGCAATTAGAGTGTGCCAGGCAAAAACTAAGTGCTTTTTACATGTAGTAACTCATTTAATCTTCACAAAAGCCCTAGGAATTAGATACTAGTATCCCCATTTTACTGATAAGGGATTGAGGCACAGAGAGGTTAGTAACTGACTACTCTAAGCACAAATAACCAGTAAGTGGCAGAGCTAGGAACTGATCCGAGGCAGCCTGGCGCCAGGGTCCTTCCTCCTAACCATTACACTGTACTGTACTTATTTGACACCCATATAAGTAAAGGGAAATGTGAGATAAAAAATGCTTTTAACATCTTTGTGGGCTCTACAGAACTTATCATTTGTTCATTCAGTGCTCCGTGTAGAATCAGTGATTACAGAGAGAACATTTAATCTCAAAGCATTCATCCCTGTTTTCAAACTAGTATTTTCAGATCTGTTCTCCATCTGAGACCGTGCAGTTAGAAAAAGTACACATGAACTTTTTAGTTGGATTGGCAGATCAAGAGCTTAGGGACAGGATATTGCCTTTGAGTATTTAGACTGTATGTGCTGACCCCTGAAGCAGTAATTTGGGTAGATCACAATGTTTCTACCAGAGTACAATAGTATTAGGGGTTCTGACTTCAAAGTATGCCTGTGTATGTTCTGTATGTATCTTTGTAGATAGGCCATTTCTCCACAAAGGAACCAATCTTATACAAATTCTGAAACCTTTTAGAGCCGTTTAAATCCAAGAAATATCTAAGCATTTTGAAGTAGAACTGTGAACAACAAATGCAAAATATTACCTTTCTGGAAACTTGTGATAAGTAGAATAAATAAAACAACCTGCCCATTTTTAAATGCATAAAAAAGTTCAAGCCTAAAGAACTTCCTTTTAATCTTGCAGAATTAGTTCTCACTTGGGTATGGATTTACATACCCTTCTTATCTTAGTCTGAGCTAATAGCTACTGTTTGATAAGAAAACCAATCCTCTGTTTTCTTTCTTTGTCTTGGGTTTTGTAGATCTGGCTGCGCTCTCTTCTACCCTGGTGCTTTGAGTCAGTCAAGTGTTTGGCTGGAGGGAGGGATAGATCACCCTTTCCACCCATCTAAGATGCATGTTATGGAGGCATATAGCTTTCTCATGTTAATTTTCTTTCCCCTAGGTCTATGAAGGACTTGACATCATCACCAACAAGGTTTCTGCCCAAGAGCAGAGAATCTGCCGGCACCACATGATCAGCTTTGTGGATCCTCTTGTGACCAATTACACAGTGGTGGACTTCAGGAACAAAGCAACTGCTCTGATATCCTTAGGAAAGATAGCAACTAGACTTGGTGGCTACAGAGCAACCCAAGCCAAGAAAGAAGTTTGCTTTTAGTGGCAATTGTTTAAGTGAGGGTACCCAAGACCAAATTGATAGCGTCCTTATCAGACTATGGATTGAAAGATACAGTGCCCTTGAAACTCAAATTCTTGTCTTTAGACTGCAGCATCAGCATCCCCTGGGAACGTATTAGAAATGCTGAATTTTGGTCCCCACTCCAGACCTACTGAATTAGAATCTGCATTATGACACAAGTCCCAGGTGATTTATAGTCACTTAAAAATTTGAAAAGCACTGTTACAGTGATGAGAACATTGATTTAGGAATCAGAACATTTGTGTTCTAGTCCTGGAACTGTCTCTTTTGGCCATGTGAATTTTATTGGGTAAACCATTTACTTAATCCCACTGAGCTTCAGTTTCCTGCCCTTTAAATGGGGATTAAATTTAATTTAAAATTTATTGGAGTTACAGTTAAAATTTCAAAGGGATTATTGGGTGAGGAAGTATTGGAAAAAGTAGTTCTGGGTAAAACCAATAAATTTTTGAAAAAAGAATAATATAAGGGGGACTGCCATTTATTTAAATATCCAGGCTCCCTTTAATATCTGGATTGCCGTGTATTAAAACATATTGAAAAGTTATAATAATTATAACAGCATGGAGTTTATGTAATCTAGATAAATATATGGCACAGAATAGAAAACCCAGATATAGATTCAAATGGACATATGTATTTAGATTATGATCAAGGTGATATTTCAAAATAATGGCGAAATAATGAAGTTTAGTCAGCCCTCAATATCCACAGGTTCCACATCCACAGATTCAACCAACCGTGGATTGAAAATATTTGGGAAAAAAAATAACTATAACAATAAAAAATAAAAACCAATACAGTATAACAACTTTTTATGTAATATTTACATAAAATACTACATAAGTATTTACATTGTATTAGGTATTATAAGTAATCTAGAGATGATTAAAGTATATAAGAGGACATGCATATATATGTAAATACTATGCCATTTTATATAAGGGACTTGAACATCCTTGGGTTTTGGTATCTGAGTGGAGTCCTGGAACTAATCCCTCATGGATACCAGTGGACAACCGTAGTTCATAATTGTTCCTGGGACAGTTAATTGTTTTGGGAAAAAAGCCAGGTCCTCATTATATACGACATGTTATAAATGACATAATAAATTCCAAATGGATTTTGGAATTTAATATCCATTTTTTTAATGAAACCTTAAAATGTGGAAGAAGAGTAGTTAAAGGATTTTAGAGTAGGGAAGGGCTTTGTAGATACAACTTTTTTAAAAAAGGAAAATAGTTAGATTTGAATATGTAAGAATTAAGAATTTATATTGGTGAGAATATATATTAACTAGAATTCCTAGGTATATAACTTAGAGAAACTCTTGCCACAGGTATATCAGGAAATATGTGGTAGAACTTATCATAACAGCATTGTCCTTAATAGCAAAAACTTACAAGCACCCAAATTCCCACTTACAGAAGAATGTATAAAAATTTGCTTTGTTCACATAAGTTAAGTACTTTTCAACAGTGAAAATGGATAAATTGCAACTCCGTGCATCAATCAATGTGGAATAATCTCCAGAAACTTATGTAAAGTGTGGGAGATTACAGAAGGATACACATATATTCATGTCATTATATGTTATTATAAAGGTTAAAAAAGTAAGCAAAACAAACTAATATATTGTTTAGGGATACATATATATCATTAATTATTAAAGAAAAGCAAGAGTGTGGTGAAAAACCAAAAAACCAAAGCAATTCAGGGTGGTGATACCCTCTGAGAGGGGAAGTAGGGGTTGGGATGGAAATGAATACACAGAAGGCTTTGAAGAAATTGGTAGTAGTCCATTTCTTACATTGGGTTCGTGAGTGTTCGTTTTATTATTAAGCTTTATAATTTACATGTGTTACATATATTCTTTTGTATGTATGGAATAAGGAAAACAGCTCACTGTAAACAAAATTTAGAAGCAGACTACAAACCTTGGGGAAAATATTTGTAACATAGGAAAGGCACATGGTTAGTATTCTTATTATATGAAGAACTCTTATGAATCAATACAAAAAATACTTAAAAGGCATGAGCAGTAATTCACAAAGGAAGAAATACAAATAGTGGTAAACATGAAAAAGGTTTATCTTTGCTGTAAATCAGGGGCATGCAAATCAAAATAATGAGATAATATTTTTTGCCTAGCACATGGCAGAGATTAAAATGCTGATAATAATTCCTGTCCTACCTACTTCACAAGGCTGTTGTATCAGATGAGATAATGTATATGAAAGCCTTTTGTAAATTAAAATATATCACCAAATATAAGTTGGTTGCTGTAAGACAGTTCAGTTGTTCAGAAAGAACTGATATGAAATGGAGAGTTAATTAAGATTTTTGAAAGGACAGCAACAACAGGGGATGACTTAATCAGATCCCTTGCAGGCTAGGAGATTTGTTACTTTTAGTAAGAGCCTCAAATCAGAATGTCAGACTTTAAGTACCTTAAGAAGTATCAGTCAGCCTTCTTGATTTGACAGGTGAAGGTTCTATATACTGAGGCCCAGAGAGAGCTCTGCCTGTATCATAGTCATTTCATGATTTGGGCAGACAAACCTTTTCCCATGAAATATCTACAATCCCTTCTCCCTCCCTCTTTTCCACTTTCTCCTCTTTTGGTATCTTACTATTTTCCCCTTCCCCTTTTCATTTCCTTGCTCACTTTCCCTTTGTTAATCATATTATAGGTTGAACATCCCGAATCCAAAAACCTGAAATAAAAATGCTTCAAAATATGAACTGTTTTGAGCACCAACATCGTGCTCAAAGGAAGATTTTCAGATTTGGGGTACTCAAACAGTAAGCATAATGGCAGATATTTCAAAATCTGAAAAAATTTGAAATCTGAAATACTTTCTTGGTCCCAAGCATTTCAGATAAGGGATACTCAGCCTGTATATAACTGAAGTTTTATTGTACTGTGTAATTGTATGCTCCCTATACTTGATTTGAAGGGGTAATAGAGAATTTGTTTTCTCTTTTTAAAACAAATAGACAATGTTTTGTTTTGTTTTTTTTGAGGCAGAGTCTCGCTTTGTTGCCCAGGCTAGAGTGAGTGCCGTGGCGTCAGCCTAGCTCACAGCAACCTCAAACTCCTGGGCTCAAGCCATCCTTCTGCCTCAGCCTCCTGAGTAGCTGGGACTACAGGCATGCGCCACCATGCCCAGCTAATTTTTTCTATATATATATTTTTAGTTGTCCAGAGACGATGTCTCGCTCTTGCTCAGGCTGGTCTCGAACTCCTGACCTTGAGCGATCCACCCGCCTCGGCCTCCCAGAGTGCTAGGATTATAGGCCTGAGCCACTGCGCCCAGCCTGTTTTTTCTTTATGATCCTTGATTGGTAACATGTTTCTTTTCACCTCACCCCAACCCCTTAAGGATTAGTGGGCTTCTGACAGAAAAGAGGTCATCTGTCTTGTATGCCCACAGATTGGCTGGTAAGAGGGAGAAGTGTATAAATGATTCTTTATTTGGGTAATGAAAGTACTTGCTATTTTTCAGGCATCGTGGTATGGGATTTATATGCTTTGTCACATTTAATGCTCATAAGAACCTGTGGGGATTTTATAGGTGAGAAAACTGAAGCTCAGACAGGCTGAGTAACTTGCCCAAGAGCTAGACCTGGTAATTGAAGTCTATTTGTCTTCAGAACCTGTGCTTCTCACTTAATGTGGTGGTGAAGTCTCTAGTGGCAAAAATGTACATTACTACTGCACAATGGTAGATACTGATTGAATCTAAGAACTTTAGAGAAACCAGCTTGTGTTTTGCCTTAGAAGGCAAAGTCAAACAATGGATGTCACCTTGGTGGCTTCCTGAGCAGTTGACACTTAGTTCTATGAGAGTCCTTCGGCTTGTGCTTGTTAAACTTATTTGGAATACCAATAGAACTTTGACTTTTAGGAGCAAGACCTAGAAAGTTCTAGAACTGGAAGGCATTACCATCAAGCATTTGTCTCTAGTTTATGTGAGTCCCTCCAAAAATGATGGGAAATGATTCTGAAAAGTTATAGGAAACATTGAAGGCAGGTGTCGATTCATCTTGGTTTCTGCCCTTTCTCCTCTGCTTTGCAGACGAATGTGTTTTCTTGCTAATACTCTCCTTCCCAGGTGAGTCAGGATTCTCTTCTTGATATTAAATATGGTGATGTTTTTCTTAATGTTCACATTGAAGATATATTTGCCCGAGACAAAATTCCTATTGTCGTGGGAGGAACCAATTATTACATTGAGTCTCTGCTCTGGAAAGTTCTTGTCAATACCAAGGTAGGTTTAATTCACTCGTAACTCACTGAGAAATGGGTTCCTTTTTCTTGTTGGCTAATTTTAGTGGGAGGAAGGTTGACTCTTGGCCTATTTCTTATACTCAGCAACTGTAATTTTCCTACTTAATAATCTGAAGCAAATGCCACCTCCATATGTGAAGTGTACTCCTCCAGGCTGGCCTAAGGGCAGGGACTGTAGTGTGGGAAAAATGCTCCTGTGTGGATTAATTAGCATCTCCACATAAGTTAACAGTATGTTGGTCTGATTCAGCCTTTCCTGGCTGGCAGCACAACGAATATGTCAGGGAGATGTCCAATACTGACCCTGCTTATGGATATGCTATAACGTAGGGTAAGACTTTACAAACAGTAATATACTGGCGACCCGATCTACTTTATGGTCACCCTTACTGAGAAGCCTGGACTCCTGTATATATGTTAAATTAGATGTGGTAGCTGTGGGACCTGTTTGTACTTCTGACAAGGAAGCAGGGTAGCTGAGTACGTCCCAATGCAGTAAGTCCTCCTTCCTCTTTGTTTGCTGTGGCCTCACAGCACTTACCACAGCATACTGGAATTTTCTGTTTATGATCTGTCTCTCACGGTATGGCAAGATCTTCTGATTCATCTGTATTTTGTATTCGTAACACTTAGCAAAGTGCCTGGCACATACACTGTCTCAATGTTTGTTGAATTGTTGAATTAAATTTACTGCTAAACCTTCATTTAATCGCCTCAGGAGATGGCTACTGAGAAAGCAGCTGACCGGAAAGCAGAGCTTGAAAAGGAGGATGGCCATGCACTCCACAGACGCCTCAGCCAGGTGGACCCAGAAATGGCTGCCAAGCTGCACCCACACGACAAGCGCAAAGTGGCCAGGTAAGGAAGCCTGGCCTGCTGACCCTGAACTCCTTTAGAGTTAGGGGGCAGAGAGTTCTTCAGTCTGTTTAGGTGATGAGAGAGGCTTGGTAATAGCAGTTAGTGGAGATTGATGTGTTGTTCTAGCTCAGCAGGTTGGGAGTCTCTGACTTACTGCCTCAGTTCAACTCCCTCAATACATAGTTGCACTCTACTTGGTTGTCGCATTTTAAATGCATACATAGTACAATATCGTTTTTTCCCTAGGGCCTATGTAATCTTGCTTCATTTTCTATTTGATCTTTGCTTGTATAACAGTTTTCATATAAATTTTTTCTGGCATGCAGCCCATTTACATTGTGCTTTGCATTTCATAATTGATTGTGCAATGCTGAATTCTGCCCCAGCAGCTTTCCCAGTGGGAGGTAGATTTTATAAACTGTCTTGTAGATCAACTCACCTTTGCACATGGAGACTTTCTTGTTGGAAAGAGAGGTGTTGAATGAACTCATAAGGTCATGTTTTCTTAGGTTGTTTTGAAATTACAGCCTCATACATTAGGTTTGTTTTTCTGCAGTATTTGGAAATGATACCACTTGTGGCATAGTAGAACATCTAATGAAGAACCACTATATGGATGGTTATACAGAGTAAATATAGTAACATCTGGTATTGATAGGGCTTATGAAGTATTCCACTCAAACGAATTTTCTAGATCAGTGTTTCTTAATTCTTTTTTCATTATTGTCTCCTAGGAGCCTTTTTATTTTTATTTTTTTATTAAGAAAATGTTTCTTAGAGACAAGGTCTCACTTTGTCACCCATGCTAAAGTGTAGTGGCCCATCATAGCTCACTGTAACCTTGAATTCCTGGACTCAAGAGAGTTTCCCACCTTGACCTCCCAAAGTACTGGGATTATAAGCATGAGCCACTGCACCTGGCCCCAGCAGTCTTTCTAGAAATTTTTTTCCCCAGTGTTTCCCCCTGCCAATGAAATTTAATATTAAAGAATAGGATTTTTTTCAGGTAGGGTTGTCCTTTGGTGGGGGGGTGACACATTATATCTATTAATAAGTTTTTCACCACCTTGAAATCAGTATCACCTCATTAAGAATGCATGTTGTAGATTAATGAAGTTTATACTTTTTAGTATCCAAACATTTTTTTTTTTTTTTTTTTTTTTGAGAATGAGTCTCACTCTGTTGCCCAGGCTAGAGTGCCATGGTATCAGCCTAGCTCACAGTAACCTCAAACTCCTAGGCTCAAGCAATCGTACTGCCTCAGCCTCCCGAGTAGCTGGGACTACAAGCACGCGCCATCATGCCCGGCTAATTTTTTCTATATATTTTTAGTTGTCCAATTAATTTCTTTCTATTTTTAGTAGAGACGGGGTCTCGCTCTTGCTCAGGCTGGTCTCGAACTCCTGAGCTCAAACGATCCTCCCGCCTCGGCCTCCCAGAGTGCTAGGATTACAGGCATGAGCCGCCACGCCCGGCCCCATTTTATTTTAAACATTTTAGTAGGAATCTTCCCCCCCTTTTTTTTCTTAAAACTCGGAAACATTATGATGAACATTCATTTTTATATTTTTTTATTGCCTGGTTCTTGAGTTTGGTATTTATTATTCTCTCCTTTTACTAATCAGTTCTTTCTTGTCATCTCTCCTCATTTTGCTGCTTTTAAACTAGTAATAAGTTGGGGAATTTTGTGTTAGTAAGAGTCAATAGGTTCCAAGCAAGAGCTCTAGATTCTCTCCTTTAGAGAAGATTGGAGGACTTCTTTTATCTTTCTTTTGGTTTGAGGCTGTATTCTAACCTCCAGATAAGTGAGATATATATTACTACATTTTTTTCTAATCTTCTTTGAGTGACCAGTGACACTAAAAGACAAGGGGGCTTCACTCTTGTGGTGGGGTTTCAGGAAGTAGAATTGGGTCAGGAAAAAGAAAGATCACTTTCGAGCCTATAAGTTGCAGTCACCCATAGTGGTAGAGTATAGATTTGGGAGTTAAATTACCTAGTGCTGCATAACGTAATAGATATGGACAGGCGTGGATGGTGGTTTAGGAATGAGTATGTGAGTTGTTTTTTCAGTGATCTCTCTGCCAGTAGAGCACTGGATTAGCCAGAAGCATTCTTCATTAATTTTAGACATATTTAAAAAGAAAGCTGATAAGCTGGATATACGACATACTTGTATTGTGGGAAAGGCACGCCAGCCAGCGAGACCAGACTTGTTGGCTTGTAACAAAGTGTCCCAAATAAGCTCTTTTACTGCTTACCTGAAAGTGAATGAGTACCATTCTGTTTGTGTAGAAGAAACCTGTTTCTGAACTTATTTAACTGATTTCAGGAAAATTTATGTATGTTTAGAAAAATAGCATTATTTCTTACTTTACCTAAAGTTTTCTTTAGGACCATTTTTGAGTAGCTGTAGGATTAGAGTAACCCTAGTCATTCACGTCTTCTGGGATTTATGCAGTGAAAATGAGAATGAGACTTTCTATCATAAATAGCCTTTCTCCTTGTTTCACTTGAGAATGAATATTTCCCAGTGCTGTTTATGGCTGTGCCCCCTTTCCCCCCTTTTAATCGACTTAGGAGCTTACAAGTGTTTGAAGAAACGGGAGTCTCTCACAGTGAATTTCTTCATCGTCAACATGCAGAGGAAGGTGGTGGTCCCCTTGGAGGTCCTCTGAAGTTCTCTAACCCCTGCATCCTCTGGCTTCATGCTGACCAGACAGGTAAAAGCCCTTTGATGCCCCAGAGTCCATCTGAGATAGAGCTTAGAGTCATAAGTTACTGTATATAAAATGCTTTAGAAGCATGAGTGGCTCATAATAAGCAGTAAACAAGTGTAAGCTATTAATTGTATTATCATTATTTGTTGACTTAGATGTAGTGCCATTCCCCTAGGTGTCTTGTCTGGAGAGGGAGGAAGGATAGCCCCGGCACTAGGATAAGGTAGCAGGGGTGAGACAGGATGGAATGGGAAAGAGACTGCCATCCAGGGAAGGTCCAAAAGAGAAAGAGATGGAAGCTTCCTGTGGAAGGAGGTCTGATCCCTGGGTTGGCTGGAGGCTGGATCATTGATTATTCTAGAAGCAGTAGGTCTGAGAAGTAGCTATGAGATTAGCTAGCTAGCCTGATGGCATTTTCTTGCTAAAATATAATAATGCCCTGTGATAGTAGTAACTTATTTATCCATTAACATTCAATGAAGCATCAAGTATTCTGCGTAGTACCTGGGTTTCAGAGATGAATAAGAGGCAATGCCTCCTCTTGTGGAGCTCCCGGTCTAGTGGGGTGACAGACAAGGAAATAGATACTACAGTGTGATAAATGCTGGGCTAGAGATACATTCAGAGTGCTGTGGGGCCACAGAGAAGGGATGATGAATGTTCTCTGGGGGGAGTCAGGGACCAGTTTACAAAGGTAACCTATGAGCTAGGTCTGGAGAGATGAGATTATTATGTGGATAGGAAGTATAGTGTAGTGATTAAGAGCACAGGCTCTGAGACAGACTGATTTCAAATTCTTGCTCTACCGTCTTCTAGCTATGTGAGTTGTAAGACAAGTTAGTTTACCTTTCTGTGTCCCAATTCTCTTATAAAGTGGTGATGATAATAATAGTACATATCTCATAACTTCATTAAGGATTAGATGAATTTATATATACAAAGTGCTCAGAATGTGTCTGACACATGGTGGATCTTCAGTAAACACAAACTTTTTAGGAAGATAGGAAACAATTGTTGCAGGCTGAGAAACAGCAATGGTAGAGATGTAGAAGAGCATAATTTAAGTGGTGAAAAATTTGTTAAATTAATCTGTTATAAATTTATAGAAGAATGAAATTTTTTAATAATGAAATTTTTGTAAATAAAAACTTTTACTACAATTCAGCATAAAATAATGGTATCTGATTCACAATAAAGCTGTGTTTGACCACAATATCGGAACGATTATGACGTCTAAAACTTTACTCCTTTGTCTGGTTTAGTAATTCAGGATATATTTAGGATGGTATTGGATTAAAGTTTCTTTTTCTTTTTTTTTTTTTTTTTTTTTTTTTGAGACAGAGTCTCACTGTGTTGCCTGGGCTAGAGTGCCGTGGCGTCATCCTAGCTCACAGCAACCTCAAACTCCTGGGCTCAAGCGATCCTCCTGCCTCAGCCTCCCAAGTAGCTGGGACTACAGGCATGCGCCACCATGCCCGGCTAATTTTTTCTATATATTTTTAGTTGTCCAATTAATTCTAATTTTAGTAGAGACGGGGTCTCGCTCTTGCTCAGGCTGGTCTCGAACTCCTGAGCTCAAACAATCCGCCCGCCTCGGCCTCCCAGAGAGCCAGGTTTATAGGCGTGAGCCACTGCGCCCGGCCTGGATTAAAGTTTCTTGTTTCTATCCAAGGTGTCCTCTGGGGGGTTCTTAAATGTAAAATAACACAAAGTTAGAGTACAATGACAAATTAAATGACAAAGAATTAAGGAAGGTAAACCAAGGGGTCCTCAGCCACCTCTTAAACACATTGGATATACATTCCATATGAGAATAAAATATTTGTCCTTCATAATAGCTGTAATTGTATGCTTTCTCTTTATACAATGAGAAGCCATGTGCTTCATTCTGGCTATTTTTGCTTGAAGTTGTAGAGTCTTAAGTGTGAGTAAATATAATATGAATTACTATATAATCTGGATTCTGAATCCTTTCTTCTGTTTGGACAGATTCTCTTTTTTGTGGCAGTCTGATCCTTCACCATAGAAGTGTATAGTAGGCACTTATAACATGCTTGCTGGTTGATGGGCTAATTTGATTCAAGTTCTAGATGAGCGCTTGGATAAGAGGGTGGATGACATGCTTGCTGCTGGACTCTTGGAGGAACTAAGAGATTTTCACAGACGCTATAATCAGAAGAATGCTTCAGAAAATAGGTGAGGATTTGGCTATTACTCTGACCTACTCTCCATCTCTTGCCTGTGGTTGGAAGACCATAGACACAATACTGGCTTTGGATCTGCTTGTTTATTAGCCTTTGTCCTTGGCATTGGCGAGGCTTGTTGGAAGGAGGTTCGGTATACTTGTTACAGTGGCAATTTTCTAATCTTTCAGATATTCCCAGGAGTTATTTTTCAAGGAAGTAACCTGGGAGCTGGTGGGTAGGGGAGGGGAGAATTTCAGAGAGTCATTAACTGCTCAGAATCTCAGTTCCTCATCTGTGAAATAAAATGGCTCAACTAGGTCATCTCCAAGGCCCCTGCTAGCTTTCAGAAGCAATGGCTCATCTGCTGATGCTCTCCTGTTCCCAGCCAGGACTATCAACATGGTATCTTCCAATCAATTGGCTTCAAGGAATTTCACGAGTACCTGATCACTGAGGGAAAATGCACACCAGAGACTAGTAACCAGCTTCTAAAGAAAGGTGTGAATTCCTCCATCTAACCTAGTCTTGGACATCCTTGGGTGACAGAGTACCCTGCTGGTATGGTCTGAGAAAGAGCTGAGGCTAGAAGAGTACCAAATGGCTTTCAGCTCAGAATTGAGCTTTTTATCCACCAAGTCTAACATTGTACTGCCATGGCTGATTTTCTCTTCTGCCGGGCTGGGAGGGCCTGCTTCTCTGAAGGGTAGGAAGTGCTTACCTAGATGTTCTTATATCTACTGTATCTTTCAGGTATTGAGACTCTGAAACAAGTAACTAAGAGATATGCCCGGAAGCAAAACCGATGGGTTAAAAACCGTTTTTTGAGCAGTAAGTCTCACGTTTTTCTTAATCCTTGAGTCTGTTTTCAGTAGAATATAGATGTCCTCAGCTAACCCAGAAAATGAACTTTGGTTTCTGGACCTGTTCTTTTTTTTTTTTTTTTTTTTGAGACAGAGTCTCACTGTGTTGCCTGGGCTAGAGTGCCGTGGCGTCATCCTAGCTCACAGCAACCTCAAACTCCTGGGCTCAAGCGATCCTCCTGCCTCAGCCTCCCAAGTAGCTGGGACTACAGGCATGTGCCACTATGCCCGGCTAACAGTCAGATTTCTATAGGGAGGATTTCCTATTTACAATATTTTTTTGGCCAGATGAGCAGTATAAAAAGACAAAACCAGCCAGGTATGGTGGCTCTTGCCTGTAATCTCAGCGGTTTGGGGGGCTGAGGCGGGAGGATCACTTGAGCCCAGGAGTTTGAGGTTGGAGTAAGCTATGATGATGCACTCTAGCCCAGACAACAAAGTGAGACCCCATCTCAAAAGAAAAAAAAAAGGCAAAGCCTTCACCACTTCCCCCAGCATGGCATCATGGTCACGTCCGTGGTACTTCAGATTGCTCCAACTTTGCTCCAACTGAAACTTTTGTTGAATAGCATTTTTAAGGGAAAAGAAAGGAAATTCTCATTCATTGACCCTATACTGTGTCTTTGGCACTAAATTCAATGCTATTCATATATTATTGAGCCTTTGAGTAGGTGTTATTCTTTTCTTTTTACAGATAAGAAAATGAGGGCCCAGAGAAATTAAATAACTTGCCCCAAATCCCCCAACTAATAGGCAGTACTTTCTTCATGTGCTTTTTTTTTTTTTCCACATTACATTGAGTGAATATTCATATGCTTCCAGATCATCCCATGTCTACCTTTTGCTCTCAGTTACAGACAGGGCCAGCTGAAGCTTCCACTCCTGTTCCTTGATGCCCCGAACATAATACACCTTGATCCGTGTTGTTGATCACTAGATTGCTGATGTTATCTTTCCTAGCTCCCAGCCTCTGCCTGAGCTTCCCATTGGAGTTCTGGTGCCAAGAGACTCTTTACACTGTCTTCTACTTATCCTACTTTCTCTGCATGTAGAAGAAGGTAGAAGTCTTAGTGCCAGCTGAAGTTGAAGCTCAGTGCTGTACTGCAGATTTCTAATGCAGCTTCTCTTCTCCCCAAGCCTGACAGTAAGACTGTAACAAAGATTTTTTTGGTAATAATTTGGAACTTCCTCCTGTGGTAAAGCCACAATAACTCCTCCATCTCTGAGGCAGGAGGAGCTGATGGCATAGTGTGTCCTGTGCCTGTTCCTCATTCGTGTGTATGCCGGCACAGTCCTGGCGCTAGAGTGAAAGGCACAGCTGCCCTGTAAATCAGAAGCCGCATGCAATTGGCCAGGGCTGGTCTGCTGGGAGATGGTTCTGGCAAGAAGCCAGAGGGACTTCCCCACCCCAGCTTGGTCTTGGACCCAAGCCAGAAATAGCAGCTGGGAGCCGAGAACTTGTTGAAAGGTGCTTAGACAGGGCACAGAAGCCCAACAAAGGGCTTAGAGGAGAAAGGAAAATGTAGAGTGGCCTGGAAACAGGTGCAGAGCTTAGCCAAGGCCAGGTGTGCTGTGGATGCTGCCTGCACCCTCCCAGTCTCACCTTTCCCTGTGGTGGCAGGTGCAGCCCAGTCCAGTTTATGAAGAATCTTATTCGTGGTTGGCACAATCAAAAGGCTAGCACCTGCCAGCCGTTGGCATCCCAAGGCCTTTGATGTTTTTGTCCATGGGGCGATGCTCTTTGCCTTTGGGCAACTGACTTAACTTAGCTGTGGAAGGCAATTTAGTGTGTGTGTAGGCTGGGGAAGCTACCAGCAGAGACTAAACTCTTGCAACATGATTGGCTGAGATGGGTGAAATGCCTATAAGCTGTACTCTTCGCTACCTCCAGTCTCATCTCCATTCAGAAGTGTTTACCAGAGTGTTTCTTGAATACGCTCTAGATCTGGTTCTTAAAAGGGGGCTCAACTAGATATTTCCAAGGCTTCTTTCTAGTTCTCAGATTCAGTGGCTTATTGGCTGATACTATTCTGTTCCCAGCCCATGATTATCAGCATGCTGTCAGGAGTTTCACAAATACTAGGCTTCTGAAAGGATACATGCAAACCTGAGACCTAAAGAAAGCTGCAGACTCTCTTGACACAGAGCGCCATCACTGTAAGATGATATGGAACTTAGAACAGGCACTCACTTAAAGCATTAGTTTCTTTCTTTCTATAATGTGCTTGCTATCTTTATATTGTAGCCCACACAGTGGCTATCAGAGCTGTTACTCTATTCTGGTTTCCTGACTGATCTGGAAGATCCTGTACTTGAGTCTCTGGATTATACATCTAGGCTTATCGGCTCCAGACCAGTGAAACCTCCAGGTCTTTCTTGCATTGTGGTTCATGTTTCTGGTTAGAATAAATAGCATGGCAGAACGTTTATCCCTTAGGCCCCTTGTGTTTCCCTTGAGGATTTTGGAGTCCTGGGAGCAGAATAGATTGGATCTTGGAAGCCGACCTCTCACAGCTTTTCTTTGTTACCATTAGGACCTGGTCCCAGTGTCCCCCCCATATATGGCTTAGAGGTATCTGATGTCTCGAAGTGGGAGGAGTCTGTTCTCGAACCTGCTCTTCAAATCGTACAGAGTTTCATCCAGGTGATTATTAATTGTGGTACAGTCTGTTGTCTGGTTTTCAGAGCACTTTCCTTAGCTAATTGTTGCTATATTGTGGAACCAAGCCTTCTTTTCCATGGAATAAAGCGGAAGGGCTTGCTGCTTTTAGGTACCTGGAGGTTGCATTTCTGCTTTCACATTTAGAAAAGTTATTGCTAAAATGTGTGCACAGCTCACCTGCTCTCTGGGTGAGATAAAGGAATCTTGGGAAAATCCCACTCCACATGATATCAAAGAATTATATCCAAATCTCTTTGAATTGAATGCTCTCCCCACTCTTGTTCTTTTAGGGCCACAAGCCTGCAGCTGCTCCAATAAAGATACCATACAATGAAGCAGAGAATAAGAGAAGTTATCACATGTGTGATTTCTGTGATCGAATCATCATTGGGGACCGTGAATGGGCAGGTAGAGTATGGGGAAGGGTATGGAGAAATCTGTAAGGGTGAGGTCACATTGACTTCATGAAATTTAAGGTCTTTGGTAGGTTGAACTCTAGAGTCTGTTTATTTGTAAAGGGACGGCCAGATTCCTCTAAGAGCCTATGTCCAAATTCCTTGGAGGCCTTCCCCAATTGGGGAGTTGTCTCTGTATTCTGAAATTCAAAGGGAGATTAGATACCCTCTAATCTCCCTTTGAAGAGGGAGGTCTGAGATGAACTTTCTCCTTTTTTTTTTTTTTTTTTTGAGACAGAGTCTCTCTCTGTTTCCTGGGCTAGAGTGCCGTGGCCTCAGCCTCCTACGTAGCTGGGACCACAGGCATGCATCACCACGCCTGGCTAATTTTTTTTTTCTTTTTCATTTTTAGTTGTCCGGCTAATTTCTTTCTATTTTTTTAGTAGAGATGGGGTCTCGCTCTTGCTGAGGCTGGTCTTGAACTCCTGACCTCGGCTTTCTAGACTCCTAGGAAACTTTCTCCTTCGACTTCACAATCTTGCCTTAGAGGAGTTTAGTACTCAGTCGGGGTAAGATAGGATTGTAAGGGAAGCCAGGCAACCCCTCCAAGAGACTGGAAGAAGCAGAAACATAGCTGGGAGAGGGCAGGAAGTGCAGTTACTACTCCTAATACATTCTTTAAAAGTGGTGTCTATTCAGTAATTTTTGCGGTAATATGTTGAAATGGCAGTAGTTGCTAAAACTGTGATGAAAAGATGTTAAGGGAAACTGTGGAGGCAAGCCTGTCAGATGTGTATAAAGAAGGTAGTCCCCCACCAACCCAAGGCCAGCCCCACCCTAGGGCTGCTTTCGAGCCTGGGTCTGCCTCTTCTGGCATTGTAGGATTTCTATTGTCCTCCAGTCAAATCCCAGGGGGCTTTGTCCCCAAGCCTTGAATTTACATGGCATTTAGAAACTGGTATAAGGCCTGCTCCTTTTAGGCACAGTGGGGCTTGTCGATTACCCAGCGGCTGGGATCCTTCTGTTCAGGGTACTGTTTTGCATGGGATTCTCAAAGAAGTAGATTTTTCTCCTCATACCAACCAATAGAATGATTAGGTCTATTAACTGGTAACTCTGGCAAAATGCACTCCATTGTCAGAGACTGGGGATAGCTGTGATTGCCCAACCAGCAGAAGAAGCCTTGATTGTTGATTGTCCGTTGGTTTATAATGATGAAAGGGGAAGAGAAAGAGAGTGTCTGATTGTTTTTTCTAAAGGAAACTTAGTGGTTCGATTTGTCAAATGTCCTTCAGGGATAGCCTTAGAGAAGCAACATGTGTGAGCCTTTGTGAGCTTAGCTTGTGTGAGCCCTTCTGTAGTGCCATCTGTCAAGTCCTTGCTCCCATCTCCTGCTGTCATGGAGAGCCAGCCCAGAAGCCCTTTTTTTTGCCTTAGGCTCTAGCTGGGGAACAAAGCTGACTTTTTTCCCCAATTAAACTTTTCTTTGACTTCTAACCTTCCTTGCTTCCAAACCCTTAAAAATGATGTTTTTAATGTCTATAAAAGAGAATTTAATCTAGTCATCTCTTTGGGTGTTCGCAGATGAGATTTCCTTGAAAAAAGAACAGGATAGTAAAAATGAGCCTGTACGAATTAGTCAGAGGGTGGGAACTGTCTTAGAAGTGACAGGTCAGCAGTTGATATCAGGCAACAGTGGCCTTTAAGCTTTACTGCTTCTGTGGCTCCTCAGAAGAGATTGTCAGAGATGAATACTCCTTACTGTCTTCCTGGAGCATTGTATGCTCAGAGAATAGGAGCTTTGCAGAGTAGTCATTCAAATGGCCTATCTGACCCAGGCATGGGGATGTCAGACCAGCAGGACAACTTGGGAGAGCAGGGAAGGACTGGGAAAGGCAGGGTGTTCCCCACCTCTCTGTAGGGCCGAGTGCTGCAGGCATGAGGCAGGACATGCAGATGAGGATTTGAATTTCTAACTTTTTAGCCTTATGAGTTGAAATGGATCTGTAACGGGAAGCCCCATGCCATAGAGACCTGATTCTGGAAAGTAGGGTCTCTGTTTTTAAAGCTATAGGTCTAAGCAAAAGCATTTACCTGCTTCGTGACCTTAGACTTGGACAAAATGTAAGACCTCTCTGAACTTTAGTTTCCCCTTCTGCAAAATCAGCAGAATGGTACCATTGTCCTGCAAGAACATTGTAAGGATTAGTGATGTGAAGTACCTAGCAGGGAGCACTTGATATGTGGTGGGTAGCTCACTCTAATTTGCTGGCTAGCTGGCCATATAATTTATTCTTCCCTTAAAAATGATAAGCAGCTATACCAATACATGTGTCGATCCTGTTATTTATTGTTAAAGAAAAGGATTACATAGTTAATTTTATTTGCTTCTAGGATTAATTCTAGAAAATTTTAACGAGTTTTTTGTTTGGTTGGTTTGGTTTTGTCTTATCAGCGCATATAAAATCCAAATCCCACTTGCACCAACTGAAGAAAAGAAGAAGGTTGGACTCAGATGCTGTCAACACCATAGAAAGTCAGAGTATTTCCCCAGACCGTGACAAAGAGCTTGAAGAGAAGGGATCCCCAGGGCAGAGTGATCAAGAGCTGAAACCCAACAATTAAGAGACGTGTCCAGTGGCCTTTGCGAAGGTGGCGGGGATCCAGTTCAGGAGGGAGGGGTGTCTCTGTCTTCCTGTCTGGACTGAGGAGTGCTGTGCAGAAAGCACCCACCGTTTTCTTTCATTTAGTGGCACGGTTTTAAAGCCTCACGTTCTCTGTAATGGAACCAGCAGGTCTTGTCAGCTCCTTGTGTGGCTGATGTGTCTGGTAATGATGTAGTTCAGAAGGGATTTTTTTTCTTTGAACCTTAAAGCTTCTATTTTTAAAAGAGGCACAGACTGTACAGTTTTATACTTGAGGATCTTTTTAGTGGTGACTACCAGGATTCACTATATCCCTTAAAAGAAGTTTTTATGTCCCTGACTCTGGCTAAAATTATCTAATTTCCAGATGCTTTTGTAGATGACTGAAGTATTGTGAACCACAAATCAGGAGTTCTAGATTTGAGCGAGTGGCAGGAATGGACCAGCCCCAGTGAGATGATTAAGTGAACCAACCAGTTCTTGGAATTCCACAAAGAAGGAGGGAATCAGCAGCCTGAGGTAGCTCGACATGGGACTTGAAGACTAAAGACGTTGAAATTTGTTGAGCTGCTCCTGTGTGATGGTTCCTATCACTGCTGTCTTTCTGAATTGGGAATCTCTATTTGTATTGAAAGTTAAATAAAGAAAAAGTTTGCAGGAACCTCTTTAATCCTTAAAAAAAATATATGTCCATGTCTGGTTTATACACATGTTCTGTTATCAACATGATAGCTTTTTCTCAAAATTGACATTGTTCATAAATCATGCTGTCTGTTCATTTATGTAGCAGATGTTTATTGAGCTCTTATATATTACTTGAGGACATTTGGAGAGGGTCTTTTATTGGAGATTTATTATTTCCAGTTGAAGCCCTCTTTCTGGAGTGATCTGAGCTAACAGCAGTGTTAAATATTTATTTATGTATTATGTATAAAGTATTCTTACGTGTACAATTCAGTCGCATTGATTTTATTGACATTGCTGTGCAACCATTACCACTGTTTATTTCCAAAACTTTCTTGTCACTCCAAACAGAAAACTCTGTACTCCTTAAGCAGTAACTCCCCATTCAAATATATTTTATTTGTTCAGAATCTACTATATGAGAGTTCCTGGACTAGGCCAGAGGAATGCAGAGATGAGATGCAGAGCTTTCCTTCAGGGAGCTTATAAATAATCGTGTGTGTACATAAACAATCAGTCTAGGCAAGAAAGTATCAAAGCCGTAAAAGCTCTGTAGAATTTCCATTTAGAGGGAAGAGGAATGGATCACAGAAGAAGGATCGTTTCTGCTGGACCTTAAGAAGCAATTCTTGGTACACGTATTGTTACCCATGCATACAAGATTACATGGAGGAGAAGGTAGAGTAAGAAAACTAACTTAATTGACCTTTTTAACAGTGCTGAATTCTGAGCCTCACCTTAACTGATTTGAATCTCAAGAATACATTTATTCTGTGGTCAAAGAAGAAATCATCCTTGTATCCACCCAGTCTTGTTCTTATTGTGGTGTAATTTTCTCAATGAGTTTCTTAACTACTTTAGGACCTAACAGGGTGGGAAGCCACATCTTCCCACTGGGAGTGGAGTTGAGTGCTTGCTGTGAGCCAAGCAGTGCACTTTATGTACATTATCTTCTCCCACAGCCCTGGAAGGGAGATGCTGTTCCCATTGCCGTTAGCCAGCGGGGAAGCCGAGGCTCAGCAGAGGAGCATAGCCAGGAAGTGGCAGAGCTGGAGTTGTGGTGAGGCCGGTAGACTTGTGCCGTGAAGAACTGTATTAAGCTGGCTGTTCTTAGGGAGGAACCTTAGTCTGAAATGTTTTCCACTCAATTGCTAAATATGTTTTAAAGCTTAAAAAAGTATCAATGGACAAACGGGAAAAACTAGTTTTAATAATCCTGCCTCAAAAAGCCTTTAATCCTTCCATCTGAAATACCTGGAGCAGTAACTTCTCATTGAACTCATTGTTATCTCTATGGCAATTGGAAATAAGAAGTTTTTTACCAAAAAAAAATCAAAGTGCCTAATATATATGAAGCATCTATTAAGTTCAAGACATTGTGGTTGGGCCTAGTGCCCATATACTTAGAAACTGTAGGCCGGGTGCGGTGGCTCACGCCTGTAATCCTAGCTCTCTGGGAGGCCGAGGCGGGCGGATTGTTTGAGCTCAGGAGTTCGAGACCAGCCTGAG
>NW_012148052.1:3088405-3124795 GCF_000956105.1 Propithecus coquereli
AGGATCGCTTGAGCCCAGGAGTTTGAGGTTGCTGTGAGCTAGGCTGACACCACGGCACTCTAGCCTGGGCAACACAGTGAGACTCTGTCTCAAAAGAAAAAAAAAAAAGAAACTGTAAATTCAGCAGGATGGAATTCCTTCAGCAGCAGCAAAGAGCCTGGGAAGGCTGAACATGTCCTAGACATCTGCTTGCGGCTCTCGTCTTAACATAGCACCCTGAGTAGGTTTCCCCTTCTTTGCCTGCTGCCCTCTGAATGGCTTTGCTGTTGAGTGTAGGGGAAGAAAGTAATTCTGCCTTGTGATTGTCATAAATATAGAGATGAAAGGATCCTTAACCCCTTCTTGTACAGAGGGGGAAACTGAGGCCCAAAACATGGATGTTCTACAGTTACAGAGCAGTTTGTGGCAAAGCCAGAACAACTCAGGTCACCTCTCTTACACGACTACTGTGTCTTATGCCAAATCTCATTTGAGAGCTGAGAAGAACCACAGACACCAGCTTTGGGCTATTCGCTCAGCCGGGAGTGAGGATGAGGAAGGCCGTTTTGCATCATCTGGCTGCAGCTGATCACTGGATGAGCAGAGCCTTCCAGTCCAGGTACCCGGAGTCTTTAGTCCCACACAGCAGCAGTGCTATCTAAATGGCTTTCATAATTAATTCTAACACTCAGCAAGCTCTTGGGGTCATCTACCTCTTTCAGTAAAAATCTGGATTAGGCTTTAGATACTGCTTGTAGTTCAGCCAGTGTTTTAAGTGGGTAGGAAGTAGGAAGTACTTTGAAGAGAGAGCTGGATTATTGGGACTAAGAAGGAGAACAGCTCATCTGTAGTCCAGGTAGGTGGTTTGCTCCTTTGTAATGCTCAGTAATTATTTGTGTTCTTAGCCTTAGTTCCACATTCCACAAAGATGATTTTTCTGCTTAAAACAAAACACACAGTGTAACCTTAAAAAACAACAGCTACCCCCCACATACACACAAATGCATAAAAGCAAGCTTTTATGAATGCAGGGACCAGTCCATGTCCCCAGCACCTAGAAACAAATGTTGAAGTAATTACACAAAAGCATAAAAGTCAAGTGGGTCTCTACATAAGTGATCTGCTTCAATCCTTAAATACCCTTTAACCACGATGAAGAAATCTTGGGTTGGTAGCCACAGGCAGGAATTTCGTTATTTGATTATCACCTACTTGGGCAGTTAGGGCTGTTTTCTAAAATGATGGCTAACTGGTTATTTATACAGCTATTCTGAATGTGTACAAAGGGAAGCTACATGGTTGTGTTAGGGTAAAAGGCTAAGTTGCTGTAACAAAGACACTCAACAATACAGTGGCTTGAAGAACAAAGAAGTTCATTCTTTCTCACATAACAGCTCTGAAGGGAGTTAACCTGTCTGAAGTGAGCAGTCCAGGTCAGTGGGGCAGCTCTGCTCCAAATGGTCATTCAGGGACACAGGTTCCTTGTCTCAAGTTGCTTCCACATCCTCTGGAGCATTGTCCTCATCTGCTGTGTGCTGGAAGCTGGGTCATCACTGGTCTCAGCCGGTGGGAAGGAGAAAGGGAGCAGGGAGAGGGGCCCACTGCCTGAAGGCCTACCCTGCAGTGGCGGGCATACTTCTGCGCACGTTCTCACTTTCCATTGGCAAGAACTTAGTCCTCTGGCCACACCTACCTGCCAGGGAGGCTGAGAAATGTAGTCAAACCATGTGCCAAGAAGGAATGGGAGAACAGATTTTGGTGGACAACTTGCAGTCTCCACTAAATTGGTATCTTGGAAAGAGCACTGAATTCCAGGCTCATTTAACTAATTAACTCTGTTAGTTTGCTGGGGGCAAATCTATTTTCCCATCTGTGAAATTAGTGAATTGTGTGAGCTGACCTATGAAATATTTCAAAAAGTAAAGCTTGACAAAATCCTGGCTGGTGGGACTTTTAAGATGAGAACAAAAAAGCATTATAGGAAATGTGAGACTGTATGAGCCTTAGAGCCAATGGCTGATACTTTAAAAATGGTGGAGAAGGGCCAGGCGTGGTGGCTCACGCCTGTAATCCTAGCACTCTGGGAGGCCGAGGCGGGAGGATTGTTTGAGCTCAGGAGTTCGAAACCAGCCTGAGCAAGAGCGAGACCCCATCTCTACTAAAAATAGAAAGAAATTAATCGGACAACTAAAAATATATAGAAAAAATTAGCCGGGCATGGTGGCGCATGCCTGTAGTCCCAGCTACTCGAGAGGCTGAGGCAGGAGGATTGCTTGAGCCCAGGAGTTTGAGGTTGCTGTGAGCTAGGCTGATGCCACGGCACTCACTCTAGCCCGGGCAAAAGAGTGAGATTCTGTCTCAAAAAAAAAAAAAAAAAAAAATGGTGGAGGAGAAAGAAAGTATTTTGCTGGCATTGTGGAATAACTGAACTAATGACTACCTATCTCCAGCCTTTGTTTTACTGGGGGGGCGGGAGGAAAAAAAAGAAAGAAATTACTATTTGTATTTGCAACTGAACATTTTCCTATCTAATATACTATCTGTGTGACCTTGGGAAAATTGCTTAAGCAGCTTCAGTTTCCTCATGTATAAAATGGTGTTATCTCCTCCAGGGAGCATGGTAAAGATTAAATGAGGTAGGTCCTTTTATAAGTAGCATAGTGTTTTGGCACCATAGTGCCCAGTAAACAGTAAGTATTGATTGGATTTATTTGCTTCATTGGGGAAAAATTGTTAATGCTATTAAAGGGTTGGCTCATGGTATGGTGTCAGTTCTTAAAAGTTATCAGGGCAAGCTCCGACTTAAAACTGACTAGTTTGGTGGACCAAAGTGCTAATGGCCAAAAGTGGTGCCTCAGGCTTTATCTGCCACCCACCTAAGCTTCAGCTATTAGCTTTTATTTGTTGTTTTAATGCATACAATTTCTTCCATGGGTCAGCTCATTTGCTTGAACTGTTTTCTTCACCTGAAATGCCCTTTCCTCTAGTGTTTTGTTTTGAGACAATGTCTTGCTCTGTTGCCCAGGCTAGAGTGCCGTGGTGTCAGCCTAGCTCACAGCAACCTCAAACTCCTGGGCTCAAGTGATCCTCCTGCCTCAGCCTCCTGAGTAGCTAGGACTACAGGCATGTGCCACCATGCCCGGCTAATTTTTTCTATGTAGTTTTAGTTGTCCAGCTAATTTCTTTCTCTTTTTAGTACAGATAGGGTCTTACTCTTGCTCAGGCTGGTCTTGAACTCCTGACCTTGAGTGATCCTCCCACCTCAGCCTCCCAGAGTGCTAGGATTATAGGCGTGAGCCGCCACGCCTAGCCCCTTTCCTCTAGTCTTTACCTAGTGAACTTCTACACATCCTTCAAGGCCCAGAGCTGATGTCCTCTCCTTAGAAAAAGCTTCCTTGACTCCTCCAAGGAGGCTTAGTTCCTCTTTCCTATGTGTTCCCCGGCAGTTAATACGTAATAGTATTAATATTAGAAGGTACTTACATAGCACTGCGTGTTCTAAGTACTTTTACACATATTAACTCATTTAATCCTCACAACAGCCCTATGAGGTAGTATCGTCATTATTAATAGTAGCTCTGTTTTACAACTGAGGAAACTGAGTAGAGCAGGTAAGTGATTTTCCCAGGGGCAAGCTGGGATTTGAAAATAGGTGGGTGGCTCCAAAGTCCGTGATCCGCCTCCTCATTACTCTGCTATAGCACATATTATCTGTAACTACTTCTTGCTCCTGTTGGAAAGTAAATTCTGCCTGGATGTGAGTCCTATGTTAAGACTAATGTGGGACATAGAGCTGGCACCCAAATGATGCTGAGGCTGACTCCTGCAAGGCACATCTCCGTGTCTAAACATACGCATGGCTGCTCTTCACTGAGTGCTTGCTGTGTGTTGGGCATTGCATGCTAAGCACATGCATACCTTACAGTGATTCCTTAAAGCAGATGGACGAGGTAATTTGTTATCACCATTTTGTAAACTACCAAACCTATTCAGACAGCTTAATAGTGGCTGGGGCAGAACAGACATGCAAATATTTGCTAAGTACTGAAAAGAAAGCTCTGTGAGGGCAGGGATTTTGTCCATTGTTCACTGCTTTATCCCTGGCACCTACCAGAACCTGCTGCTTGAAGGCACTCAGTTAAAACATTTGTGTGTGTGTGTTTTCCTTTAAGCCAATCTTTTATTTTTTTCTAGTTTTATTGATGTGTAACTGACAAAATTGTATTTAAAGTGTATAACGTGATGATATATGTATATATTGTGAAACGATTGCCACACAAGTTAGTTAACACACCCAGTAAACATTTGTTGAGCTAGGATTTGAAGCCAGTTTGGGCTGACTCCCCACTCATGCTCTAACCACTATACTTCAGCAAGGGCATTCCTTTAGGGTTTTTTAAATGTACAAATTATTTACATCCCACCTACTTCTAAAAAGGAACTAAGGGACGAAAAAGCAAAGAAGAGATTACTGAAGAACTATTAATACTAAGGTGTTTATGTTAGTTAAAACTTGTGATAACAAATGTAACAAGCCCAACTCAAACTAACTTAAGCAAAAAGGTGAATTTATGATTGGGCTACTGAGGTATCTCAACAAATTCAAGGACAGGAAAGCATCTAGGCTCCAGGTACAACTTGTACTACCTAGTTGACGCCCTCTCTCCCTTCCCTGCAGGGCAGCTCACTCCTCTCACTGCAAACAGGCTTTCTCCACATGGCAGGAGACGGGGCTGCTGGGAGTGCTTGACTTTCACCTCATACAGCTTTGCAAATGGGAGCGATTGTGCTGATGTTTCTTTTGGTTCTAAGTTCAAAAGTCCCAGGACTCTTCATATCCATTAGTATGGCTACTTTCAAAAAACCAGAAAATAACATGTGTTGGTGAAGATGTGGGTAAATTGGAACTCTGTGCACTGTTGGTGAGAGTGAAATGGTGCAGCCACTGTGGAAAATAGTATTGCAGTTCCTCAAAAAATTAAAAATAGAATTGCCATATGATGCAGTAGTCCCAGCTCTGGGTATATATCCGAAAGAACCGAAAGCAGGGTCTCCCAAGAGATACTTGTACAAAGCTGCATTATTCACAATAGCCAAGGGGTAGAAGCAACGCAAGTGTCCAAGAAGGGATGAATGGATAAAAGTGGTATATACATATGATAGAATATTTAGCCTTAAGAAGGAAGGCAATTCTGACACATACTACAACATGGATGAACTTTGAGGACATTATGCTGAATGAAATAAGCCAGTCACAAAAAGACAAATTTATAGTATGATTCCACTTACGTGAGGTATCTAGAGTAGTCAGATTCATAGAAATAGAATGTTCGGTGGTTGCCAGGGGTTGGAGGGAAGGGCAAAGGGGGAATTGTTTAATGGGATAGAGTTTTAGTTTTGGAAGATGAAAAAGTTCTGGAGATTGGTTGTGCAACAATGTGAATATGCTTAACACTACTGAACTGTACACTTAAAATGGTTAAGATGGTAAATTTTATGTGTATTTTACCACAATTAAAATAAAAGTCCCAGGAATGGGATCCATAGTCTAGCTTGGGTCTAGTGCTTACCCTCAGGCCCATCAACCAAGCTGGAGATGAATTCCTCAAAGGATAGGGTGGTTCCTATGGAGACCGAATGGATGGAGTGTAGGTGGAGTGATTCCCAGAAGGGTGTGTGGGTTGGTGGGACAGGAGGGCCCCTGGGCAGACAAGCAGTGGATACCCACTGTGGAGTTACTGCCTGCTCGTCAGAAAGACACTTGTTCTTGCAACAGGGCTGAGCTTAAGCTAAGTCCAAACACCATTGGGGTAGTACTTGCCATTATCTTCATCATCAGATATCTGTAACAGTCACTCCTTACAAATTTATAGTTCAGTATGATTTTAGCAGAGCTATGTATCTCATTAGTCCTTGTCAAAAACCTTTGAAGTAGTTTCTACAAATGAAGAAACAGACTCTAACAAAGGGTTGGTGTTCGGTTGTAACGGACTACATGCCAATTTAAACTAATTTAGGTATAAAGGAGGATTTATTGGCTCATGGAATCCAAGAGTCAAACAACTGAGCCCCTTCCGAAGGACAGACAAGGTAAAGCTGGGCCCCAAGAACAACTGCCACCAAGGACTCAGACACTTCCAGCACTGTCTGTCTCATATCTCTTCTCTGTGTGCTGACTTCACTTTTTTCTCCATGCAAACCAGTTTTCTTCAAATGGTCATTAGAACCTTCCACACTTCAACATCTTATAGCTTTTCCCCACTGCAAAGAAGTGGACTGAGTCCCCCAGTTTAAAAATCTCAGGGAAAGACTCCAAGTAGAGTTGAATTCTGCTGTCCACCTTTGGATTAAGCAGGAGCGTCTGCCATCTTAGAACACGGCAACTCCCCGTAGAACTGTATAACTTCAGCACTTGATACTAACCGAGCCATCTATATCTTAGTCTTGTGTCAAAGGCTTGTGATGTGTTGTGATAGCTGGATTTAAGAAGCGCAATATTAAAAGCCATGAGCCTTTTAAGTCCAGTGTGTAAAGATACACTCTGAGTTATAACTCAAAGGCACAACAGGAAATGAAGAAAAAAAAACTGTATGAATAGAATGGGGGTAGGGGAAAAAAGAGTTTTCAGAAAGATGGTGGGGATGGGATTGGTGCTGAGTAGACCAAACAATAGGTGTCCACAGCAGTGACCCAGAGTAAGTGGCAGGAGAGAAGCCCAGGTCTTCTGACTACAACCCTCACTAGCACAAGCTAACTGCTCAGTACTTCCCATGCAAAAGGGAGGCCCTGTCTCTGCAAGGGCCCTGGGAGAGTGCATTACCAGATGTGGGGCTAAGGTCGGACTTTGAGTCACCAGAAGTTGGGTGATGAGCCACCTGTAAGCAAGACTTAAGGGAAAACTGTTTAGGCCTATGTCTTCTGCCTGTGCTTCCTTGTTAGTATCAAGGAGATCGAGGATGAAGAGTTAAATTAATGTTATTTGTGGATTCAAAAATGTCTGTCCTGCCATATCCGCATAATGAGATGGAGTTGCATGGAAACTGGGGAGTTCCTGACAGCAGGAAGTACCAGCCCGCCCTCACCAGGCTTTTGCAATCAGAATCTTCAGGTGTTTTTTAAAAACAATTTAATATCTTCTTATTAATGACATTCATGGCATTCAGTTGTTTCAGATGCCAGCATGTAAAGGGTGCAGAGAATTTCAGTGATCATCTGTTTCAGTTGTTTTCAAACTTGTGTTAGCTGTGGATCCTTTTTTTTTCACTTCCTTCAAATTATACACGAATTCCAGTATATAATACAGATCAAAGTAGAGTGACTTGGGGTCTGGATGGGTCACGCAGTCCTCTGGTCCCTCTGATTTAGTCTCTTTCCCTGTGAGGCATACATTGAAAATCACTGATCTAGATTAGCCACTTTATTTAGCACATGGAGAAACTGAGTCCCAGAGAGGCTAAGCAAGTCACCAACAGCAGCACAAAAAGTTGATATGCCTGGAGCCCTGGTCTCCTAGTTTGGGAGTGTTCTTTTTATTGTATTGTGCTGCTTCTAGCTCTTTGGAATAAGCACTCCAACAAAGTAGTTGTATTTTTCATCAGGTACATGGTAACTTGAACCGGACTAATATAAAGGCAAGTAGAGGACTTTGGGAGTCTAATAACCAGATTAGAGCTTCATAATTAGGAATGTCTGTTCGTTAATTTATTCAACAGACTTAATGAGTACTTACTATTTACCATTCTAGATGCTAGAGATATATCAGTGAACAAAATGAAGAGTTTCAGTCTTCCATGCTATTTTAATGAATGTGATAAATTCTATAATAGAGGTGTTCAGGGAACACACACGATTTTACCTGACCCAGTTCAGAGGAGTCTGGGAAACCTTTCTTGAGGAAACAGTGTCTGAGAAAATATCAGAAAGAGTAACTGGAGTGAGCCAGGCATGGGAGTGTTAGGGGGAAAGGCAGGAGAGGTCCATAGGACCCAGGTCTCAGAGGACCCTTTGGACCATTAATCCCGAGATAATATCAGATGTGTTTACTGGAGAGATCTCTCTGGTGCAACGCAGAGAATGGGTTGGCTGGACACAGCTAGAAGCAGGGGGACAGTTAAGATACTTAGGAGGTAGCATTTACAGGACTCAATTAAATGTAGGAGGTGAGAGAAAGGAAGAGGTCAAGAATGAGGCTCATGTTTCTGACTGAGCAGTTGATTGAATGGTGGCCAAGTCCTTTGGCCAAGATGAGAACACTGGAGGAAGAGCAGGTTTGGGCTGAGGATAAGTTTAGTTTGGGACTTGCCGAGATTGAGGTGTCTGTAGAGAATCCTAATGGAAAATACAGTAAGGAACTGAATATTCAGGTTGAGCCCAGATTGCATTCTGGGCTGGAGCTAGGGATCTCTAAGTTTTCAACATTGATAGTATTTGAAGCTGTGGGAGATGAGGTCACTTGAACAGGGGGTATAGTGAGAAAAGTCTAGAGCAGAACCTTGAGGAACATTGGTACAACTCAAAGAGCTTTGAGAAGGGAATAGGCAGCAGGAAAGAACGTGTCCAGAGGCCACGCACAATAAGGAATGGGAAGTATCCATTGGATTTTGGTGATGAGGACATCAGTGGTAACCTTGGTAAGAGAAGGCCAGTTGAGGGTTAGAAAATGGAAGCCACATTTCAGTGGTTTGAGGAATGAAGAGGAGGAGAGAATGTGGAGACAGTGAACATCTAAGTTAAGAAAGGCAGGAGAGAGGGTGGTTGCTAGAGGGAAGGAGGCTTAGGGTTAAAAGGACTTTTTTCCCTTTATTTCCAAGAGATCGTCACATGTTAAAATGTTACTTGGAAGGAGCTAGTAGATCTAAATACTAGAAAACAATTTCTTCCTTTTGTGAAAGATTTGGAGGTCTGTTTGTCACAATATGACACAATGACAGAGCTCTTTTTTTTTTGAGAGAGAGAATGTTTCGCTCTGTCACCCAAGCTAGAGTGCAGTGGTATCATCATAGATCACTGCAACCTCAAACTCCTGGACTCAAGTGATCCTCCTGCCTCAGCCTCCTGAGTAGCTGGGATTACAAGGGCACACCACCACACCCAGCTAATTTTTAAAAATATTTTATAGAGACAGGAGTCTCACTATTGCCCCGGTTGGTCTCGAATTCCTGGCCTCAAGCAGTCCTCCCTGTTTGGTCTCCCAAAATGCTGGGATTACAGATGTGAGCCACTGAGCCTGGCCTCAGAGTTCTTCCTTGACGCTGTCTACAGTTGGAGGTAGAGTTACTAACTCATCCCATTTTGCCTGGGACTTTCCTGGTGTTAGCACTGAAAGTCTTGTTTCCTGGGAAACTCTCAGCAGGAATAAACCAAGATGATCATTCACCCCAGGTCAAGAGTTCCTTCCATGAAGATTAAGTAAGAAATATCCTCTAGTTGAGTGGCAGAGAGGGCGATTTTATCATTTCTCTGAAGATTTAGAGGAGCTGCCTACCTCAGAAAAAGACCTGCTGCAAGGAATGGAAGAAAATGTAGGTGGTACTTGATTAATGTTTCAATAGGATTCCAAAGATGGCACATAATTAACTTAGAACCAGCAATCCTGCAAAGGACATAATCTAGGATAAGGAAGGATTAGGAGATTAAAGACACGGCTGCTGAATTTAAAAATGCACAGAAGCAAGGAAGGCCAGGTTGAGCACAGTAGATAAATTTAGTAAAGAAAACAAACTTTGGATGGTCTTCTAGAACACAGGAAGCTGATAAAAATATGGAAATAAAATCAAAGAGGAGTTATGAAGGGCAGAACAATGAAAGATGAATTTTAAGAATTCAAAAATGAATGGACTCATGATTAATAAAGAATAAGAGCGAAGACATGTTGAGTGATTGCTCGGTGGCAAGCCCTTTCTAAACCCTTGTCACATGTGAACTCATCTAATCCTCATGACAATACTGTGGGATTTGTCCCTCCCTATCCCTCATTCCCTATCCCTCCTTTTGCATATGGCGAGACTGAAACACAGACAAGCTTAAACGACCTGTGCAAATTTACCCAGGTAGGAGGTGGGGAGCTGGCGAGCCCAGAGATTTTGCTCTAAAATGCTGCTCTGCCTTGCCTTGTGGTATGGCACTGAAACCGAATTATTCTGGCATTCATTGAAGCGTTTTTTGGTGTCTACTAACTGCCAGCTTCAGTTCTGCTGCGGGGAAGAATATCAAAGAAAGAGACAGACTGGGTCCCTTACATTCTAATAGGGAGAGAAAAAAATATGCAATTAAGAAAATTTCAGTAGATATTAAGTCCTATGATGAAGAAAACTAAAAAATAGGGTAAAGGGTGACTGCCGTATGTGTGTTTTGAGGTGGGTGTTATTACTTCGGATGGAATGAAGATGATGAAGAGATGGCATCGCTTGAGTCCAGAATGATGTGGAGGTAGTCATGTAAGAATATGGAGCAGAGGGAACAGCAAGTGCAAAGGCCCTGAGGTAGGAATGAGCTTGGCCTATTTAAGGACTAAAAAGAAGGCCAGTGTGGCTATAGCAGAGAGAATGAGGGGAAGATTTGTGCAAGACAAAGAGAAGTAGCCAGAGTCTAAATCAGGTAGGGCCTGACAGGCCTTGGTAAGGATTTTAGATGTTATTCTAATTGCAAAGGAAGGAGTTGAAGAGTTTTCTGGTTTATTTGTTTAGCAGGGAAGAATATGATCTGATTTGTATGTTAAAAGATAAGTCTGGCTGCTATGTGGCCAATGGACTGTGAAGACATAACTAGCTGTGGAATGTGGAAGCAGGAAAAAGTTTAACAGGATGTTCTGGCTGGAACCAGGGCCTGGAGTTCTGAACTTTTGTTTGGGTTAAGGTTAGCTATCTCTCTGCCAAAGGGCATCCCCTCTCGAGCTTGTTATCACATTCACTAATTTACACAGAGATGAAGGATGTCCTGTGGAAAAAAGGATTAAAGATGTAACCCTCTTAGAGGAATGACTATCCGGGCCCTATGGCCCTAGCTTATTAGATCAACCAGCTGGGCCAATCAGACAATTCCTGGGGATTTCATACTGCAACTCAGTCTTAGCTGGGTACCCTTGAACATGGAAATGTAACAGCCATGTTTGGCATATGAATGGGTACACAGCAAAACAGAGAAGACTGGTCTGCAGAGAAGGAGAAATGAAGCAGATGCGGGAGGGGAGCCCAGATGAGGAAGAGAGACAAAGAGAGGTTTCCTGTTGATTTCTCAGTTCCAGTTTCTGACCCTCTGAGGCCTAGCGTGCTTCCTTGGGTTCCTGACATACTGCTATTTGCTTATAAAACACCCACGTTTTTGCCTAAGTGGATTTTTTACTGCATCCCAAGGACTCTTGTTCCCGGGTATGCACATTCATAGCTCCTGCCCCTTGTGTCCCCGTTGCTGTCATCTGTGGCTAGTGGAGCCCTCCCTTCCCACAGCCTCACTGCCTTGGGGCTTTCTTACCTTTTCTTGTTTTTTCTAGTTTTATGGGCCTATAAGATTATCTTAAAGATAATTGAATTTGCATTTATTTTATTCACTGGTCAGACTATCATTTTCCTGAGATAACTTTACATTCACATTGTTTACATTTTAAGCCCTTTCTGAGTAGAATCCAGTTTCAGACTTATATACTTAATTCAATTATTTGGATAATAAACATGTACTTTTTTTGGTTATCAACACATTTTTCTACATTCTCTTTTCCTTTTTATATTCTACAGAAGATAAATACAGATTAGTTCATTCATCAAACATCCTTTGAGTTCCTACTATGTATCTCAGCCCTGGGTCCCCCTTCCCTGCCTTTGCCCACCCTGTAGAAGTCGGTTTCACTGGCCCTCCCCTCCTCTTAGGCCACAAGCACTCCCTGAGTGATCTCATCTGCTCTCAGGCTCAGCTCCCACCAGTTCTGCAGGATGAACAAGCTTTTTTTATTTTTTTATGATATGTAACTTTTACCTCATGCACTTTGTATTCGGTGCTTAAATGTTCAGTTTGACTCATGGGACACTCCACTGAGATATTTCTGTTTCTGTCGGAAACACCTTGGTGCTGTCCATAGATACAGCTTGAGTTAAATTAGCTTATACACTAAAAGACATCTTCAAAGGGCCCAGTGGGACAGAGTGGCTCTTCGGGAGCCAATAGAGCTCACCTATAAGCGACTTGACAGAGCTCATCTACTTGGACTTTGGCTTGCAGACTGCCCTGCAAGGCCCTGGCAGGTGAAGGCTGCCTGTGCCACCAGAAGGGACACATTGGGTACCTCCCTAGAAGAGTCCATTTGGCTTCTACCCTCTGGAATAAGTCTTCTCTACCCACCGTCAACAGGGAAAGGTGTGAGGAGGGTGCTAGGACTGGGGCTTAAGTGCCCAACAGCTGCATTTAGGAGAGACTCTTGGCCCCACATCACAGAGTACCAGCTATAAAGGAACGCCCATGTCGCTGGCCATGAGGTCTCCTAACAGTTCTCAGACTGGAGCCTGTGCACACCAGTGGCTCCCAAGCTCCACCCTACGTTCCAGACCCTCCTCCAGATGTCCCATGGACACTTCAAACTCGATATGTCCAAAGCTGAACCCACCACCCTCCCACCGTTCCCCAACTGCTCCCTCCTCGCTCTTCCCAGTCCTGACTGCAATGGTCTCACCACTGGCCCCATCACTCGAGCCAAATTCCCGGCTGTCATCCTCAGCCCTTTCTGTGACCCTTCCTTTCCTTAACCATCTCTATTAGTTTCCTATTGCCGATAGCAAACACAGGTGACCCTTCAACAACATGGGTTTGAACTGTGCAGGTCCACTTATACTCAGCCTTTTTTCAACAAAGTGCAGATCGAAAATACAGGATTCATGGGATGTGAAACCCATGAATACAGACAGCCCACTTCGTATATGCAGGTTCCGAAGGGCAGACCGCAGGACTTTGAGTACGTGCAGATTTTGGTGTACGTGGGAGGTGTGGGCCCCAGAGCCAACCCCCTGCACATACCGAGGGTCGACTGTAATCACAAATTTTGTGGTTTAAAATAACACAAATTTATTATCTTACAGTTGTGGTCAGAAATCTCAAATGAGTTTTACAGGGCTAAAATCAAGCTGTCTGCAGGGCTGCTTCCTTCTGGAGGCTCCAGGGAAGAGTCTGTTCCTCATCCCTTCTGGCTTCTGGAGGCCGCCTGCACTTCTTGGCTTGTAGCCGCATCACTTCACTTTCTGCGTCTGTCCCATGTTGCCTCCTCCTACCCGCTCTGGTGACATTGGGCCCCTCAGATAACCTCATATCTCCTCATTTCAGGATCTTTAGTCACATCTACAAGCTCTCTTTTGTCATATAAAATGACAACCGCAGGTTCTGGGGATTAGGATGTGAACATCTTTGAGGACGTCTTTCACACCGTTCTGTCCACTTAATATTCCCAAACTCCTCCATTCCAACTGTCATCGCTCCAGAGGCCAAGTCTCCCTCATTTCTCTGTTAAACACAGCTTCCTAAGTGGTCTCCGCCTCGGTCCGCCCCTCGGATCCCTTCTCCTTCTCATTGCATCTCCCAGGTCTCTCTCGATTCAAAGTTTGTACTGACCCCCTACTCTCAGGATCAAGTCTGAGCTCCTCAGACGGAGGGCACGATCTTCTGAGGTCTGTCTCCTGCTTAGTGCTTCAGCTAAAGCCCCCACATGCCCTTACAAAGCTACTTTCATGCCTTGAGACAGAGAACAGAGTGAGTCTTAGAGCTTTTGAAGCCACGCTTCTCAGGCTTGAATCTCAGCTCTACCATTTGCCAGATAGGAATTCTTGGCCCAGTAACTTCCCATGTCTGTGCCCCAGTTTCATCTTTTTAAAAATTTGGCCCACAAAAGTGGTTGTGATGATTTAATTAATATTTTTCAAGTACTTATTAAGACAGTGCTTGCCACGTAGTCCCTTCTTCTGTCCATGTTCTTTTGGTCCTGTTGACACTGTCTGGAATGCTCTCCCCATGCCCCTGTTTCCCTGGAAATTCTTACCCCTCCCTCCCAGGCTCAGCCCAAGCATCTCTTCTCTGCACAGGCCCCCAAGCTGTCCCCTCCCACCATGTGCCAGGTGAGCCAGCCACTTTCTTCTCTGCAGCCCTTGCACTCTGGGAACTCGGTCAACCCTAAAACAGACCCTACCACACTGTCTACAATTATTTGATTATGTGTGTAGGAGGAAAACATCTTGAAATACTAATATTTGGGCTTTTCTTTTCCATACTTCCTTGTATGTGGTCCTCCCCCTGGTCAGCCAGAAGCATTTTGTTGCCTTCAAGAATTGGTATTTTTATAGCAAGAATGCAAAAAGAAAGAAAGAAAACCTATGTTTAGTTTTCCAGCTACCAAACTGGGCTTCAATGTGGCCACCCACATGACTAGTTTTGAAAGTCAAGTGCTGGGCATTTGGGGAGAAGGGATTTTGAGAACCCCAAGGGAAGTCCCTGAAGGAAGCAGAGTGGAAAGTTTATGCCTTAGGAGAGGACTAGGAAGAGCACAGAAGGGTGTCTGGCCCATCCTGTTGACAGGGAGGCTCCTTAGGGATAACTCAGGCTAAGAACAGGGACAGGAGTTGATTTTGGGAGAGATCAGAGTGGTCTGAGATGGAAGCAAAGACGTGGAGAGGGGCAGGGTCAGTGTTAGGGCCGGGCTGCATTGTGGCAGCCCAGCAACACTGGCAGCCATCCATGGCCCTCCAGTTGGCACTGCCGTCACCTGCACCGAGAAGCCACAGTCACTTTCTGCTCCTCACTTGCTGGGAAGCTTTTCTCTTGTGAGCCGCCCACCATAGCCCTTGAATCGCCCAGCCGAAGCAATGCCTGCCCAGACTTCGCCCCTTCTCAGGCATTTCCTGTGGACACTCACTTTTCATAACAGTTCAGGAGTCTTGTAAGCCTCCTAAAGCAAAGGTGGGATCTTGACACTGTCAATGGTATGGGAAAGGAAGTCCCCAGCACCTGAACTTGGGAGGATCTGGTCAGTGGGGCTGATCCGTTTCATGTGACTGGATGCTGAGCCAGGCAGCCAGCGCTGAGTTGGAGTCATCTCTGTATCCCGGACACATGGCTGGTGCCTGGTAATTACCATATTAGAGTGAAAGAATGAATGAAAATCACAGTCTAGTGAGGAAAACAGACACACAAACAATTATAATACGACCTAAGTGCTGTGAGAAAGGACTGCAGGAGTCACTGAGCGAGCAGAAGAGAAGGGTGGGGACACACTGGGGATTTCCTGCAGCAACAGCAGGACCAGCGCACAGGCGCTGCAGCGTGCCGGGGAGTCCACGCGCTCAGGGATGCCCGCCCCGCCCACGCCGCTCCCTCGGCACCACAGGACTGGCCCTGGCGGTCCCCTCAGCCGTTGATGGGCTCTTGGTGCGTGACTGGACGATGGGTCCTCCCTACATGATTTTGCTCTTGGGATTCACGGATGCCAGTCCCTTTCCCTGACCTGAGAACTGGGAGCTGGCCGCGTTTGGCCGTGTGTCCGCGGTTGGGGGAGGGAAGTAGATCTGCCGAGAAAGACAGGAGGGGGGCAAACGTGCAGAAAAAGGCGAGTAGGAGGTGGTGAGGCCCGGAGAGGGAGAGAAGCTGCCTGGTTGCTCAACAGCGTTTAAGATCTGGGTTCTCATTTCTCTTGAGACCTGGCTGCCCCCTACTCTTGGGTTCCAAGAACCTCTGAAGACTTGTTATTAAATTCCTCTCTTTGCTCAAGCTTGCCTGAGTGAGTTTCTGTTCTGACGAGTGTTGTCCCCATTAATGGTCATCATCGTGATCATGGTCACAGCAGACCCCTCACAGCTCTTACAATGTCAGCTTTGCGTGTAATAATCCACTAAGTCCTCACAATAGCACTACGAGGCGGGCACAGCTACTGCCCTCATTTTTCAGATGAGGAAGCGGAGGTACAGAGAGGTTGAGTCACTCGTTCCTGGTCATACAGCTAATAAGTGGTGGGGCCGGGAATCAAATCCAGACAGAGCCCATATCTGCCATTGCAGTTTTATCACATTTTGTGGAGCAAAATTTGTATTTTTTAACACATTCTCCTGGAAGAATGCAGTTCTGAATGGCAGATACTGTGAGAAGCGCTGAGTCCCTTCTCCTGCTTGGCTCAGGTCCCCGCCAGCGACACAGGCTGGCTGGGCTGGGAGCTCATGGTCCTGCCCCTCACTTTGCCGGGCCTGGCAGCGGAAGCGCGGGAAGGAGCTGCCAGGCCAGGTACAGGGCTTGGCGGCAAAGTGGCTTGTGCAGCGGGAGGCCAGGGCCGCGCCCTGGCACCTGGCAGGCAGCCCAGCCCCACGTTGAGAAAATACCTGGAACAAAGGAGTCCTCCCGCCACGCTGGCCGCCTCTCCTTGTCCTTGCAGCTCCTCAGCTGAGGAATCTGACCTCTGGGCCAGGCTGGGTTGGGTCCTTACATGGCCTCCAGAGACTGCAGAGAGGCCTTGGTGCCTGGCCTGGAACACCGTCCTGGCTGCCTCAGGGGGTCGTCCCAGAGGGAGGCCCTGGTCCACCCCACGCTGCATGGATTCCAGGCCACTTGCCACCCAGCTGCTGACCACTGCCACCCTGCCCCATGGTGTCCAGAGCAGGTGGCTCCACAGCTGTAGGGCCTGGAATCCCCCCAGCCAGGAGTCCACCTCAGAGCAATGGCTTGTCAGAGGACACTGGACAGAGGTGTTTCTGTGGTGAATAGGAAAGGCCTGCAAAGGAATTCAGACATTACCAACGACGGGCATTTGGGAAAGTCAGTCTGGACTGGGGCCTGGGGAAATGAGAAGCGGAGAGCCTCTGAGACGCCCAGGGTGCTTGGTGGGTCTCTGCAGACACATCTTGAGCAAAGCACTGGAGGCTCCTCGGGGAGATCCCTGAAGGGGCGGCCTGTGGCCAATTCCCTCCCTCTTTCTCCTGAGCAAGATGTGGGGCCGTGGGGCCGGGCAAGAGACCCCCTCACTGCATCTCTTTCAAACAGCGACTGGCCCTGGAGCTCCAGGCCAGCATCGAGCCTCACCCCGCCCCTGTGCCGTAGGGACTGCTGCCAGCAGGCCACTGCCAACCCCGCATGGTGCCCAGGATGACTCAGGGAAAGAAGCTGTTTCCTCTAGGCGGTTGCAGCCTGCTGCAGTGCTCAGCGCTGCCAAGTGGAGCAGGGCGTGGAGCTGGACTTCAACCTCTCTCGCCTCTCCTCCTGTGGGCTTGTGCAGACTCATCCTGCACTGGCTGATGCAGGTGCAACGCCTGTTAGGACAATCCTAGCACATGGCCCTGAGCCCCTGATCTCCAGGCCAAACCTTGCCCCCTCACCTGCATATTCCCTGGGCTTGACAAAAGGAGGTCAGTCCAGAGTCCCATCTCCTCACTGGCCAGAACCAACCATAGGCAGCGGGGCAAGGACTCAGGAGCAGCTCCCAGCAACACCGGCGAAGCTTCTTCCCTGGCAGAACCCTCTGGCCCTACGGTCGCCCTGGATGAGGGAGCCCCCATTCCTGTGGGTAGCCCCAAGGCTATCCTGAGTGCAGGATGTTGTCCAGGGGCGGAACTCACCTCCAGTGTGTGATTCTGAGGGGAAAACAAGCAAGTCCTGGTCAGGCAAAGGTGGCACAAGCCCCCACCCTCAGGCCTGGCCTTCTGTCCCCTGGGCTCACTACTCAGTGCCCAGACTCAGGGACCCTGTAGGCTATAGGCCTGGCCTGCCTCAGTTTCCACTTATTCCACACCCCGTCTTCACCTCAGGGCTCAGAGCATGGCACCCCATGCCCATCACAGGGCCAGGCTCAGAGTGCATCCTGCACAAACGCCCATTTGATGGATGAGCAAAAGAATCGCCCAAAGGAAGAGGCAGGTGTGGGCGTGGCCACCGCGGCCCGAGTGCCACGGATCCCCTGCTCCGCCACTCACTGGCTGCTGGACTCTGAGACTCGCTTCCTTTCCTGGGAAATGGGATTAAAAGGCACCTGTCTCACGTGGCTGCTGGGTCTTTTCATTGCTATGACTAATGGAAACAGCAGCAGCCACAACAGAGCTACCACTCCTTGAGAACGTGCTCTGTGTTAAGCGCTGTGCAGCAGGCCTCACGGTGGTCCCACCAGGGAGGCATCGCCCCAGTGTACGAGTAACTTGGTGATCATGAGCCCTGCTCAGGAAATGGCAGCTGTGTCCTTCCAGGGGACAGGGGCAAGGGAGGGTGGGCTGTACGGAGCTCCACAGGCTGGGGTCAGAATCTGTGCCCACCCACACCCCTCGCACCCCCAGGTGCTGAGTAACCTGAGTCCAGGGCTGGGGGCAAAGCTGCTGGGAGCTTGGAGTCCTGGGCTCTGGCCCCACTTGTGCTCCCGACTGGCTGTGCCACTTGGGCCGGTCACTACCCCCCCCTGGGCCTTAGTTTATTCTCTGGTAAAGTGAGAACTAGGGGAGTCAGAGCCCTTGATCACCAAGATCTCTCACCACAAAAAAAAAACCGAGAGGAAACCATGGGATCTGTCCCGATTCCCGGCCTCTCTCTGCCCCCTGGTGGCCGCCGGCAGCCTAGCACCAGCGGGAGGTGACAGTGGAACACAGCGATCTCAGGGACCAGAGGACTGGCTTGTGACAGCTGCCAAAACTCATCGCTCTGATCGCTAGTCCCCATTTGTTAAACGGGGATAATAATATTGCCAATGCCTCAAGATGTTGTAAGGATTAAACACTATAGCAAACGGGAGACACTTGCTGCAGAGCCATGCACTGAGAAAGTGCCCAAAAATGTTAATCGCCATCATCACCATCATCACCCCCTTTTCCTAAACCTCTATTCCTGTCAGTCGCCAAGTCCTGCTGATTTTTGCTCCTCTCCCACCCGCTGCCCTGCTACATCAGGCCTCGTGGACTCTCTCTGAGATTTCTCCAGGTTTCATCACCGCCCCACCCACTCCCGCTGTTCTACTCCCTCCACTCAGTGAACCTCTCTGTCCGCTCCACAAGCCCAATCTGCAAATGCTCTCCTTGGACAGCTATCAAGCCCCTCAGCCCTGGGGTCTTCAGGGCCCTGCCCGCCCGTACAGTCTGGGTCACCCTGTGCCTTTCTGTTCCCTGTATTCTGACCGTGCGGCTCCCAGCATCCCTCCACTGAGGCCTGGTGGGGTTCATTGAAAGGTGACTTCAACGGTCTTTGCTTCCCCCTCACCCGGCTCTGCTGTATCCTGGAACCCTCCCTAGGCCTCAGTTTCCTTATCTGCCAGACGGGACTGTCTTGAGGATGAAAAGAGATAATATCCTGAAGTACTTGGCCCAGAGTAGCCACTTAACAGAAGCCGGGTACCTGCAGTTGGGACAGAGGGTTCGGTTCTGTCACAGTGCAGTGAGGAGTCACAACCCACCATTTAGAAGGGGCGTGTGGGATGTGAGGAGAGCTCCGAAGCCCCACCACAGACCTGAAGCTGGCCACAGCATACCCTGGGCACTGAGCACAGATGTGGCCTCCAGGGAGAACACAGAGCTGAGTCGGCCTCTGCCCGTGCACTGCGGGCCCAGGTGGAGAGCAGGCCCTCTGGCTCAGGGGCCCTGGGGAACAGGGCAGGGACTGAAGTCCTGTTAGTGGTCCCAGGGAGCTGACAGCCCTGATCCCAACTTAAGAGGAGGGAGGTCTTTTCCAACCCTCTTTCAGGGTGGGGACAGAGCAGCAGACTGGAGTCCTAAGAGGCTGTGCCAAAATAGGGAAGCCAAAGAGGGGAAGCCCTCAGTGGTCTCCAGCCCCTTGGGAGGAAACTGAGGTGGGGACTGGGGAAACAAGTTCCTTTGGGTTCCATAGAGCATTCAGTAACCCAATACACTTTTTATTCTACTTAATATTTTGGCTAAGTAGTATATTTGCATCATTCAAGGAACCAGCTATAGAATGATATACTTCAAGAAATCTACCTGCTGCTTCTATGCTCATTCCATTGTCTACCTCATCCTTCCCTTATAAGTGATCAATTTTATTAGTTTATGTGTCTATTTCACATAAATACAAGGAAATATGAATATACATTCTTATTCCACCCCCTCTTCACTCAAAGGAGGGTATACTACATTCTACATCTTGCCTTTTTCGCTTAGCAATGTGTTTTGTCGCTTATATCAGTCCATAAAGAGCTTTCTTGTTCTTTTTGTCAGCTACCTCATATTCCACAGTGAGGATGTACTGTAGTTTATTTAGCCAGTCTGTTCCTTTGTGACAGATGCTTCAGTTGTTTCCAGACTTTTGCTTTCACAAACTGTGATGAGCAACCTTGCGTGTACAGGGCTGATGATTGGGCAAGAATATTTGAGGGTATGACTGTACCAGTTTTTAAACTATTGAAATAATTTTATAGTACTTGGTAAACAGTATAATTGCAACTGTGCTGATCAATAAACTTAATATACAATAGAAATTCTGTTATAAACTTTTTAGTTCAAGCTGTGGTTATAGGCTGTCAAGACTTATTCAGTGGGCCTCCTGCCCTACAGGCGTCTGAGAAACATTGTGAACCTCAGGACTATCTGGGACTCAGCCCAGGCTAGTATGAGCAGGGTATGCACTGAGCATACTTTCTGGAGCATTCTGCATTTTAGAAGAATTGCCAGTTTATCATCATCCTCAAATTATCTAGTTGCTACTGCTTATAAATAGTGTAGTGTTTACTAAGATTTTATAGGCTCATTTTAACTCTTTTTATTTTTATTTTTTGGTAGAGACAGGTTCTCACTATGTTGCCCAGGCTGGTCTCGAACTCCTGTCCTCAAGCAATCCTCCACCTCAGCTTCTTGAGTCTCTGGATTACAGGCACGAGCCACCATGTCCGGCTCATTTTAACTCTTAAAGTAGGATGAATGTGGTGCTTTGATATTTATCAATTTAAGATTTATGATAAAATATTTAAAACAAACAACAAAAGGAAGACAAAAGAACTTTTGGAGAGGTTTCTTAATGTTTCTTTGAAATGTTTTAATATATTTCACTTTTTAATATGAATCTCACTTCCTGGGAGGAGGAGAAAAGAAGAAATAGCAATAATATTAACAATAAATTACAGCCCAGAATACTTGTTACTGCTGTGCCAAAAATCTGAAGGACCTAGCATATTCATTGATGGTATATAAGAATCAGTACAAAATAAAAGACATAATTCGTATTTCTAGAACAAAAAACAGATTGATAGACTTCTACTTCAGGTAACAGTAGACTGGGTAATTCTGATCAAGCCTATTCCCGAGGACAGCAAGAAAAACTGAAAAGATAGGCAAAATAATTTAAAAATCATCCTACTCAACAGCTGGGGTTTGAAGTATGTCCGTAAATTCATCGCTACTCCTCTTTTCGGTCTTTTTTTTTTTTTTTTCCTTGAGACAGAGTCTCACTCTGTTGCCCGGGCTAGAGTGCCGTGGCGTCATCCTAGCTCACAGCAACCTCACACTCCTGGGCTCAAGCGATCCTTCTGCCTCAGCCTCCCCAAAAAAAAAAACCGAGAGGAAACCATGGGATCTGTCCTATTTTTAGTTGTCCGATTAATTTCTTTCCATTTTTAGTAGAGACGGGGTCTTGCTCTTGCTCAGGCTGGTTTCGAACTCCTGAGCTCAAACAATCCACCCGCCTCGGCCTCCCAAAGAGCTAGGATTACAGGCGTGAGCCGGAGCCCAGTTCCCCGCCTGCGCCAATGAGCTGGACTTCGTGCCTTGCTTCTAACAAATGGAAGAAAGTGAAAGGGAAGGTGAACAACTGCGCCGTTAAAGCACCGCGGTTTCCTCCTTGCTCTCCCTCCTAAATCCCTGTCATGAGGGCGCTCAAGCAGCCCTAGAGGAGAAGAGAGATCTACCAGGTGAAGACACTGCAGCCTCCTGGTGACAGCGGCAGCATCCTGCCAGGTGTAAGCTGTTATCTTAGGAGCAGCCCCTCCCGCCCAGCCAAGCCTTTGGATGGCTGCAGCCCCAGCCAACCTCCTGGCTGCACCTCAGGAGAGACCCTGAGCCAGACCACCCAGCTGGGCATTCCTGGGTCCTGAGGCTCAGACTCTGTGTAAGATAATACGTGTTTATTGTTAGGCTGCTAAGTGTGGTAGTTATTTGTTACTCAGCAATAGATACACAAAGGCAGCGGGGTGTTAACAAGTGAGTGAAGACTGACCAACTGGACCAAGACTGTTGGGAGTAGAGGGGCTCAGGGAGCTAAGCCCTGTGTCTGGGGCCACTTTTCTCGGATGGAGAAGCTGAGATACTGAGCAGCACTTTCATGGATATGCAGGTAAGTGGGCAGGTTTGGAGTCAGGGACCATCAGGGAAGGTTCCCTGGTGAACCCTCCTCACTTCGAGTTAGGACCCTGAAAGACTAAACTCTAGGAGTACGTAAAGACCAGTGGGAAGTAGACAGATCCTCACAAAGAATGCACCCCAGCTTCATACCACCTCAATCCCTGAAACTGTATGAAGGCGACCCCAGATTGCAAGTCCCCCAAGGTGCTAGGCAGAAGCAAAAGTAAGTCCTCTCTGGACTTATTCTCTGGAGGAAGATAACACCATCCCAGGCATGAAATAGTTTCTAGGAGGAATTTGGCAAATACAGTCCCCCCGACCCCCCTCCCACACACACGAGGTTGACATGAACAAGAGCAATAGAACCAATAAATGCACTGGAAAACAGAACCTCAGATATTGGAATTATAGACACTTTTAAATAACTTCCTATATTCAAAGACATAAAAGGCAAGCTTTAATTTCAGCAGAGAACTAGAAACTATAAAAAGAATCAAAAGTAAAGTGTTATGGGTTGAATTGTTTCCTCCAAAAAGATGGTGAAGTCCTGATGCCCAGTGCCTCAGAATGTGACCTTATTTAGAAACAGGGTCACTGTAGATGTAATTTTAAAGTTAAAATGAGGTCATACTGGAGTATGGGCCCTTAATCCAATATGACTGGGCTCCTTATATAAGAAGATGAAGGGAAGACACACAGGGACAGAGTACCATGCGACAACGGAGATAGAGCTTGGAAGGAGGATGCGTCCACAAGCCAAGGAGTGCCAGCCACCACCAGAAGCTTGGAGAGAGGTAGGGAACAGTCTCCTTCAAAGCCGCCAGAAGGAACAAACACAGCCGACACTTTGGTTTTGGGTTTGTCGCCTCCAGAACTGTGAGATAAATTTCCATGGTTCTGAGGCGCCCAGTGTGTGATGCCCTGTTATGGAAGCCCCAGGAAACAAATACGGAGAGTATAGAATTGAAAGATACAATAACTAAAAGTAAAAACCCAATGAATGGGTTTAACGATTGAATGAAGGAACTAGAAGATAGGTCTGAAGAAAATACCCAGAATGAAGCACAGAGAGACAAAGGGATGGAAAATGCAAGATGGAGAGTAAGAGAGGAAAACGCCAACCTCACAAAGGATGGCACATAATAAGCCTTCCACGACTCCACAGATGCTGAAAGTAAACGACACGGCTCGATGCACCAGAGCAGGACGAGTTACTCACGGCATAGCCGATAGCAGGGCGTCAGCGTACTGTGCCCCTTCCCTTTGCTCCCAGGGCTCGCAGGGGTAACAGGACGGGCTCAGGTGAAGGCTGCATGCAAAACGGGTTGTGACACAGCTACAGCTGAGCCAAGGGCCCGGAACATTTTGCAGCACTCAACAAACCAGTCTTCTGGAAAGTGGAGAGCTGCATGCAGTTACTTGTCTCTTTGACCTACTTAGTCACTTTGTGATAAGCTGCAGAAACTGTTGCATATCAGGTAGTTTGGCTTAGCTCAGCCGGGGTGCGCTCGGGCCCTCAGGGCCTTTCACAGCCCTACACCCCTCGGCCCTACACATGTTTTTTAATGAATTCAAATTTTCACACGAATATGCCACCCTACCAGAGACTCGGATTAGGCACACTGACTTGGCTGGGAACATATCTATTCTGTTTTTCTCATGTGACACTTGATTAGAGGTCTCGTGAACAGAATCCCAATCAGCGGCAGGAAGCCACCTGCAGTATTGATCTCATACATGCACCCAGGACCCCTGACTCAAACAACTGAATTCAGTCCCTGAGGGGAACAGTGAGTGTTGTTTCAGATAACCTTTTAGCTTCTTTTTTTATGGCATCGATGGACTGTTAGGCCCGAACTATGGTATTAATCCAAATATAACAGGAGATGTTGGCAACCACACATGCTCCTCCTTGTTCATCCGGGATGTAGTATAAAGCCAGACTCTCATCTATTATAATCACTCAAGAGAGTTTAGACTGACCTGCTGATCTGGGACTTGTGCCATCTCATTGGCTGTGGTAGCTAAAAGATAGGTTTCTAATCCTTGTCCCTAGAGCATAGTCTCTGTTGACAAGGAACAGGATTCATTCTGCTTATATGGGACCAGAAATCAGTGTACGCTCCCGGTAGCACCACCGTCTTTACCCAGGAACCCAGCATGGGAAACGTAATTCAAGGGGCAGTGTAATTGTTAATAATTACAGAGGATGCTAGATGGGCCAGAAAGCAACCCCCATCCCTAATGGAAAGGCATTCTGTGGCCTACTCTCCTCTACATACAAACATGTGCCTCCATGTCACTTGGGGGGATGTTGTGGGCCCCCCACAACGTGGAGGCTATACAGGCAGTGGGTTGCACCACTGCTGAGAAACTGAGAGCCAAGGGCCCAGCATCTTTTTAGCAAGCAGCAAACAAACCAGCCCCTCTTCCCCAGGGATGAGCAGTGAGTTGCACAGCAGTCACACTCTGGGTGCCTTGATCTATGTGGTTGCCTGCATGACTAGCTACAGGACCTGCTCGGTATTAGGGAACGATAAGCCTTGAAGTTTGGCACACTTAGCAAGGATGTGCGGTGATGCTCAGGGCCCGTGGCAGACTGCCTTTCCCAACAGAGACATAGGGATTCTGTGAGAAGGTCTAACTCACATGCCCTTGTATTCCCAGGATACAAGGGAGGGCAAGCATGGGGCAGAAGCAATATTTTGAAGAGAATGGCCAAGAATTTTCCAAAACTGATAAAAATCATCAAGCCACAGTTAAATATTAATATATTCAAGAAGCCTTATGAATGCCAAACAAGACTAAAGGAAAAGTACACCTATGCACATCAGAGTAAAATGGCTAACAACTAAAGACAAATCTTAAAGGCAGCCAGGAGAAAAGGGCAGTTTACCTTCAAAGGAAGACTTAGTCAACTGATAGCTGACTTCTCAACAGGAACAATGCAAGCTGGGAGACATTGGATAATATACAGGGGGACTAGTTCCAGGACCCCTTGAGGATACCAAAATCCACAGGTGCTCAAGTCTGTATTATACAATGACATAATATTTGCATATAACCTATGCATATCCTCCCGTGTATTTCATTTATTTATTTATTTAGAAATGGAATCTCACTATGCTGCCCAGGCTGGTCTCAAACTCCTGGGCTCAAGTGATCTCCCTGCCTCAGCCTCCTGAGTAGCTGGAACTACAGGTGTGTGCCACCACGCCCAGCCCTCCCATACACTTTCAATCATTTTTAGATTACTAATAATACCTAATACAGTGTAAATGTTATATAAATAGTTGTTATACTGTATGGTGGTTTTTATTTGAATTATTTTTATCATTGTATTGTTTTTATTGTTCTTTTCAAATATTTTCAATCCATGTTTAGTTGAATCCACAGATGCCGAATCCACGGATACAGAGGCCCAACCATAGTCAAAGTACTGAAAGTCATTGCCTATCTAGAATTCTATACTCAGCACAAATATCCTTCAAAAAGGAAGATGACATGAGGCTTTTTCAGACAAAAAATAAAAAAGATAGTCCCTTCCAGCAGCCCTGTACCAAAGGAAATACTACAGGGTGTTTTTCTGACAAAAGGAAAATAACCCCAGAATGAAGCTCAAAAATTCAAGAAGGACTGAAAAACAATGAAAATGGTAAGTATGTAGGTAACACGGAATTAATATAGACTAATGTGGACTTTGTAAAACAGTTATAATGTCTTGATATGTTTAAAATATACATAAAAATTATGGCCAAGAGTGATGGCTCATGCCTGTAATCCTACCACTCTGGGAGGCTGAGGCCAGAGGATGGCTTGAGCTCAGGAGTTTGAGACCAGCCTGAGACCAGCCTGTCTCTACTAAAAATAGAAAAAATTAGCCAGGCATGGTGGCGTGCTCTTGTAGTCCCAGCTACACGGGAGGCTGAGGCAGGAGGATCACTTGAGCCCAGGAATTTGAGGTTGCTGTGAGCTAGGCTGACATCACGGCACTCTAGCCTGGGTGACGGAGTGAGACTCTGTCTCAAAAAAAAAAAAAAATTATAATGAGATAATAAAAATGGCATACAAGTCAGGAGGGCAGTTCATAGAGTTCTAAGGTTTTTATACTGTCCAGAAAGATTGTACCACTAAAATACAAATAGAATCCAAATATATCAATATTTAAATTAAATGTAAATAGACTAATGTAATTAGTAATGTAATTACATGTAAATAAACTAAATCCCCAAATTAAAAGGTAAATATTGTTAGACTGGCTAAGAAAAATAACTATAAGAGATATAACATAAAACATAAGAATGAAGAAAGATCACAATTAAAGGGGTGGAGTTTCTCCTTTACTTCCCCTTGACGTGGCCGCCTTTCTTGAGAGGAATTGCTGGATGCAGCCATTTCCAGGAACAAGGAAATGGCCCGCGTGGCTGTGAGATTAGCTGCACACAGGAGGAAGAAGCAAATAAGTAAATATACTGAGAGTAACGTGAACCCAGTTTGTCATTGTCAGAGAAGGGAGCTACCAGCATGGAAATGCAGAAGACTAAGATAAGCCCTCTAGTGTGGATTGGAACTGGAAGTATCAGAGTGAATTCATGGCTTGTAATATGTTTAGATAAATTATAGAAATAAATCAAGCTGTGTATGTGTCTGCACACATGTATTTCCTAGTTCTGTCTGCAGAGGCTGCCTAGAGTCAATGACACCCTGGCAGCTACAAATATCCTTAGCACCCAGATCTTGGTTTATAAATATCATTCTCCAGTACAGGACTAGGGGTCTTTGTTTTAAATAACAAGTAATGGATTGTAGTTCATTGGGAAAAATGAAACCCATGTGTTTTACTGGTATATGAAATAAATAGATAAGCAAATAAATTGGGGAGAATGAAAAGCTCTACCTCATCATAGAATATTAACTATTAAATACAGAAAGAATGATAGAATTAGAAAATCATCATTTGGCAAACATCATAGTAATAACTGATCAAGGTTAAAACTAGGTGATGAAATTTTGATATAAAATAGGATATTTCCATAGTCTCAGATATAACCCTATAAAATACTTATTAATTTTTCATAACTTAATAAGTAAAAAATATTATTAGTTTTACAGTGGAGAAACCTGGCAGACATCACCTTAGCCAAGTGGTAAATGTTAACATCACCAGTAATGGGACACGTTGACATTGTGTGACTTCTAATATGGTGCACTGAGAAGAACATAGCATCACTTCTGTGTTATTCCTATCAAAGATGCATAAATCATGAGGAAACATCAGACACACGCAAATTGAGGGATATCCTATGGAGTAACTGCTTTGTATTTGTCAAAATGATGACCAAAATCAAGGACATGAAAGGGTAAGACAAGGGATTGTTCTAGAACAAGGGAGGCTGAAGAGACAGGACAACCGGATTGGATCCTGGGCCTATAAAGGTCATTTGGGGGACAATTGGGGAAATTTGAATGGAGTTAGGGCATTATATGGTTAATCGGTAATATTTTATCCACGTTAATTTCCTGACTCTAATTTTGTTGTGGTCATGTAGGATAGTATCATTGATTTTAGGAAATACACACTAAAGTGTTAATTGTAATGGGCATAATATATACAACATGTTTTTAAATGGCTCAGAAAACATGTATATATAATATATACTATATAAAGTATATATATTATAAATATAAAATATATAATATATTATATATACAAGGTATATATAAAAGGATAGAGTAATAAGGTAAATGGGCAATCTAGGTGAAGGGTATATAGATGGTCTTAGTACTATTCACAACTCTTTTGCAAGTTTGCAATTATTTCAAACTAAAGAGTTTATAAGAAAGAAAGTGAAAGAATGAAAAAAGATATATTATGCAAATACTAACCAAAGAATTGCTGTTATAACTATGTTAATATTAGACAAAGTGGACTTTCAGCCAAAAATCACTGTTAGAGATAAAGAGAGACATTTCATAATAAAAAGTTTAATCCACCAGAAAGATAAAATAATTCTAAACTTACATTTTCCAACAAAATAGCCTCAAAATACTTAAAGCAAAAATTGACAGAACTTAAGGAAGAAATAGACAAATCCAAAATTCAGTGAGAAATATTAACATGCTTCCTAATAATGGATAGATAAAGCAGACAAAAAATAAGATCTAAGATTTGAACCACAGAACTAATAAACTTGACCAAACTGACATACAAAGGACATCACATCCAACAATGCATAATGCACATTCTTTTCAAGTGCACAGAGTATTTACAAAAATTGACCATATGTGGATCATAAATGTAGTTTCAATAAATTTCAAAGAAATTGTAATAATGCAAAACTTGTTCTCTGATTATGGTGCAATTAAGCAAAAATTAATTAATTTAAACTTTCACTAAAAATTTTATTTATTTGAGTATTAGTAAGTTTACTTCTAAATAGCCCACAGGTCAAAGAAAAAGAATACTCACAATGGAAATTAGAAAATACTTTAACTGAATGAAAATGAAAATGCTAAATGTCCATATTTGTGAGATGCAGGTAAAGCCATAATTAGAGAAATTTGTATATTTAAATCCACATATTAGAAAAGAAAGAAGGCTGAAAATCAATAAGCTAAGCATCTGGTATTAACCGTTAAGTGTACATATAGTAGTAACATTCATCGGCTGTCAGGCAGATGGGAGGGGCAGGAGGGGATAGGTATATACACACCTAATGGGTGTGGTGCGCATTGTTTGGGGATGGACACGCTTGAACCTCTGACTGGGGTGGGTCAAGGGCAATACACGTAACCTAAACATTTGTACCCCTGTAATATGCTGAAATAAAAAAAAATAAGCTAAGCATCTATCTCAAGAAGGTAGTTGTGGCCAGCACAGTGGCTCATTCCTATAATCACATTGGGAGGCCAAGGTGGGAGGATCACTTGAGGCCAGTAGTTCGAGACCAATCTGAGCAACAGAGTGAGACCCCATCTCTAAAAAAAAAAAAAAAATTAGCCAGATGTGGTGGCACATGCCTGTGGTTCCAGCTTTTTGGGAGGCTGAGGCAGGAGGATCACTTGAGCCCAGGAGTTTGAGGTTGCAGTGAGCTTTGATGACACCACTGCACTCCAGCCTGGGCAACAGAGTGAGATGAAGAAGAAGGAGAAGGAGAAGGAGAGGGAGAGGGAGAGGGAGAGCGAGAGCGAGAGGGAGAGGGAGAGGAAGAGGGAGAGGAAGAAGGAGAAGGAGAAGGAGAAGGAGAAGGAGAAGGTAGTAGAAGGGTGGCAAATTAAACTCCCCCAAAGAAGGAAAGAAATTATAAAAAGCATAAAATAAGGAAACAAAAGCAAACACACACATACACAAGCAAACACAAAAGAGATCAACAAACTAAAAGCTGGTTTTGTGGGGGAAAAAAGTGATAAACCTCTGTTAAATCGGATCAAGAAAAAAAGAAAAAATGCACAAAGAAAGGAAAGTCAGAAATGAAAAGCGACCTCGCATGGTGGCTTATGCCTGTAATCTTGGCACCTTAGTAGGCTGAGGCTGGAGGATTGCTTAAGCTCAGGAGTTTGAGACCAGCCTGCGAAACATAGTGAGACCCTCTGTCTACGAAAAATTTAAAAATTAACAAGGTGTAGTGGCATGTATCTGTAGTCCTAGCTACTTTGGAGGCTGAGGCAGGAGGGTTGCTTGAACCCAGGAATTTAAGGTTATGATAAGCTATGGTCATGCCAACGCACTCCAGCCTGGGCAACAGAGCAAGAACTCATCCCTAAAAATAGAAAAGAAATGTAAAGGGAGACATTACTATAGATCCTACAGATGATGGTAACTCATACAATGCGGGTGGAATGGTAAATGGATATAACCACTGTAGAAATCAGTATAGTATTATTTACTAACTTTGAAGTTATACATATCCTGTGACCCAAAATTTCATTCATAGGTATATAGCCAAGAGACATATATGTACTTTGGAAAAAACCCCTCAAATATCTATCAACCATAGAATATATAAATAATGGAATACTACATAGCATGAAAACAAACTACTGTTTTATGCAACAGCATAGATGAATCTTACAAACCTATTGTTGAGTGAAAGGAGCCAGAGCCAAAAGAATATATATATATTTTTGGAATAAATGGAATCATTTAATTAAAGTTCAAAAATAGGCTAAAAATAGTCTTTGATATTTGAAGTCAGGGAAATCAACAAGGGTGGCAAAGCAATTATCCTGAGGACTAGCAAAAGCAGGAAAGTGTTATTACTTCTACTACTATAGGAACAAGGGGAGAACAGGTTACCAGAGTGTCACATAAGAGATGACAGCTGGACGGAATTACGGCCTTAAGTAGGGGAATACACTGCCAGACAGGGAAGGATCTGGGGGCAACAAATGTCCGGATCTCTTTCTGCTCCCATGCTCTAGTCTCCGCCAGTGCCCACCATTGGTCAAGCCCAATCAGAAGCCAGAGATTAGGGAAGTCCAGTTTCTGCAGCCTATAGATGCTGGCTTCCAGAAACACAGAAGAAAGTGGAGAAGAATAAATAATAGAACTGGAGGAGAAAACAGAGAATACCAGAGCAGTATTAAATCTGAAAGAAAAATCATTGGATTGTCTAATAAATTCTCTGGAAATTGTGGTTATTTGATGACAAAAGTAAACCATATAATGAACTTTTAAATTCTTATAAGTTATTGTTGACTCTTGGAACTTGGTCAAATGATGCTCGCAAAGTTCTGTGGGTTTAAGGTGAAAAAAAAATCACTAAAATTGAGCCAACTAATAAAACATAACATCCAAATTAATCATCTTCATGATTTAGTCAATAATAGAGATAATGTATATACAAAAATCTTACACATCTACTAAATTAGTGAATATTAATAGTAAATTTCCAGAGGAACACTCAATTTCATTCACTGTATATATAATTATTTGTTACAATTTTAATGACTTGATATAAACATGTAAGAACTTTTCATGTTACCTACTCCAATAAACAACTCTGGAAGATAATAAAAATCTCACCCAGTAGTACAATGGTTAGAAGAACTTTTAATAGAATTGCTGTTAATTCAGCAGAAGTTAAGAAAAGTTTCGGCCCATGAACAATATCACTGTTTTTTTTTTTTTTTGAGACAGAATCTCGCTCGGTTGCCTGGGCTAGAGTGCTGTGGTGTCAGCTTAGTTCACAACAACCTCAAACTCCTGGGCCCAAGCAATCCTACTGCCTCAGTCTCCCGGGTAGCTGGGACTACAGGCATGTGCCACCATGCCCGGCTAATTTTTTATATATGTATTTTTAGTTGTCCAGCTAATTTCTTTCTATTTTTTCAGTAGAGATAGGGTCTTGCTCTTGCTCAGGCTGGTCTCAAACTCCTGGGCTCAAATGATCCACTCGCCTCGGCCTCGCAGAGTGCTAGGATTACAGGCATCAGCCATCACCCCCTGCCCAATATCACTGTTTTTAAGAAAAAATTCTCTACTTATTGAGCATACAAGTCACCTAATGATGATCAATTTAATGCAAAATACATTGGACGGGTTTAATGTCAAATCATGGCTCAGACAGGGTATCATTTAGCTAGTGACAACTGCATGATATGAATAATATGCCAATAATTTCTAAAAACCAGCGTATGATTTGGAAATCATTAGAATAATTTGATGAATATATTAGCACCTACAATTTATATCACTTGTTAGTCAGTCATGTAATGTATAGTTTAGTTATCTGAAGAGAGATAACGGAGATAAAGTTATCTAAAGGAGAATAAAATGAAGTATTTAAAAATTATTGATATATACACATATCATTATAAATATGTGTACATATACATGTTATCATATCCACTTAAATATGAATATCACCTTATACATATATCATTTCTTAGTGCAGAGATACAGTAAGTTCTCAGAAGAATGATTGCTGGGTCAAAATGTAAATGCATTTGAAATTTTGATAGATATTGCCAAATTGCCTTCCATACAGTTTTTGGAACTTCCATTTTTGCACTCCCCTTAAAAGTTTATAAGAATACCTGTTTTCCCACAGCCTCATTAGTCATCAGTCTGTATGATCAAACGTTTTGATTTCTGTCCTTTTGATAGGTGAGAAACTTTAGCTCAGTGTAATTTAAATTTGTATTTATCTTATCATGATGAGGTTGAGCTTATTTCAATATATTTAAAGTTTATTTACATCTCTTTTTGTGTGTGTGTGTGAACTATATATGAGGGCCATGCCAAGCATTTAAGAAAAATCTTCAGAGCAATGGAAAGGTATTGAAAGGTTACCTGTTGGGGAGAAATATAACCTGATTTTCATTTTAAAGCAAGAACCTTTGCAACTGTCTCCTAACTCCTCTCCCTCCACAAACACAGGCTCACGCTGCCCATGCGCAGTGTCAAAGTTCCTGAGAAGCCAGGAAGAATGGAATTCTGAGCACAGGAGTGTCCTTCAACAGGAGGAAGGAAGGAAGGATTAGGCAGCTGTGTGTGATAGCTTCTGTTTTCTCTGCCAAATATAACATTAGGTCATCCTCTGAGAGTGAGAGGGGTAGAAGGGAAGCTAGAAGTCTGATGACAGAATAACTAAACAACAAACCACGCTAGAATCGTTTAACAGCAGTGAGGTTGGTGACTGTGAATTTACAGTGTCACTTACATGTCCATTAGTTCTTAGGAAATGCTTACTGGCCTGGAGGTAAGTGTGAAGGAGAGGCTGGATTTGTCTACAGTTGGGAGTTTTGATAGGTGCTGAGGACAAAGGGAGAACAAAGGAGGCCAGGATGTTTGCGAGGAAGTGATTGAAATGATGGAACATGACATTTAAGCTGTTTAGAGAGGAAAATGAAGGCAGAAATGAGTTGATGGATAGGGACACATTGGAGGGTTCAGGGGCTTGGAGGTCTTGAGGAGGTGCAAAAGGGGAAGTGGCTTGGTTGGTGGCGCAAACAAGCTGGAGGGACATAAGTCTGTGGGCGTTCAGTCATCCTGGGCTTTGACATCATGCAGAGGGTTGTCACGGACATCAGGAGGTGCAGCGAAGTGGAGAAGGAGGTCATTGATGGATGGGAGATAAGGAACTAAGAAGCCAGGGTGGGCAGAGTCATCAATGGTCCTGTACTTTTCTTTGCCAGTTGAAACTTTTCAGAGGATCTTGGCAGCACTTGTATGGGGAATGTGTGGAAGAATAAGGTTTTATGTTTTGTTTACATTAGAATCTTCTAGAGAAACCATCTATTTCAAGCAGTTCCCAAGGAATACAAATGGAGCATTTGCAAGAGTAGAATGTATATTTTAAGGTCATAAAGGAGACCTCAACAAATTCTGAAGAATTAATATCATAGTCTATGCTCCCCAACTATGATTCAGAAAAATTACAAATTATAAAACAAAATGATGGCTTATATGTTTGGAAACTATCATAGTGATAGATAACTTTTGGTGGAAGAGGAAGTCATAAAGAAATTTGAGAAACATTTAGCTCTTAATACTAATGGCAAAACCACATGTCAAAGTTTGTGTGACACAGGTAAAGCAGCACTTAGAGGCAAATTTATATCTTTAAGTACACTATCAGGAAACAATACATATATAAAAATAAACAAGTCCTCAAGATAAATGAAAACATACATCTACACAAAGACTTGTAAGCAAATATTCATAGCAACAATTGTTTAAAATTGCCAAAAAGGGGTAACAACACAACTGTCCATCAATTGATGAATGGATAAACAAAATGTGGTATATCCATCCATACAATGGAATACTATTCAGCAATAAAAAGAGGGAAGTATTGCTACATGCTACAATATAGATGAACCCTCAAAAACATTATGTTAAGTGAAAGAAGCTACACACAAGATGTCATATATGTATGACTCCATTTTTGTGAAATGTTCAGAAAAGGCAAATATATATATAGAAAAAGTAGATTAGTGTTTGCCTAGGACTAGGGGTAGGAAAGGGGATAAATTACAAATGGGTATATTTCTTTTTGGGATGATTGAAATAGCCTAAAGTTATATTTTGATGATAGTTGCACAACTCTGTAGCTATACTAAAAATTGCTGAATAGTACACAAATTATAAAACAGGTGAATTTTATCATGTGCAATTTATACCTTAATAAAACTGTTAAAAATAAATAGGCAAAAATTCTATTTAAAATGGTGAAAAAAGAGCGATGAAACAAACCCCTAAAACAGAAAGGAAGAAAACAATGAAGTTAGAAACCATTAGCCAGATGTGGTGGTATGCGCCTGTAGTTGTAGCTACTGGGGAGGTTGAGGCAGGAGGATTCCTTGAGCCCAGGAGTTGGAGGCTGCAATGAGTGAGACCCTGTCTCAGAAAAAAAAAAAATTAAAAAATCAGAAACCAAGGAAAGAGAACAAAGAAGGAAAAATATTTTAAATTTGATTTTTTGAAATAATTAATACAATTATATAAGGCTAGTGAGTTTATTTATCCGGAGGCAGGTTAATTATCCCAGGGACCACCAGTCCATTTATAACTTAAGTAAAAAAAACCGTGGTTTCAAAAACAAACATGTCTTTGAAGCTTGTGGTCATTACATTCTTCACTGAGGACAGGACTTGCCATCCTAGCTGTAGGATCTGCTTTCTGTTGACTGGGTAGGCAGTACCCACCCCGTCCAAGCACTTTGCATGTATTATCTCTCTGCATCCTCACAACAGCTCGAAGAGGTAGGCATTATTTAAAAGTGGGGACTAGGGTTCAGAGGGATGGGAGCTGTGGCAGAGGTCACAACAGTGTTCTGCTGTCACCTCCAGCAAGTGCTAGGCTGCCGGCGGCCACCAGGGGGCAAAGAGAGGCCGGGAATCAGGACAGACCCCACGGTTTCCTCCCTTAGCCTTTTTTGTGGTGAGAGACCTTGGTGATCTGACTCTCCTAGTTCTCACTTTACCAGAGAGTAAACTGAGGCCCAGGGAGGGGTAGTGACCGGCCCAAGTGGCACAGCCAGTCGGGAGCACAAGTGGGGCCAGAGCCCAGGACTCCACGCTCCCAGCAGCTTTGCCCCCAGCCCTGGACTCAGGTTACTCAGCACCTGGGGGTGCGAGGGGTGTGGGTGGGCACGGATTCTGAATCCAGCCTGTGGAGCTCCGTACAGCCCACCCTCCCCTGACCCTGCCCCCTGGAAGGACACAGCTGCCATTTCCTGAGCAGGGCTCGTGATCACCAAGTTACTCGTACACTGGGGCGATGCCTCCCTGGTGGGACCACCGTGAGGCCTGCTGCACAGCGCTTAACACAGAGCACGTTCTCAAGGAGTGGTAGCTCTGTTGTGGCTGCTGCTGTTTCCATTAGTCATAGCAATGAAAGGACCCAGCAGCCACGTGAGACAGGTGCCTTTTAATCCCATTTCCCCAAGAGAGGAAGTGAGTCTCAGAGTCCAGCAGCCAGTGAGTGGTGGAGCAGGGGATCCGTGGCACTCGGGCCGCGGTGGCCACGCCCACACCTGCCTCTTCCTTTGGGGGATTCTTTTACTCATCCATCAAATGAGCGTTTGTGCAGGATGCGTTCTGAGCCTGGCCCCGGGGTAAATGGGAGCAGGGCCCTGGATCATGTTGTTTCCACACCTATCTAGGCAGGTACAATTAGGATCCCATCTTACCCAGGAGGTGTCAAAGGCTGAGAGTTTCCATGTCACGAGGCTGGACTTTTTTTTTTTTTTTTGAGACACGGTCTGGCTCTGTTGCCCAGGCTGGAGTGCAGTGGTGCAGTGGCGTCATCACTGTAGCCTCAAACTCCTGGGCTCAAGCGATCCTCTCGCCTCGGCTTCCCCATGGGCTAGGATTACAGGCTTGAGCCACCAAGCTGGGCCTGAGGTGGTGCTTTGATCCGAACTCCTGTCTGCCTAACTACAGAGACTATGCTCTTGACGGTGCCAGTACCTTGCCCTCAAACACTGACGCCCCCTACTGCAGGAGGGATATAAGGAATGGATGCAGCTTTTCGCCAGTAGGGTGTGTCCATGAGCACAGACATTGAACTATTCATGTCAGAGGTCTTGTGTATCTGTCCCTGCACTCTGCTTAGTGACTAAGCCTTAGTCCATTTAAGAGACTGGCTTGAGTTCAAATATCTGGTCATTTCTCTTGACAACTTTTTTTTTTTTTT
>NW_012148052.1:3126370-3140383 GCF_000956105.1 Propithecus coquereli
AAAAAAACTACCTGCCATCTAAAATTGAGTTATTTGTTTTATTATAGTTGAGTTGTATGAGGTATTTTTTAATATATATATTCTGGATATTAATCACATATCAGATATATGATTTGCAAACATTTTCTCCCATTCTGTGCGTTGCCTACTCTGTTGATAGTGTCCTTTTTTTTTTCTTTCCCTAAAGACAGGGTCTCACTCTGTCACCTAGGCTGGCATGTGGTGGCGTGATCACAGCTCACTGCAACCTGGAACTTCTGGGCTCAAGTGATCCTCCTGCCTTGGCCTCCTCAGTAGGTAGGACTACAGACCCGTGCCATCACGCACAGCTTCTGACTTTTAAGTGGAGCATTTAGTCCATTAGTAGAAGGTGACCTGACCCACTGGCTGAAGACTTCTCATAGACAGGACTGTCTCATATTTATTTGCTTCTTTATGATGTGTGAGCACAGCCTGGGAACATGATGGACTGGATTTTCCCAGCATCTTGCATGCACCCAGCAGGGAAAGTGAGTGAGGCATACTTTGGGCCCCTCAACAGTCATTTAATGAGGCATTACCATGCACCTACCCCATGGTATCCTCTGGAGTTGACATGGTCATGACATAGGAGCTCAGCATAGGATCCTGTGATAGGATTAAGCAGGTCTTCAGATCACAAAATGCAAAGATTGTAATAGTATCTTTCTTATGGAAAACTGTTCTCTCTGCTCTTTTAAATTGCTATTTCTTTTCATATTCATATTCTATGCACAATAGATGTTGGCCATCATGAATTTAACCTTGTAGTTTCAGTAATGAAAATTCATGGTTTTGCATTTGTGGCTGGTGTGCAAGAGAGCCAGTGAGTGACACAGCTAGAGAGTGAGCCTCAGTGAGCCATGACCCCCACACTTCTGCCCAGCTCCCTGTTTCTGTTCTTCATCTCCCATGGAATGATGAGTTCTTCTTGGTGGAAGCACTTCTCAATGGATTCAGGAAGGTTGTGAGATTCATTCCTGAAACTGTTGACAGTCTACTCCATTTCCAGAGGCTATTTCAGAGAAATAGAGGCTACTCAGTTTCACAGATGCTTATTGAAACCCTGAACATGAGGCCAGCACTGGAATTAGAAGGTAAATTAAGATGACTGTCTCTGCCCCTGCTCAGCTCAAGGCAGGGAGCAAACATGGGAATAAATAAATGTCCTTCCGTTTGATAAAATGAGTGAGTTGGGAGAATGAGGGAGGGAGAGATGGCTCTGCCCACAGAGATGGAGAGGGCATCAGGAAAGGAGGTGTTGCTTCAGCTGCATCTTAAAGGGAGCCAACACTCGACCAGACAGGCAGAGGGGATCTGGACATTCTCGGAAAGTACATGTTCAGATGAACAGAAGTGTCAACAGCAGGAAAAGTAGGGGGACCACAAGTAGTCTCCTGTGACTGCAGCCAAGTGTATGAGGCCAGTGGCCGGACAGGCTTGGAGAGGGGTCAGCCACAGGGAGCAAGTGATGGATGCCAGAGCTCCACCTGCTGAGTACTGATCACATGGTGCCTCCTGGACCCCAAGAGGTCAAACGCATTTGGAAGATGCCAGGTTAAAGCTAAACTGGATTCTTTTACTGCAGGACTTCCTTAGAGCTTACAAAATATGAATTACATGAGGGGTCTCCCAGGGGGGAAAACAGAGTACAGTGTTTACCAAACTTCTTTTGTAGAAAAGCCCTCAAAAACCTCAGTTTGGGAAATTTGATATAAGCAATGAAAGGCCATGTAAAAATTCTGAGCTGTGGCCGGGCGCGGTGGGAGGCCGAGGCGGGCGGATTGTTAGAGCTCAGGAGTTTGAAACCAGCCTGAGCAAGAGCGAGACCCCGTCTCTACTAAAAATAGAAAGAAATTAATTGGACAACTAAAAATATATAGAAAAAATTATCTGGGCATGGTGGCGCATGCCTGTAGTCCCAGCTACTCGGGAGGCTGAGGCAGGAGGATCGCTTGAGCCCAGGAGTCTAAGGTTGCTGTGAGCTAGGATGACGCCATGGCACTCTAGCCGGGACAACACAGTGAGACTCTGTCTCAAAAAAAAAAAAAAAAAAGTTCTGAGCTGTTTAGAGATATCAGGTTTTTATTTAGAAATTAATTCTGCAGAATGAGTGAGAGTGGGTAATGAGATAAGAAACAAGGAGACCAGTGGGGAGGAGATGCTACATGAAACACTTCAGTATAAGGGGGTGTGGAGAGGCTCAGGATTCAAGAGGCATTAGAGGGTAGATCAGTAGGCTGAACTGCCATCTGGAGGGAGGGACCTGTGTCAGCTTCCAGGTTTCTGGTTCCGGTCATGTCCAATCAGTCCCTGGATATAACTCTGGCAACCAGGAGGAAGATCTGCACTGTGATTATATTAATATTGGAGTTGGGCATGACATTGTGATGGCACTGAAGTCCCAGGTGGAGGAGCTCACTGCCAGATCGAAAGCCTACGAGGGGAAATGGAAGTGTGGACAGACCCAGGGAACACCAATGTTTAGGAAGTAGGCAGGGGGGAAGGAGGAGCAAGAGAGCAGGTGTCCTTGAAACCAAGGGAGGAAAGTGTTTCAAAAACAAGAGAGCAGTTAGTAGTAACCCTCCACGTGCAAATTACAGCAGTAGGGAGATGTTTTTACTTACCAAATCAGCAGAGATTTATTTATTTATGTATTTAACAATAATACCTAATGTTGGCAAGAGTGAAAGAAAATGGGCATCCTCATGCTATTTGGGCAACAGATAATATATATCGAAAATCTTCAATAGTATATATGCCCTTTGATCCAAATATTCCTTCTCTAGAAATTTACTCTAAAGAAATCATCATGGATGGGTAAAGATAATTCTATAAGATTGTTCATAACTGCATTGTACATAATATAAAAATATAAACATATTATTTAATAACATAGGCTTGATTAAATAAATAGGTAACAATATGATGAAAAATACCATGAGCCCATTAAAAATATGTGTGAAATAATTAATGACATGATGAAATGTTGCAAAATATCATGAAATGAATAAAACAGTATGATCCTGTTTTCTCTGTTAAGAATATACAGGCTGGACGTGGTGGCTCGTGCTTGTAATCCTAGCTTTGGGAGGCTGAGGGGAGAGGATTGCTTGAGGTCAGGAGTTCCAGACCAGCCTGAGCAAAAGTGAGACCCCTGTCTCTATAAAAGAGAAAAATTAGCCAGGCATGGTGGCATGTGCCTGTAGTCCCAGCTACCCGGCAGGCTGAGGCAGGAGGATCCCTTGAGCCCAGGAGTTTGAGGTTGCAGTGAGCTATGATGACGCCACTGTACTCTAACCAGGGTGACAGAGCCAGGCTCTGTCTCAAAAAAAAATACACACGCACATGTATATATATATATACTCACACATACACACACACACACACACACACACACACATATATATACACACACACGAACATGTGTAAGAAAAAGATATACCAAATATTACCAATGATTATCTCTGGAACATGGGTTTGGGTGATTTTTAAACTTTTTTGGGGGGTGATCTTTTTACTTTTCTATATTTTCAAAAGTTACTATAATAAACAAGTAACCTTTGTCATCAGGAAAAAGTATTTTTTAGTGCTTTGAATAGTATAATAATACTGTTTTTATAATAATAATAATAGCTAACATTTATTGACCGCTTACTATTATATAAGCCAGTGATTGTGCTAAGTGCTGTATATACATTCCCATTTAATACCCATCACAATCTTAGGATCATTAGCCCCCTTTCCTGGATGGGAAACTGAGTCTGAGAGAGGTTAAGTAACTTGCCCAAGGTCACAGAGTTGTCAGGCAGCTGGGAAAGCCTTTGTTTTGACACCACTTTCTCCAAGAAACTTTCCCCATCTCAGTTCCCTTCCGGTTCTGGTGGTCTGGGATTCCACTCACAGGTCACCCAACCCCCACTTCCCAGCCCCCCTCTGCCCTTCCAGACACTTCGCCAGCTCCTCTGTCGGAACACACCTTACATTCTGCCTCTGGAAACGACTGTGTTCACCAACTGTCACCCTGTTAGAGTGAGGGCCGATCAGGGGCAGGGAACTTGTCCACTTGATCTCTGGCTCAGGGCACAGCACACAGCAGCCCACGGTGGCTGTTGCTGAACTGAACCGAGGGCCGAGGCCCTTTGGAATGGCTAACACCTGCTGTTTAGGTTTATAGCAATGTGAAGCCCATTGTTTAGGGAACATGGCTATTTCCACTGGTTCTAAATCGATGGAAATTATTTCTGTTATAAGAATCAGCCCAGCACTGGGCAGCTTGCAGTCTACCTGGGAGCCCAGCATTGCACAAAACGCACCCTGAGAATTGCAGGCCAGATCTGAGGCCCCAGATGACATGGTGTGGACTCAAAGGGGAGCACAGAGGGGCACAGAGAGGACAGTGAGGGGATGGGCAGAAGATTCAGAGATCCTGACCAAGCTGACGTGGGGACGACCCCTTGACTCTGCCTTCTGCCTCAGTCAAGCCCTGCAGATTCGGCCTCCTAAAGAGTTTTGTCCTCTGCCCCTCCACCCCTTCACCATTAGAGGCTCATTGTCATTGTAATCACCCCCCTCTAAGTTGTTCCTACCTCCAACTGAAGGGCTCCAACTCCTGCCTCCTTCCCGCCTATCTATATTGCCCTCTGCATTAGGGTTCTGCTCTTGCCTTGGGCATTTTCAATGGCTAATCTGCATTATCCTGAGGATAAAGCTCAGTGTCCTTATGGGGTTTACAAGCAGTGTGAAAATTTACCTGTTGGGTAAAATACAGACTAGGCATGTGCTTAAGACACCAGCAAATGATTATTTACCTTAAGAATTTATTGATACTGAAAACTTTTTTGAAGTGATCACTTCAAAATGTATTTTTGTTAGGCATTATACACTTGTTGGAGGTTTAATCTTGAATCCACATGGGGGACACCATAATCACTTGGTGCCCAGAGCCCTCATCTAGCCCCCTGTAAGGCCCTTTGTGATCTGTCCCTTGCCAGCCCCTTCAGCCCTGGCCGTTTGTCCCCTGGGCTCTCCGGGATCCACTGAACAGCTAACCTGCACGTGCCCGCCTGCCCCAGCCCAGCTCCACTGCTGTGAAACCTGGGGGGAAGTCCCTTAATATCTGTGTTCCTCAGTTTCCTCACCTGTTAAAAAGAGAGGGTTCCAATGGTATGTATCCCGTGACAATGAGGGAGCATTACAGAAGTGACACAGGACACACACACTCAGAACATGCCTGGCACCTGGTAAGTGCTACTTGTTACCTGCCATTGTTAGGCTCCCTGGAATCTCAGGGCCTTGACCCAAGCTATTCCCTCGGCCTGGAACACTTTCCTCCCACTGACCTTTCCTGTCCTGCCAGACCAATTCCATCCAGCTTTACAAGCTCAGTCTAGGTGCCACTTCCTCCCACACCGGAAATGAATAAATGAGGTGAGAGAGCAGCTAGGAAAGAGCAAGGTGTGAAGAAAGGGGCTGAGTCAATAGAGGCGTTTCCGTGAGGATCTTTCTCTTGCAAGCCTTGCACCGGGCCGGGCCACGACAATTGCGAAGATTCGAAAAGACGACTCTCCGGTGCTTGCGAGGGCCCTGGAGGTCCTTGGCCAGGCTGGAGGCCGGCGCGCCTCTCCTCCGCGCGGCTGAGTCTGCACCCGGGTCCGCAGGGCGCACAGCGAGCGCTGGCGGGGGCGGCCGGTTCAGGGCGCTGCCGGAGAGCAGGCGGGAGCCCGGCGGGTGGTCGTGCCAGGAGGAGCCCCTGAGCAGGTGTCCGGGAAGGAGGACCCGCAGCAGCGCGCGCAAGAGGACCTCGGGGAAGGCACCGGGATGCGGCGAGGTGCTGCGAGGGCCGGAAACCCCAGCTCCGCTGCTGCTGGCAAAAGAATGTGCCCCACCCTCGGGGCTTGGCTGGCATCCGCCCTGCCTCTCCAGACAGGACTGAGGCCGTGTGTCTGGCCCGGTGGCAACACCCCGCGCCACATGCGGAGCTGCCCGACCAGGACTCGGTATCCCCGCCTGAGCGACAGCATCAATGACAACGCGCAGGAGCGCGGGTTCCAGCTTTCCCCGACGGCGCCGCCACCCTGGGGTCCCAGAGCAGGGGATAGAGGCTGGGTGGGAGCCCAGGACGACACTGACGGTGCTGGCGCCCGGGCTACGGACCCCTTGCCCGGCCCGCCCACCAGCCACCGAGAGGTCGTCCCGGGCGTCGGTTCCCGGGCTTGGCCCCGCCCTCGCGCTCCGGTTGGTCGCGCCCGGGGCGGGGCGGGGCGAAGGGCCCGGGCGGACGCGGCGGGCAGCACAGACGGCGGGGCCGGACCAGGGACTCGTGGGTTCGCGCTGCCGGGATCGCTGCCGGAGCTCGCCCGTCGCCCCTGCAGGTTGCGCGGACCTCGGCCTCAGCCGGACTGGCGGCCACGGCGGTGACAGACGGATCAGCCGACGGTCCCCAGTCCGCGGAGTACCCCTGCCCAGAGGCTGTGGCGTGCACGTCTGCACGGCCCCGGCCCGGGACAGGTGCCGCGCGGGGACCGCTCTGGGGATCGCTTTGAGGCCGCCGGCGACCCCCGGCCCGTCCTGCCGGCCGCCGAACCCAGCCCGCCGCCCACCTTCAAGGCGTCCGGGCCCGGCCGGCCGCGGAGCTGATGCGCGCCCGCTGAGCCCCGGCCGGCCCGCCATGGCCGCGCGCCCCGGCCCGCTCTGGCTCCTGGGCCTTGCGCTGTGCGCGCTGGGCGGCAGTGGCCCCGGCCCGCGGCCCCCGCCCGGCTGTCCCCAGCGTCGTCTGGGCGCGCGCGAACGCCGCGACATGCAGCGCGAGATCCTGGCGGTGTTCGGGCTGCCCGGGCGGCCCCGGCCCCGCGCGCCGCCCGCCGCCGCCCGCCTGCCCGCGTCCGCGCCGCTCTTCATGCTGGACCTCTACCACGCCATGGCTGGCGACGACGACGAGGACGGCGGGCCCCCGGAGGGGCGCCTGGGCCGCGCGGACTTGGTCATGAGCTTCGTCAACATGGGTAAGTGCGGGCCGCCGGGGATGGCGTCGGGGACCCCGCGGTGACCGTGTGAACAGCGGGCTGCGTGTACGGGGCCGGCGCCTTCACTGTGGCCTCTCGGAGAGAGAACACGAGCTGCATCCTTGGACAGTGCCAGACCTGGGCCGGGAGCGGGAGTCGCAGGGGGATGGATGCAGCACAGGGGTGTGGGGACTGCCGTGGTCAGGGAAGGCCTAAGGCAGTGGGACTCCCGGGGCTGCAGAGCGGGCAGGAGCGGCACGGAATGTGGACTCCCAGGGGCTGCGTTCGCCCCTCCCCAGCACACCCAGGAGTCAGAATCCGGCGATGTCTGTGCCCACCTGCGCTGCACCAGGAAGACGGCCTGGTCCTGGGAGACAGATGAGTAAACAGAGGCTGGGATGCTGTCACTGTGATAAGGGCAGTGCTGAGGAGAGGGACAAAGTTCAGTGTGGAAACCCGTGGTCACATCATCAAAGTGACCAGAGCTGACCCACTTGCCCTGAGTCCACAGCAGGCTCTTCCCTGTGCAGAGTCGCACAGCTGGGTGGGGCCAGCTGTCAGGGGAGCCCTGGGGAAGGAGCAGACTCTCGGCTTGGTGGGGCAGGGACTGTGTCTTGTCACCTTGGGCCCCAGCAGCTGGGATGTGGCCTGGCATGGAGTCAGTGTCCAGGCCTGTGGAATGGCCCAGTGGGCAGCCTGGACCCTCTTTGTTCTCCCAGGCAAAGCCTGGCTTTTCCTCTCTGCAGACAGTTTTCTCTAAACCATGGAGCCATTTACTCTTAAAGGTCTCAAAGTTATTTTTTCCCCTAGAAAACTCTCTGTAGTGTGTGGTCCTGAGTATTTCCTGTTGGTCAGGCCCCCATCCTCTCTATGGCTAGTGACAGGCAGAGGTCTGGGTTGGGCAGACAGCAGGCTGGGCCTGGGGACCCAAGGAACACAGCTCAGACTGAAGTGGTCAGGGGAGCCGAGGGCTGAGAGCAGGGAGAGGACCCGTGCCACGGCCACCAGCCTCCTGTCACCTACAGCATCACTTTTGACCCTCCAGCAACCCTGTTCACAGCAATGGTCCTCATCCCATCTCCCAGATGAGGTCAGGGAGGCTCGGAGAGGCAATGTCACACCTAGGATGGCACAGCCTCTACACGGCTGAGCCAGGACACGCCCAGGTCTTCTGACTGTACATCCAGTGCTCAAGGAGGTGACATTTCTCTTGTCAGGTTAGGCTCTCAGGGTAGAGAGAGCTTTCTGAGGGATTTGGGCTGAAGAACACGGGGGACTGAGCAGCTGCAGGTTTTGTGGGGTCCTCAGCCATTTGCTTCCTCCACTAGGGCAGGGCGAGGGGACAGCCAAGCCTCTGCTCCCCCTACCCCAGAGCTGGTGGTGGGCCGAGGTGGGGAATGAGCAGCGGGAGGCAGCCATTAACCAGTGCTGAGAGCCCAGTGCCAGGCACAGGACTCCAGCCAGTGGGATCTGGATGCCACCTTCCTGGTTAGAGGGCAGGGTGGGGATTTGGGACAGAGGAGACATATGATATGTGGGGTTGGTACCAGGGCTCCATCCTCAGGACAGGCTGACCTGAGGCTCAAGACCAAGAAGAGTTGAGGATGGAGTCACCCAAGAATATGCCCAAGGAAGCCACCCATCAGAATGAATCACCACTCAGCCCACGTCATGTTTCCCCCCCGGCATGCCCTGGGGTGGGTCAAGGCATGCACAGCCTGGAGCAAGCTGTTGCTGAGTCCAGCAAAGCCTACTCCTGCTGTGTGACCTTAGAGAAATCCCTTGCCCTCTCTGAGCCTGGGCCCCTCCTTGTAAAGTGGGGCTCCTAGTGATCTGTCCTCAGGGTGGTTGTGTAATTAGTTGATAGAGGGGGAGGAGCAGAAAGTCAACCCCCCGCCCCTCGGAGGGTGCACCTGTGCCTGGCCACTGCAGGCCCCAGTCCCTCCCAGCTACAGCCCAGCCTTGGCGTGGATGTGACAGGAACTTCCCCACATGTCTTGTGCACATGTGAAACCCAGAAATGGCCAACCAGAAAGTGTCTGTAGCTATTTTTAGAGTAGAAATTAGTATGTGACCTTTCATAGCCTTACAATTCCTCATTCAATTCATGTGAAACTGTTTTGCCAGCCCCATTTTATGGGCTCAGAGAGGTTAAGTGGCCACCCCAGGCCCACACAGCATGTCCAGGACAACATCCACGGCTGTGGATTCCAAATCCCAGCTTCTTCCCACGCCAGCTCTGCATGTTTCATTAAGACCCGGGGCCTCGGACACTATGGGATTAACAAGCAGATCTTTGTTCGGGGGAAGCGCAGGCTGTGGGCGGGTGCGGCGGCTGTCAGAAGGGCCTTCTTTATCCTGGTGCACTAATGACGCTAGCAGAACTCTCTCAGTTAGGGCAGTGTTAACTGGCAATTACGGAGGCTGTCTGGGGCATTGGGCACATGCCAAGATTCTCTCCGTGTTTGGAGCCCAGGCCCCAGGCCCCTGAAGGTCCGAGGCCCCAGAAGCACCACGGGTGTAATAGCAGGGCCGCTGCGGTGCCACACCCACGCCGGCTCCCACACCTGCTGCCTCCAGCCCCACCTCTCCCATCAGCCAAACGTGGCTCCTGAGAAGCCAGGCCTGGTGCCCCCAGGCCCCTGCCCGGCGATGGCAGCCTGTGGGACCCAGAGGCCGGGCCTGTCCAGACCTCGCACCCGTGGCTCAGGCGTCGTGTGGAAGGGGCTCCAGGAAGCCGTCGTGATTTACGGCACCTGCGCTGGGGGCCGGGGCCTCGGTCAGACGGTGTCCCAGCCTGGCCTGTGTGTCCACATCAGCCCGTAGACCCGCAGCTCGTCTTCGTCCCAGCAGTAATGGGGGCTGTTACCATGGGGAGCAGATGGGTCCTGTCCCTGGTCCCCCCGTGCTCGGGGAGGGGAGAGCCCTGAGCCGGCAGACAAGACCCAGGTTCCTGTACCGCCTGGGCCCGCCATTGATTCCAATGTGTTCCGAGCCGCGTCCCTTCCCTTCTCTGGGCCTCTGCTTTCTCGTCCAGTCTACAGCGATGGTACCAGAAAGGCGAGGTGCTCCCCGCTCTGGCCCTGTGGTGTGTCAGAGGCGTCTTCTCACAGCACCGCGTCCCCTGCCCCAGCGCCTCACCCCGCCTGGCCCCTCCCGAGGGAGGAAGGACGGCAGGAAGGACCGACTCTGCTCCTTCTCCCTGAACCCTCTGCAGCAGGGATCACCGCAGAGGCAGATGCCTGTGTTCCAGATGGAGAAACCGAGGCACAAACAGTACCAGCAGGCAGAAGTCTAGCCAGGGTCCCTTTGCCCTGACCCTTTCCTGAACCAGACTGATCTATCCCCGTGGTGTCTGGTGGCTGAGGACAGGGGTGTTGATGAACTAACCGAGCTGCTGGTTTGGGAGAATCAGGACTGTGCGGATCAGGAAGCTGCCCAGGTCCTGCTCTGCCCTTGCCAGCTCTATGGCCTTGAAGGGTGACGCTTTATCTCCCCGAGTCCCAGGGTCACATCCTTCGCTTCTTTACTAGGGAACTCTTTCACTTTCCCATTCGTTCATTCGTTCATTCAAATAAGTTATGTAGCACCTGTTACCTGCCAGGCACAGTTCTAGTTGGGGACACCACAGTGAACAAAACCAAGTCCTTGCCCTCCTGGAGCTGACCCTCCAGTGGGAGAGACAAATAGTAAATACATGAGCCATGAAGATAATTGTCAGGAGCCCTAGACAGTGACCCCCTCTCTGGAAACAGGAAGGGCTGAACGATGGCAGGGCAGACAGGACCGGGGTGAGGGTTTCTGACCTGGGACTCGCACACACAGAATTGGCATCCTGACTCCGACACCTGCTCTCAGTCTGATCTGGGCTTTCCAGCCCACCTCTCCCAGCCTCAGTTTCCTCCTCTGGAAAATGGACATACTCAGCTTATGGGGCTGTTTTGGGCTTGTGTGAGATGCTACCTACTGCTGACCACATGCCCAGAACCTCCACATCTGATAATTTCCATCTCACAATGACTGTCACATCTTTGTTTTAAAAGGAGGAGTGTGAGTGAGGCTCAGAGAGGTTAGGTGATTTTCCTAGGGTACACAGTAGGTTGTCTCCCTGCCTCCACATCCTCTGCTCTTCTACACAACAGCTGCTTGTCCCCCGAGCCCAGGGCCTGGCCCATCATAGGGTGCAGTGAGTGCTGCTGAAATGGCCTATGTTGAACGTGAACATGTGATGTAAACGGAGACTCCTGTTTTAAAAATATTTTTGTTTTGGGATTCATAGAACTAATGCATGTCCCTTTTATTGAATTAAGACTAAATTAATTATAGAATTTCATTACAGAAAGTTTGTATCATGTATTCAGAAATATATAATATGGAAACTCCAGAAATCTTCCCTCTACCCCAGAGAAAACCAGTGTTTTAATCCTTTGGCGTAGCACTCCCCCCCAATATTTTGTCAATACAGATACTATCATTTGTGTTATTATTTTTTACTAAGTGAGACGTAAATGCTAAACGTTTTGCTACTTTGTATTTCATTTAACAATAAATCTGCTGGGTATGGTGGCTCACCTCTGTAATCCTAGCACTCTGGGAGGCTGAGGTGGGAGGATCACTCGAGGTCAGGAGTTCAAGACCAGCCTCGGCAAGAGTGAGACCCCCGTTTCTACTAAAAATAGAAAGAAATTAGCCGGGCAACTAAAAATAGAAAAAAATTAGCCAGCGTGATGGTGCATGCCTATAGTCCCGGCTACTCGGGAGGCTGAGGCAGGAGGATCGCTTGAGCCCAGGAGTTTGAGTTTGCTACGAGCTAGGCTGATGCCACGACACTCTAGCCCGGGCAACAGAGTGAGACCCTGTCTCAAAAAAACCCCCCAATAAATCTTTTGTCCACCTTAAAAGCCGACTTGTTAGAGTGAGCATATGCCGAAAGGTGTTTGATTTTCCCCACGATGCTGTCTACCAAGCAGGAAGATGTGCCTTATGGATCCCCAACAACCTGTCCTTCCTATCTCCTTGGTGCTTTCTCACCTCTGGGGTAAACACCTACTATTGCCCCCATTTGATAGAGGAGGAAGCTGAGCCTCAAAGAGTGACTGGCCCCAGGTCCTACATCCCTAGATCCACAGGAGCAGACATGAGAACCAGATCATAGCAGTGAGGAGGGTGCGTCCTGGACATGGGGCGGCAGGGTGCTTAATTACTCTGGAGTGGGCACACCGGATTTTAATTCCGGGTCTACAACTTGAGAGTTGTGAGTTGTTGAACAGGTTACTTAAAGTCTGTGCATCTTGGTTTCCTCACCTTTAAAATTGGGGTAATAATATAACACCTGTATCATAGTGCAGTGATTAAATAGGTTAAGGCATGTAAAAACTTAGCACGTGCCTGGCACTGCTCAATGAATGGCTGACGGTATGATGGGGGAAGGGCCTGCTGTGTTTATCACCCCCCCACTTCCCCACCCCTCCAACCCCCTGCCAATCCTGTACTTAGGGCCCTACGGAGGAGTGGTAAAGCGCGCTCCTCCAGGGTCGGCTGCCTGGCCCGGATCCTGGTTCTGCCACTTACTGGTCGTGGTGCATACTGTGGCAGGCTGCTCAGAGCTCTTCCGTACATGCCACAGCTGCGTGGAGTGCGGGCTGCTGACGTCTCCAGGCGGAATCCTTCTCTGGGCATTGACTGACTAGGTCCACAGAAGCTGCCCAAGGTCAGGCACCCTCCTTCGGCGAACCTCCCATCCAATAACTTGTTTGTGGGATATAAATGTCCGGCCCTCTTGCTTCAAGGCGGGACAATTCTGAAAGGCCATTGGCCCAGAGCTCCCTGTGCGGTTGGACTGGGCTGAGGCCTTTGTTGGGACTGCATCCCTCTTCCACTGTGTTCAGACCTGCTCCCTTCCGTCCCTGCAAAGAGCACTCCTCAGTACTCTTTCCAACTCAGAGTCTGTTGCCCAGGGGGCCCAACCTGAGATACTATTTATATGATTTTCGTCTAAGTCATTTAATGCTCTGTGCCTCAGTATCCTCATCTGTAAAATGGGAGATCTGCCTCCTAGGATGCTTAGGAGTGTTAAATGAGTTAATCACCAGGCAGAGGGGAGCCACGGAGGTGAAAAGCTCTTGGCATTCCAGTTTTTCAAGTGAAAATCGAATCATGGCTTTGACTGCTGAGGATCCTTCTGCGTGTCCCTTCAAGCCAGAATAGAATTCGAGTGCCCCCAGCCTGGCATTCAAAGTTCAGCATTCTAGTCAACTGAACCATGTGATGTTCCCTTGGCACGTCCCCAACTTGAGGAGGCCATGGATGGGAAAAGAACGTAGACTGTGGAGTCCAGACATACCTAGACCGGCATCCCCACCTTGGATGCTTCTAATTGTCGCCTTGCGCAAATCATTAACTTCCCTGATCTTTTGCATTGCCATCTGTAGATGAGAATAATGAATACTGACTCTCACAGGGTTATTGGGGTAGCCAGCCTTCAACGTGGCCCTCAATGGTCCTTGCCTCCTGGTACACACACCCTAGTGTGATCCCCTCCAACATTGTGCCAGCTCTGGTCTGTGTTACCAATAGAATACGACAATAGTGATGATATGTCACTGCCAAGATTAGGTTACAAGAGACCGTGGCTTCTCTCTCTCTTGGATTACTTGTTCTGGGGGAAGCCATGAGGTGAGCAGCCCCAGGGAGAGGCTGCCATGCTAAAGAATGAAAGAGTGAGCTTGGGGCCAGGCATGGTGGTTCACACCTGTAATCCTAGCACTCTGGGAGGCTGAGGCAGGAGGATCACTTGAGGTCAGGAGTTCGAGACTAGCCTGAGCAAGAGCAAGACCCCATCTGTACTGTAAATAGAAAGAAATCAGCCAAACAATTAAAAATAGAAAAAATTAGCCGGGCATAGTGGTGCATGCCTGTAGTCCCAGCTACTCAGGAGGCTGAGGCAGAAGGATTGCTTGAGCCCAGGAGTTTGAGGTTGCTGTGAGCTAGG
>NW_012148052.1:3140433-3144862 GCF_000956105.1 Propithecus coquereli
GTTCCTTTGCTAAGATACTATAAAACTCAAGTTCTAACCAAACCTTTGAGTTGCTCATCTCCGGGTACTCCCACGTGTTACCTGTGTGATACCTATGTTAATAAACTTCTGTTTGGGATGGGCATGCCGGCTCACGACTGTAATCCTAGCACTCTGGGAGGCCGAGGCGGGACGATCGCTTGAGATCAGAAGTTTGAGACTAGCCTCAGCAAGAGTGAGACCCTGTCTCTTACTAAAAATAGAAAGAAATTAGCTGGGCAACTAAAAATAGAAATTATTAGCTGGATGTCGTGGCACATGCGTGAAGTCCCAGCTACTTGGGAGGCTGGGGCAGGAGGATCACTTGAGCCCTGAAGTTTGAGGTTGTTAGGAGCTGGGCTGATGCCACGGCACTCTAGCCCAGGCAGTAGAGTGAGACTCTGTCTCAAAAAAAAAAAAAAAAAAAAAAAGTGAGCTTGTCAGTGGACCTGCCAGCACGGGGCAAGCCTCCAGCGATGGCAGCCCTAGCTGAGGGCTCGGCTATGATCCCGTGACAGACCCTGATGCAGACTTACCAGCTAAGCTCCGGGCCTGCTGACCCTAAGAAACAATGTGAAGCAGTGTTGGTTGTTTTAAGCTGCTACGTTTGGGGTGATTTGTTACACAGCAGTAGATCACCAATACAATCAGGTAACCAGGAACAGAAATGGCCCATGTAGCGTACCTAACATGGTGCCTGACACACAGTTTGGTGCCTAAAAAAAGGGAACTGGCACATTTTTTCCCACCTTTGTGCCTTTGCCTAGATGACTCTTCTTCATTTCTCCTTGTCAGAATTCTTCCACCACTCCTGAATATGTTTTCTAGAAAAGTGGTCTCTGATCCCTTCTCCCCGAGGCACTCTACGTGGCTACAGTGCCCATCCTTCATTGTAGTTCTCTTACAGGTCTGGTCACCTTCTGCCTGTGTGACTCAGGGCCACATCCAGCCCCTTTTCTTCCTACTCCTCAGGAAACCCTGAACAGCCTGAAAACAGGGATCAAATCTGACTCTTCATGGCACCCCCACCCCACCATGCACCAGCCCCTGCGTGGCGGGAGCTCCGGGCAGACTGGCAGCGTTGGCAGAGGAGCACAGCGGCAGGCAGGGGCCGAGAGCCAGGCAGGAGCAGGGCCTGGTCGGTGGGCAGAAGGGGGCCAGCCCTCCCATCCCTGTGGAAGCCGACAGTGGGTCCCACAGCCCCCTGGGCCCTCCCCTGGCACCCTGAGTCCCCGCTGGGCCCTGCCTGGAGGAGGGTGGCTTCAGCAGGCGTTCTCGGGCACCTGTTGACAGAAGAACCTTGTGGAAAGGTGACCCCCCATCCTAATATGGCCACCCATTGAATCCAGGGCCACTCATGTCACACCAGCTCCAGCCCTGAACGTCCACGTCATGGGCCCCTAACCTGATCCATCACCCCTGGAAAGCCTCTGCCCCTTCTGGGCCTCAGTTTCCCCATCTCTGCAGAGTTGCCCGAAGGCCTTTCCAGCTCGGACCCGAGAATGTGCCCACTCCCTGCCCACTCACGGGGGCTCCTCCTCACGGAGACCTCTCCCCCACGGGCAGGAGGGAAGTGTCACCGTACCCAGGTCTCTCTGGAAAATTCCCGGAGTTCAGTTCTTTCCCGCGGTTCAACCAGAGCTATTGCATCTTTCTTGCTCACATCTCCTGGGGTCTATTTTTGGCCGTGGAGGCCTTGATGTGGCGGCGCGTGTGGGTGTTCCTTTTTAATCTGGGGCCCGGAGCCGTCCGAGGCCGGGCCGGTAATTACGAGCGCAGAGCCAGTTATGGAAACAGCTCTTGAGAAAAGCCAGTGACGAGACCTGACCGAAAATACCCCAGAAGCGAAGCCCTGGGCCTGCTCTAGGCAGCGCTGCGATTTCTGGGTGCAAGAAACCCCTTCAGGACGCAGAGCGACAGGTCATTGCGGAGGCGTGGAGACCCGGGTGGGTCTCGCGTTGGGTCTGATGTGGGCCCCGGGCCTTCGCCAGGAGCAGGACTAGCCAGACGGGCCCAGCCTGTCCGCCCGGGGCTCTTGGGGAGCCCGCCCCCCACCTCAGCGGCCAGGCTGGAGGGGGCAAGTCCCGCAGCAACATGAAATGTCGGTGGCATCTGATGGAGACGCTGTGACGTGGAAGCCACTCCCAGACCAGCAGCGACGCCCCAGCCCAAGGGGCTGGGGGGGCCGGATGCTCCGCTGCTGTCCTGGGGACAGGCGGCCCTGGGAAGAATGGGCTGGGCGCCCCCTCTCTGGGCCCCCGGAGCACAGAGGGCTTGAGGAGCTGACCGCCGAGAGCCTCTCATTCCACCTCACCTGGCTCCATCCCTGCCCTCGAAGGGCTTCCTGTCCAGAGGGGCAGCTAAACTGGGCACAGGAGCCCCTGGCACAGGGGAAAGGGGGAGACCAACGGCCTGATCCGTGTGGGGTCAGAGGAGAAGGAGCCTCCTCAGCCGGACTGAGAGGGAAGCAGCCTTTGTCATGGCGGGAGGGTCGACCCCAGAGAGAGCGTTCTCAGGAGGGACTCTTGGGGAGGGTGTTTGCAGCCAGAAGGCGCAAGAGGCCGAGAGAGACAGAGGGCAGGGCCAGCTCAGGGAGGGCCTGAAACACAGAGCTGAGCTTAGGCCCCTCCCATGGGCCCTGCGGGGCTGGGAAGGGTCTGAGGGACGCAGGACGGGTCACACAGGTCAGAAGATTCTATTCTCTGAACAGCCACTCAGAGCTGGAGGGAGAGGGTGTCTTTAGAAGTCTTACTTTTTGGTCAGAAACAAGACAGATTTAGGTTGTCTGGGTGAGTCTAAAGTTTGTCCGGGGCTCAAAAATAGCTGCAGCCTTTGTTGGTGTTGGGCCGATGGTCGCAGGGCTGGACATCTGGAGGCCTGGCGTGCGAGTGGCAGGCGCAGCGCCCCGGACGTGGCCGGTGGCCGTGGCGGGTGGAGGCCGCCTCCTGCCCACAGCAGGCCTTTCCTGGAAACGTGGGATCCAGAGGTTGTTTTAGCCGAGGCTGGAGGAGGCCGAGGGTTCCATCAGCGCACGTTGGTGATTCATGATTGTTTATTTTCCTGGGGCCACATGAGGTAGTTCAGAAAGTAAATCCTTTTGCTGCTTCTCCAGACAGAAGCCAGTTCAGCGTTTGACCATTTTGGGCAGATTTTATAATTTTGTGGAACATAAACATTTAGAGGTGCCTGTGGAACTAGGTATAGCTTTGTCTGTTTCCAATGCTCAATGAATTGTTTTCTGTGTATGTGTTTTCATATTGTACCCAGTATGTCTTTGGGATTGTTGTTGTCAAAGGGTAAATTCACGTATAATTTTGTCAGGTATAGCCAAATTCCTCCTCTGAACAGCATTTCTATCAGCAACACATGAGAACATCTGATCTTAACCCGTTTCTCTCTCAAAGGCCGTACTGAGCACCCCGTGAAGAACATCCATGACTCTAGAGCCCATAACCGTCTCCGTTTGCTTCACAGCACTTTCGATAGAAATGACATTCCCTATTTCACTTGTTTTTTTTGTTTATATCTTGCCTCCTCCATCAGACTATAAACTCCATGAATGTGGAGAAATTGTCTTGTTCACTGATACCCAGAATAGTGTTGTACATAGAGTAAGAACTTGGTAAATTTGTTTATAAATTGAACATGATGAATTCATGGATAAATAAATAAGTGAATATGTTTATTTATGGAAAGATAATTCAAAGTCTTTTTTCTGGCAAAAAATTAAGACATCAAAAGACACCCTCAGGTGCTATTGGACAATGCACGACCCAGTCCTTCTCCACCCTGGTCTCCTGCCCAAGCACAGCCGCTTGCCCGTCTGCCACTGGGCCAGGTCCCCACCGCGAGGACAGGAAGTGCTCCCCACATCCGCCTCGGGCTGCACAGCCCGGTGCTTTTTAAAACCCGGCTGTGGTCACTGAGCCCAGTAGCCAGAGAGGGAATTTTTAAAAAGACTCACAAACGTCTAATTAAAATCTCAGTGTTGGGTTTTGAGGAAGGCGCTGGGCGGCTCCCACCCCTGCTTTCCGGAAACACAGATTTTTAGTGTTTGGAAGTGACAGGAGGCTAAAGTGAGACCACCCTAAATATACCATCCTGGGCATTTCCATGCAGGGAAATGTGGGATTTATTCCGCAACTGCAGACTCTGCCAGACTATTAGACCAGCCCCCGCCCCGGGGCCGCCTCGGATCTCACCCCCAGCCTGTGCGCTAGCTCGGCCTCCATGGAGTCTTCCAACCGCCACTCGCTCCACCAGTCCCTGCCGCCACCACCCCCTGTGCTCCCCGCTGGCCAGAGGCACAGCCCATGTCCTGGCCTGGCTCCCCTGCTGTGCCCCACACCTGCTGGCCTTAGGGTACCTCCACACCTGTGCAGGTGGGGTCCCCTCTGCCTAGAGCACCCTC
>NW_012148052.1:3146347-3154879 GCF_000956105.1 Propithecus coquereli
GGTTAATTGTTCTTTCGTGTCCACAGGGAGTCTGACTTGTTCTTTTTGGATCTTCAGACGCTCCGAGCTGGGGACGAGGGCTGGCTGGTGCTGGATGTCACAGCAGCCAGTGACCGCTGGCTGTTGCACCGTAACAAGGAACTGGGACTCCGCCTCTATGTGGAAACCGAGGATGGTGAGGCTGAGGGGCTGCTCCCCTGGGGCCCTCACAGACTGTCCCAGCAGAGGCCGTGGTGGTGGCCTCCTTTGGCCCTGGTGTCCCGCCGTTCTTGTCTGTGTCCACTGTGAGGGTCGATGAGGTCCAGAGACGAGGTCCTGGACAGGTGGCCCTGCTCTCCTGAGTCGCTAAGAGAGTGAGTCCGGGTCTCCTTCCCCGGGACACAGGTAGTTCTGCCCCCGGAGCAGCTTCTACACTGGGAGCTTCTGCACTGGGAGTTTCTGCACTGGGAAGGGAAGGAGGGGAGGTGGCTGCACCCCCAGGCTCTGAGTCCGAGAGGCCTGGGTTTGAACTCCAGCTCGGCAATGCCCTACTCGGTGGCCTTGGCCTCTGTTTTCTCATTCAGAGAACAAGGATTCTCTCTCACTGCATGGGGATTTTGGGGCAGCCTCCTTCATACCAGGCAGTGGGGAAGGCCGAAGGCGGGCACGAGGTTGGCGTGTTTGCGGTTCAGCAAGAGGGCGCGTGGTGCTGCAGAGCTGGCCAGGGAGCAGCTGGGAGGAGCTGAGCTTGAGAGAGGGCAGCAGGGGTAGCTGAGTTAGGGTAAACCAGGGCGAGGTGTTTGGAGTTTGGGGTGGTTGAGTTTACTTAATAGCGGGGAGGAAGACAGGACCTGATTCAGGCTTTTGCAAAGAACCCTCAGAGATGCTCCCCTAGAGGGTGTGGAGCGTGACCCCACCCATCCATGCGGGCGACGCTCAGGGACTTTCTGTCTGAAAGCAGCGTGTGGATGGGGTGGGGCAGAACCTGCGCAGTGAGGAGCCTGACGAGCTCCGCATTGGCCCGGGGAGGAAGGTTACGTCCACATGCGCTGTGGAGAACGGCGCTTCTCCTCGGAGGAGGCGCTTCCCCCCCGCCTCCCCCAAGCCCGTAGCCCCCGTCCAGCCAGGAGAAAACTCTCCGCAGAATACCTGACAAGTACTTCTCGAAACTGTCACGGTCATCAAAAACACGGCAAGTGGAGCCTAATCAGTCGTAACAACTAAATGTGATGTGGTGTCCTGGACGAGATCCTGGGACAGTGAAAGGACATTAGGGGAAAATTTATGAAATCCAAATAAATGATGGCAGGTGCTTGGTGATAAGATATTGGTATTGGCTCATTAGTTGTGACAAGGGTACCCTAGTAGTGTAAAATGTTAACACTTCCCAGGGAAGTGCTAGGAAACTAGGTCCAGGTATATGGGAACTCTCTGTGCTGTCCTTGAAAATTTTTCTGTAAATCTCAACTGTTGTAAAATTAAAACTTTACTGAATATCTGCATAAAATAAGCACCCCCTGACTTCAGCGGGGAGGGCAGACTGAGAAGGACGAGAGTGACATCGGAGAGACCTGTCGGAGCCACACAGCAGTCCAGGCGGGAGCTGTGAGGGCTCGTTGGTGTGGAGACGGAGAAAGGTGGATGATTAGGAAGGTCAGGATGTAGGTCCAGTGGGGAACAGGTGAGGGAAGGGGGGAATCGTGGATGACATGTGGACCCAACCAATGGATAGTTTTTAATAGATTTTTTGGCCTGAGTTGGCGGAAAATAGAGGAAGGGCAGAGTTCGGGTAGAAAGTCAGGAATTTTGTGGTTGGACAATGGAGACTCCTGGGGTCCTACTGAGATCCCTGGACCTCATGGAAATGCCACTCCAGGGACAGGTGGGTGTGGAGATCCAGGTGTGGGAAGCGCTGGAATGTAAATAGATTTAAAGCCATGGGACTGGACCAGGTCACTTGGAGAAGGAGTGTGTCCCTGGAGACGAAGGGGGTGGCCCAGAGCCCTGTGGCCTCCAACAGGAGGGACCAGGAAACCTGGAGGGCAAGGTGACCCAGACGCCAAGAGAGGAAAATGTTTGCAGAGGCAGGGAGTTGTCATCTGTGTCCTGCTGTGAGCACTGAAGACAAGGACAGAGAAGTGACCAAAGGATTTAGTCACAGGAGGATGTTGATGACCAAGAGCTCAGTGTGGGGACAAAGTCTGATGGGGGAGGTGGAGGGAGAGAGGCAGTAGAGACAGTAGACAGCTCTTTCCAGAACCTTTGCTGGGAAGGGGAGCAGAGGATTGGGGTGGTGGCTGGAGAGAAATGGGGTACAGGGCAGTGTCTTTACAGGTTAGGTGACACTCCTGCACTTCTGCGGGATGGGAGTGACTCAGTGGAGAGGGACAAAAACTGCAAAATTCAGGACGAGTTCAAGGGTGAGGGGCAGAGGACAGGGGGGCAGCCTCTTCAGGTGCAGGGGCCCTTCCTGATGGCTGTGTGGGAGGGACAATGGGCCCCACTGCCGCAATGAGGGGTGAGCCTGAGCCCCGGGTGTTTGCGGTGGGGCAGGCATCCACTCTCCCGGTTTTCAGAGGATTAAACCAGGGTGCCCCGCACAGAGGGAGTGCTCAGAGAGGGGTGGCTCATCACCGCCATCAGCGTCACCCTGCCGTGCCTGTTCCTTAGACACTGGCAGCTCTGGGGAGGCTCTGGAGTGTTTGCAGTTTCCGAGGCTCCACGAGGCTGGAGGGATTGGGGTGACGCCTTCCACGCGAGCCTGGCCTCAGCTCTTCTCTGCGCCCAGGGCCTGTGCGCGGGACATGGCTGGACGGAGGGCAGCATCGTCCAGGGCCTGCTCGGGCAACGACTCTGGACCCCGTCCCGGTCCCGGGGAAGGCGCGGGAGCAGCTCCCTCCTTGTCCCTGCGGCGGGCCGGCAGGAACCCGGCGCCTGGCCGCAGACACCTGGCTTCGAGCATGACCCGAGGCGCGCGTCAGGGCGCGGGCGCCCTCCCTGCTCTGTGACGCGGCGTCAGCGGCTCGGGACACGCACGCGGGGCGTCCCCGGCCTGTGCCCCGACCTCGGAGCCCGAAGGACCATGGCGGCGCGGCGGCTCCTGGCGGCGGCGCTGGGGAGCTGCGTCCCCGCCGGCCGCGCGGGGCCCGCGCTGTCCCAGGGCTGCTTCCGGCGCAGCTTTGCCACCAGCCCCCGTCCCCGCGCCAGATTCTACACCGACCCCGTGGAGATGGTGAAGGACATCTCCGATGGGGCCACCATCATGGTCGGGGGCTTCGGGCTCTGCGGGATCCCCGAGAACCTGATCGCGGCGCTGCTCCGGACGCGCGTGAAGGACCTGAAGGTGGTCAGCAGCAACGTCGGGGTGGACGACTTCGGCCTGGGCCTCTTGCTGGCCACCAGGCAGATCCGCCGCATCGTGTGCTCCTACGTGGGCGAGAACGCGCTGTGCGAGAGCCAGTACCTGGCCGGCGAGCTGGAGCTGGAGCTGACGCCCCAGGGCACCCTGGCCGAGCGCATCCGCGCGGGGGGCGCCGGGGTGCCCGCCTTCTACACGCCCACGGGCTACGGCACCCTGGTGCAGGAAGGGGGCTCCCCCATCAGGTACTACCCAGACGGCCACCTGGCCATCATGAGCCAGCCCCGGGAGGTGAGGGAGTTCGGCGGCGAGCACTACCTGCTGGAGCGCGCCATCAGGGCGGACTTCGCGCTGGTCAAGGGCTGGAAGGCTGACCGCCAGGGCAACGTGATCTTCAGGAGGAGCGCCAGGAACTTCAACGCGCCCATGTGCAAAGCTGCAGACGTCACGGCGGTGGAGGTGGAAGAAATCGTGGATGTGGGGACTTTCCCCCCAGAGGACATCCACGTCCCTAGCATTTACGTGGATCGCGTGATAAAGGGGGCGAAATATGAGAAAAGAATCGAGCGGATAAGGTTCCGCGAACAGCAGGCTGGAGAAGCCAAAGGCGGGGACGACACAAGGACACGCATCATCAAGCGGGCAGCTCTGGAGTTCGAGGACCGCATGTACGCCAACCTGGGCATCGGGATCCCCCTGCTGGCCAGCAACTTCATCAGCCCCAACATGACCGTGCACCTGCACAGTGAGAACGGCATCCTGGGCTTGGGCCCGTTTCCTCCGAAAGCTGAGGTCGATGCGGATCTCATCAATGCAGGCAAGGAGACAGTGTCCGTGTTCCCCGGGGGCTGTTTTTTCGCCAGCGATGACTCATTCGCTATGATCCGAGGGGGGCACATCCACCTCACCATGCTCGGAGCCATGCAGGTGTCCAAGTACGGCGACCTGGCCAACTGGATGATTCCCGGCAAGAAGGTGAAAGGAATGGGCGGTGCCATGGATCTGGTGTCCAGTCTCAAGACCAGAGTGGTGGTCACCATGGAGCACTGTACGAAGAGCAACACCCCCAAGATCATGGACAAATGCACCATGCTGCTGACCGGGAAGCGCTGTGTGGACCGCATCATCACCGAGAAGGCCGTGTTTGACGTGCACAAGAAGAAGGGGCTCACGCTGGTGGAGCTCTGGGAGGGCTTGACCGTGGACGACATCAAAAAGAGCACGGGGTGCGCCTTTGCCGTGTCCCCCAACCTCAGGCCCATGCAGCAGGTGGCGCCCTGACCCGGGAGGCAGCCCTTGGGCGCCCAGGCTGGCTTCTCAGGGCGACCTGGCAGGGCATCCTCAGGGGACGTGGGTCACCGCAGGAAAGCATTCCACCAGGGCTGCGACGAGCTGGCTGCTGGTCTCTCAGACTTTACTGCGCAGACGGCGTTCTCTCTAGAGGGATGTGACTTTAATAAACACAAGAGGAAAACAGCCAAGGGCATCTGGTATGTTCTTGAGCACAGCAAGGCGCTCTGTGACCGTCCGTGAGGAACGTCCCTCTTTGGTGTCTGCGGCGTTCACATTAAATTCCAGCAGCTGGAGCCTGGAGCGTGTCCTCGCGGAATTTCACCCATGCTCCTCCCTCATAGTCCAGTCACAATGTCCAGACAAACATGAGGGAGAAAACAGCCCCGCCCAGAGGATAGCTAAGGGGCCGTCTTACTACTGCCGCGACACACGCACACACATACACGTGAATCTGTGGTGGAGAAATGCTGTCTTCATGGAAGTTTCCCCGTAGCTCCTCTGACTTTCTTCTGGGGCCTTTCATTTTGTTGGTAAAGTTTGTTTCCCGGCAGCCTCCCCTCCCCCTCCCACGTCTCTTCTCCTGGTGCCTAAATAGGTGACCCTAGAAGGAAAACAGGACCATGTCCAGGCGATGGGACCTGGTACTGGGAGAGGCGGGAGAGACTGCAGGTGCTGACAGCCCACAGGGAAGGTTCCTCCAGAAAGAAACAGTCTCTGTGTTGCCCAAGGCGACAGCTTATGATAAAAGCGGGTCTAGAAACCTAAGCGATGGACTAGGTGGGTTTTCTCCACTTGAGCTGCAGGGCTCCTGCCTCCTCCAGACCGGACACCTATGTCCTTTCCCCTGTTAGAGGCCCTAAGTGGCCTCTTGTGTAACAGCCCTCGGAACCCAGGCAGGGCTGTGAGGTGTCTCATCCTGAGTCTCTAGTCTCAAAACTAAAGAGAAGAATGTGTGCGCGTGTGCATGTGCACGTGTATGTATGCGTGTGCATGTGTGTGTGCGTGTATGCGTGCGTGCATGCGTGTGTGTGCATGTGTACTGTTAAAGACCAAGCCTGGCACAGAGCATGCACCTTGTAAGTGAGCTCCAGGGGTTCACATGGCCGACGGGAGGGTGCTGATCAGAGCAGTAAGTTCTAGGTGGTCAGGGACGGCCTTTCTGAGAGGCCCCATTAGAGCCTCACCTGAGGGAAGGGCCGGATCCTGCACAGGAGAGATGGCACTCGCTGAGGGGACAGCACTCGCTGAGGGGACAGCCTAGGGGTGTGGGGAAGTGGCCAGGGACCATGGCCGGGGGTGGGTGGGATGAGATATCGTTGAGTGGATGGTGAAGCACATTTTTTTGTTGGAGACAGAGTCTCGCTCTGTCACTTGGGCTAGAGTGCCATCGCGTCAGCCTAGCTCACAGCAACCTCAAACTCCTGGGCTCAAGTGATCCTCCTGCCTCAGCCTCCCAAGTAGCTGGGACTACAGGCATGCGCCCACCATGCCTGGCTAATTTTTTTTCTGTATATTTTCAGTTGTGCAGCTAATTTCTTTCTATTTTTTTTTTTAGTAGAGACGGGGTCTTGCTCTTGCTCAGGCTGGTCTCGAACTCCTGAGCTCAAACAGTTCCAGAGTGCTAGCATTATAGGCATGAGCCACCGCGCCTGGCCATGAAGCACATTCTGGGGCTTCTGGGGAGGGGCAGCTGACTTGCCCTGGCTGTGAGAGTTTCTAGCAGGAGCGCGGAAAAGGCAGAGGTGCCCAGGAGCACAGAGCAAGACGACCCAACTCTGCATTCCCTGGGAGGGTCTGCAAGAGCTGGGAAGCCTAGGGACTGCTACCGCCAGGACTACCCAGCCTTCCCTGCGGCCAGCTGGAGCCGGGGGCCCTACCCAAGGACGGGTGGGCACAAAGCAGAGCCGGGGGCAAGGGGGGCTCTGGGCTCTGGAAGGAGGGGCTGGGGGCTTCCCCAGGCCTGCCAGATGCAAGCTCTGAACAGAGACCAGGCATCAGTCCCCTTCCCCCCACGGCCCCCCAGCCAGGCCTCTGCAGTTGGCCGGGGAAGAGTGTGACTGTCCTGGCTCTGTCCCACCTTGCCCTGGGACCTTGAGCAGTTGCTGCTCTCTTTGGGCCTTCGTTGCTGCTTCTGTAAAATGGGCGCCTGGGATCGGCTGCTCGCAAGGGTCCTCGGTCAGGCTCACCCGGCCTGTGAGGCCTACAAAGGGGTCCCCAGCACCCAACCCCTGTGGCTCAGAGGAGGTCTGCGAGGGTTTGTTGGGGAATTGATCTAACATGTCATCTTGTTCTGTGCCCAGGAGATCCCCATAACTGCAGATACTGGAACATAGGAGTTGCACAAAAGAAAGGCAAAGAGTGAACAAAGCCTGGAGGACTGATGGCACCTTGTCCCCCGCAGCCAGGGCTCCCCAGCAGCAGACAGCCCTGGAGGGCTGCCCTGGGTCCAAGGTTGTCCCCATGTGGCAGCCAGGCTGCGGAGTTCCCCTCCAGGTCCCGTCATTGGTGACTGCCGGCCGCCCCACTCAGGGCACTCTGTTCCCTCCCCAGGTGACCTCTCCGGCCTGTCCCTCTGCTCCTGAGGCTCTGCCTCCTGTGGCTCGGCCGCTTCCTGTAACCCTGACTCGCTAGGACCCAACTCTGCCGAATGGCTTCTCCCCGGGCCACCTTCCAATGGCGGGGCCTGCACCTAACACCCTCCCTGTCTGTGGGGCTCTGGTCCACGTTCCTCAGAGGGAGCCTCTCCCAGGCCCAGAGCAGTTGTTTGTGGCAGGTGATGTCACGGGTGAAGGGTTGGTCTCTGGATTGATTGGTTCAATCAAGTGTCCAGTGGACACCTGGTCTGAGGCACAGCTGCTTAAGGGCTGAGCTTTGAGAGGGATGAGGGTGGGGCAGGCGGTGTCCTTGACCTGTAGTGTATAATGGAGACCCACGTTGTATAACGTGCCTATCAGTGTAGGTGTGCCTGTGTGTGTATGTACACATGTACATGTATGTGCCTGTGTGCACGTGTGTGTTTATCAGTGCTTGTAACATGGCAGTGAAATGTGCTCTCGTGTAAACTGACCACTCGGCACTGTGTTTAAAGAGATGCACAAATGAGCTAGTGATCCTGCTTCTGGGACACAGTGTAAGAAGATCTCACGCGCAAAAGGAAGAGGCTCCGCTGCAGCCTCATCTCTGCAGTGAGAGCCGGGCAATGGCCCACGTGACTAAGGATAAGCCGCCGTGACGTCTAAGTGATCACGGTGTGCGCTCGACGGGACTTTACACGCTGGAAATGTTAATTGTGCAGACATTTTAACAACCAGAAAAATGTTTATGTTAAAACGTTGAAAAGCTGGGCGTGGCGGCTCGGGCCTGTAATCCCAGCAACTCAGGAGGCTGAGGCGGGAGGGTCTTTGAGGACAGGAGTTCAAGACCAGCCTTGGCAGCATAGCCAGGCCCTGTCTCTGAAAAAAAAAAAATTGAAGAAAATACAGACTTCTTTCCTGGGCTGACAACTGTTTAAAACTTAAATCCGCATAATGAAAATAAGCCAGAAAATGAAAATGAATATACAGGTGTTGAGGAGGGGCGTTAGCAATATTTTTTCTCAAAGGTTTCTTTACTGTGGTTATTATGTTGCTTTTACAGTAAGAAAAGAAAAGAGGTCATTTGAAACGCAAACAAGTGCGGGAGCAATGGTGGGTTTTGGTGAGGCTTTGCCTTTCCAGGGTCAGGGATCACGTTTTTAACGGCTTCCTGGGTCTCGGGGCAGCTGTGGGAAAACCCTTTTACAGGCTTCGCTGGACCCGGGGCTGAGCCGAGTCCGGTCCCCGCCTGCAGCCTCCTGTCTCTTTCTGTTTCTCAGCCATCATGGGAACTTGGGCTCTGGAATGAGACCCACTCGGGTCGAGCCC
>NW_012148052.1:3157340-3161432 GCF_000956105.1 Propithecus coquereli
GCTATGTTGCCCAGGCTGGTCTTGAACTCTGGTCTTTGAGTCTCCCAAAATGCTGGGATCACAGACCTAAATTACCACACCAAGCCCAATTTTTTTTCTTCCCTTTGTTTTTTTTTTTTTTGGAGACAAGGTCTCACTCTTTTGCAGAGACTGGAGCGCAGTGATGTGATCATAGCTCACTGCAGCCTCAACCTCCCAGGCTCAAGGGAAACTCATTCCTCCCAAGCAGCCAGGGCTACAGGCGGGCACCACCACGCCCTGCTAATTTTTATTTTATTTTATTTTTTGTAGAGACAGGGTCTCATTATATTGCCCCGGTGGGTCTTGAACACCTTGGCCTCCCAAAGTTCTGGGATTACAGGTGTGAGCTACTGAGACCGGCTCCAGTTTTGTTTTTATGTTTTTCTGTGGTGTTTTCCAAGCTTTCTAAAGTGAGAATATGTTACTTATAGTGAAGAAGGGTTTTTTTGTTGTTTTGGTTTTTGTTTTTGTAAAAACCATGAAAATGAAGACTGAATCCTCAGCCAGCTTAGCTGTCGGCGCTGCTACAAGGACCTGAGACCGGGTGGCAGTGCTGCTTGCATAGCTGTGACTGCAGCCCGGGGGGCGTGGGTGGGGAGGGCAGGCGGGGGAGATGCAGAGCGAGGTGGGTGTGAGGGGGACAGAGCCGGAGCTCTGCCTGCAGGGCGTCCCTGTGTGGACTCAGGCCCCTGAGGCTCAGGGAGGGTGAGGGGCAGCCCTGAGTCGTCCTGTGACTCATCCTCTGACAGGACTGAGGGTCTGAGGAGGAGCATGTGATGGGACTCACCTTCCCCCATGTCCCCCAGGACTGGGTCATCGCCCCGCAAGGCTACTCGGCCTATTACTGCGAGGGGGAGTGCTCCTTCCCACTGGACTCCTGCATGAACGCCACCAACCACGCCATCCTGCAGTCCCTGGTTAGTGTCTCGCCCGTCACGCCCAGGTCCCAGGTGGGAGCCCTGAGGAGAGGGGCCTGGTCAGCCAGGAGGGCAGTGAGGGCACCTGCTCCGGGTCTCAGGGCGCTTTCTCTGCGTGGAGTCAGTAAGGCAGTTAAGTGCCACAGCTCTGCAGAAACCGCTCCCTCGTGGCAACACCTGTACACGCAGACTCACACCCCTGAACACGGCTACACCCCGCACTTACACTACATAGTTCAGTACACATGCACATCCCATGCACTGCACACGCGCATGTGGGTCACTTATGTCCCTGTGTGTGGACACCCAGACTGACAGGCACCACTCCTCACGGTCATAGGCATAGCACACAGTAGACGTGCACGCTCGCACGGGGACCTGTGTGATCTTGACACACTCGTGTGCCTGTGTGCACTGGTGCGTCTGGTTACCAAACGCACAAGGGGGTTCTGGTCCTGTTGCTCACCGCAGAGAAAGCCAGTTACTGAGGCAACGAGGGTTGCCAAAGAAGTGCGATAATTTATTACAGGTGACACCAACTGGGAGATGGGAGAAATGACTCAAAGCCGACTAACTGAGGGCAGGGGTTTTGTAAGGGGTTCAGGCTTCGTGTATGGGGCGGGTTGTGTTGAAAGCGACGCAGGCAGGAGGGCTAGTTCAGAAGTCGCAGGTCAGCGATGGTGGTGAGTCTCCGTTTCTGGGAGACGATGCAGAAGGGAAAAGCGTTAGTGAAACAGCAAGATTATAACGTCTGGTCGTGGAGCCCGATGGCCCGGGAACCCCAAGCATAAGGAAGCTGCAGGGAAGGCACAGATGGGGTGTCACTTTGTGTTTGTTCACTGGGCCGGTTATAGTCTGACCACGACACACGTGCACCCTGTCCCCTCTGCCCTACAGCCCTGCCTCTGCCTCAGCCCAGGCCCCTAGAGGCTCAACAAAAGTGGGTGCTCACCACCTGTCAGGCAGCAAGGAAGATGGGCACTGCCCTCTGGGGGAGGCTGTGGGTGAGCAGGTCAGCAAACCACCACTACGGCCATGTGTCCTGTGACCAAGAGAAGAACATGCCCTCAGGGGAGGGTGCCAGGCTGGGCCTCTGTGCACAGGGAGGAGCCGTGTTAGGAGCTGGAGAAAGAATGTCCCAGGCAGAAGGAGCAAGTATGAGGCTCTAAGGCAGGAGAGAGCTTGGGGGGTTCAGGGCCAGCAGGGAGGCGGCGCTGGGGCAGAGAGTGAAGGGGGGCGGAGGGCGGTGACGCTGGGGATGGGCAGGCCACTCCCCTTGGACCTGGGGGTCCCTGGAAAGGAGGGTGGGTCTTATTTCAAGTCCACTGGGAAGCTGTGGTGGGGGTTAGCAGGCCCTGGCTGCGGTGGGAGGGTGGGCAGTCAGTGGGGAGTGAGGCAGGAGACCAGTGAGGGCTGCTGTGGTCGCCTGACAGGGCAATGGCAGCTCAGACAAGGCAGATGGCTCCAGGGAGTGGGGAGAAGGATCAAGGGACCACCTGGGGGCCCAGCGCACCTACTGCGTGAGGGGACCGAGGACGAGGATGAGGACCAGGACGGCAGATTGGGTGCTGTCAGGATACAGGACATCAGCTGTTCTGCTTGAGGCCCTTGGGCCCCAAGTGGACAAGTTGGGTGGACAGTTGGGTGCCCAAGTTGAGTTCAGAGGAGGAGTCTCAGGTGACACTGGGGGGTTGAGAGACCTGGGCATGTGGAGGGTCTTTAAGAACCGAGGACACAAGAGATCCTCCAGGGAGAAAGGCAGACCTAGGCCAGGGTGGCTGAGGCCTGGCAGGAAGAGGAGCCCCAGGGAGGCCTGAGGGGGCCCAAGGGGTGGGGCTGGGTGTGCTGAGGGCCTGGGAAAGAAAACGGGTCCCTCCAGGCTCCCCCGGGGCCGCAGTCAGGGCAGCAGCCACAGATCTACTATAGAGCACACACCTGATCATGTTGCTCTTGGCCGAGGGGCCACTGGTCCTCCCTTCTGTTGTCGCCAGGAGGATTTCTGAGCCCTTGGCCTGGTACTCATTAGCCGCCCTACCTGACACCCTGTGCCATGGGTCCTTCCCTGGGCACAGGTGGTCCCCAGGCTGCTGCTCCCCTAGCACTGAGGGCCTCTCTTACCCTCATGTGGCTCCCGGGTGTCCTGGAGATGGGCCAGGGCGGAGAGCAGGCTGAGCTGGGGATGGGCCTTGGAGGCCACTGGGCTCATGCCACTGCATGCACCCCTCGCTGCCCAGGTGCACCTGATGAAGCCGGACGCAGTCCCCAAGGCATGTTGCGCGCCCACCAAGCTAAGCGCCACCTCCGTGCTCTACTATGACAGCAGCAACAACGTCATTCTGCGCAAGCACCGCAACATGGTGGTCAAGGCCTGTGGCTGCCACTGAGGCCCTGCCCGCCCGGCCCCCACCTGGACCTGCTGCAGCCGCCCCGTCCCATCTGGGTCAGGTCCGCTCCCGGGGCAGGAAACCCTCAGACCCAGCCAGACCCCAGGCCCGTCCAGCCCCCTCCCCTGGGCTGTCTCCCTGCCTAGCCTTTTGGTGGCCTGATGCACACAGCAGCCTCGGAGCAGGAGTGTGCTGGCCGCACCGTCTGGGGTCAGCACAGAAGTCCTATCTTGGGACCTGTCTGTGGCCATGCTTGGCCCAGAGTGGCCGAGCCTGGCTGGTCTGAGGTTGGCTGACTTGGGCTTTGCACCATTCACCACAGGGTTTGGGTGTGGGCAGGAAGGCTCTGCCCCTTTCCAGGTGCAACATGGGCATTTCTGGGGCATAATTAGACAGGCACATGTCCACAGCACAGCGTATTATTGGATTCCTGGAACTTGGCTCAAGGGCACAGTTAGCACATTAAAAAAGAGTAAGCTGGGCCAGGCGCGGTGGCTCACGCCTGTAATCCTAGCACTCTGGGAGGCCGAGGCAAGTGGATCGCTCAAGGTCAGGAGTTAGAGACCTGCCTGAGCAAGAGCAAGACCCCGTCTCTACTAAAACTAGAAAGAAATTATCTGGACAACTAAAAATATATAGATAGAAAAAATTAAGGCCAGGCGCGGTGGCTCACGCCTGTAATCCTAGCACTCTGGGAGGCCGAGGCGGGTGGATTGCTCAAGGTCAGGAGTTTGAGACCAGCCTGAGCAAGAGGGAGACCCCGTCTCTAC
>NW_012148052.1:3162237-3164452 GCF_000956105.1 Propithecus coquereli
TCCTGTGCGTTGGGTCTGTGAGTCAAAGAAAAGGCCCCTGTCCCAGGGAGTGACAGGTGGTAATTAGACTGAGTTGGGTGGGGAGGTTTGTCTCAGTCCCCACTGTTCCCGGAAACCGCTGTTCTCCTTGGAGCAGCCGCTGGGAGCTGGGGTGTTTATTTGATTTCTGACTTGCTAAGCCTGTAATTTACCTGCTGGAACAGACAGAGTCCAGCTGCCCGAACTGTGCCATTAAAAGCAGATCCCGGGCCCGTCCCCATCCACAGGCACAGCCCAGCGAGGTGGAACCACCCGTGTGCCCAAGGATGCGCGTCTCTGGAGTTCACACGCTGCACCCCAAGGAGGGGCCTCGGAGGGCGGGTCTGGCAGCAGGGGTGGAGGCTGGGGCCATGCTGCGGGACAGCAGCCCCTCCACCTGGACCAGGGAGGGCCTCCGTGTATGAGCGCAGAGGAAGACGCCCTCCCATGTACACGAGGGTGGGCCTGGCTGTCTGGAAGGTGGTGAGCTCCCCATTAGCCTAGGGCTTCAAGTGCAGGCTGGCAGGGATTGGACAAGGCCCTGGCCTGAGTGTCAGGAGACCAATATTCTGGTTCCAGCTCAGCCACTGGCTTGGTGTCAGAACAAGTCCCCTTTCTTATTCACGCTTCAGCTTCCCATCTGTGCCACGAGCACACAGGACTCTTTCATTCCAAAGGCCTTGCTGGCTAGAGAATCTGTGCGGCCCGGACCCTCTCCCCAGGCCTGAGAGCCCCAGTGGCACGGGCCATGGAGCCCACCTGCCATTTCAGGACCTAATGTAACCGCTTTCTCCTCCCAACATCAGGGGCAATGGGGGTTTGGACACTATTGGACAAATGTCAATGTTTGGTCTCTTCACTGCCCGGCACATAACCTGGTATGGTTTGGGGCCACCAGTAGTTTGGGAAGTGAATGTTTTGACGATGCACCAGCCTTGCCCACCAGGTATGCAGACCAGGCACGTGAGCATCAAGACGCGCCTCCCTTTTCAAGCTGCAAAGCGAAGGCATGGTCACAGCCTTCCTGACGGCCATCCAGACAGCACCAAATGACATCAAACAGAAAAAGCCTCAGAGAAGGGAGGTTATCATGGACACAAGCTGAGGAGGTCAGTGCTCAGTTACCAAGGCCACCTTGCTGGTCCGGCCGCATCTGGCAGCGCAGGCTGCATTCAAGGCTGCATGTTAGAAGTGTAAACGAGGGCAGTCCACTCGGGCCACTGACCGCGAGACGCTGGCACTGACAGGGAGGACATGAAGGGCCGCATCTGCACAGCTGACGGCAGGTGAGCAGCAGTCCTGCTCCTTTGTCTCTGCAGGGAGGTGGGCATGCGCCATAGGATGATCCCTACCATTTCACTGGGAAGGAGGCTGTGAACAGGAGCGGGGGCGGTGTAGAGCCAAGCAGAGCTGGCATCATGTCCCGCTCCGCCTCTGACGACATCACACACCCTCTGCGCCTGCTCCTTCCTCTGGAGACGGGGGTACCTGCCTTTGCAAGGCCTCCACGGGGTCAGATGTGCCACAGGGCACTTGGCACCATGCCTGCACAGACGTGTGGAATAAACAGCATCTGTGCGCAGTCTCATTTTAAACGGACTTGCAAAGTTGGGCCTGCCCTGCGTGGCTTCCTGTTAAAACCCACTCCCGGAATGTGCCCTGCAGGTGCTGCTGTATTTACTAATACCTCAAAGCTGTGCTTTTCCTAAAAAAATCAAAACATGGTCGTCTCTTGGGATGAGGTGTGACCCTGCACCCCACCTGCCGTGGAAGGAGCCTGGGCCTGCGGAGACCAGTGCACTGGGCTCTCTGCTGAGGCAGTGGCAGGTGTGTGGCCCTCCTCCAGCCCGACAGTATCCCCACAGCAAGCTGAGGGGGAACTTTCTATCCAAAGTTTCTCTTCTTACTGGAAAACCTTAAGCAAGCATTTGGACTCCCCCCTTTTTTAAGCTTTTTTAGAAAATATTATGTGTGCTGGCGAAAATTTTGATAATAACAAAAAACAGAATACAGGCTGGGCGCGGTGGCTCATGCCTGTAATCCTAGCTCTCTGGGAGGCCGAGGCGGGCGGATTGTTTGAACTCAGGAGTTTGAGACCAGCCTGAGCAAGAGCGAGACCCCGTCTCTACTAAAAATAGAAAGAAATTACTTGGACAACTAAAAATATATAGAAAAAACTAGCCGGGCATGGTGGCGC
>NW_012148052.1:3164502-3226513 GCF_000956105.1 Propithecus coquereli
GAATGGAGCCCAGCTCACCCACATGCCTGCCTGGTAGCCAGAGAGAGAGAGAGAGAGATAGAGAGAGAGAGAGAGAGAGAGAGAGAGAGAGAGAGAAGAGAGAGAGAGGAGAGAGGAGTGAGAGGAAAGAGGAGAGAGGCACTTTTGCAATGGGCCAACAGGGTGTCTCCTCAGAGACTTGGCCTAAGGCGCGAGGGTGGCCTTGGGGAAGATGCTATGGCTTGTCCCAGCTACGACCTCTGCAAACACCTGGGACCTGGCTGGAAGCAAAAGTAAAAGAACTAGGATTTTATTTTAGCAAAGAAAACATCCCAGGTGCCACACTGGTGGGCCCAGGACAGACCCAGCAACAAATGCCAGAAAAAGCCAGTGGCCACGCATAGCCTGTCTGTGGTGGGGAGGGCGGCTCCCGTGCTGGCTCGGGACCCACAGCCACACTTGGGCAAAGTCCAGGCTGTGCCGGCAGAGGAGCTGCTCCAAGCTGACCCTGAGGAAGGGCTCATGCCACAAACGCTGCCTGCTTCGAACAGCTGAGGCTGGCAGCTCCCTCCTGGGTGGGCGGGAGCAAGAGAAGAGGGAGGGGAGCAGAGAAAGCACCTCTCACACAAACTCCCCACAGTTGGCAATGATCACCTTCTGCTTTGGCTTCCCATCCTTGCTGCCCTGGGCCTTTGGGGGCAGAACAGAAGTCAGGGGAGTGAGTGGGGAGAATAAAGAGTGGTTTAGGACACCCACGCCCACCTTGGAACCTGGGCGGAAGCAGCCCCTTATCCTGGAAGCAGCCTGGCCCACATCTCCTGAGCTGCAGTTTGGGGGAGAAGGCCAAGAGCTATTTTGCACACGTGAAGTCTGAGATGCTCATGGGGTATCCAGTGAAGACAACAGTCAGGCAGTTGGACAGGAGTTTGGAGCTCAGGGAGCCATCTGCACAGAGACTTCAGTGGGGACAAACTTAACTCAGAGATGGCGTTGAAAGCCCTGGGCCTGGATATGGTGGCCTAGTCCGCTGCTTCTCAGTGGGGCAATACTGCCCCCTAGGGGCTATGGAGACTTCAGGGTGTATTTTTGGTGATTATTAACGGTGGGTGTTGCTGTCATTAGTGGGAAGGAATGAAGGAATCTAGATGTCTTGCAACGTCCCACGTAACTGATAATTATTCTAAATCCTCCTGGATTTTCAACAACACTGACAAATATTCATGTACATCTGTTTATAATGATCTGAACCTAGAACCTCCATCCATTTTCCATAGAAATCCAAAGAATTATATATTTGTTTGTTTTTGTTTTTAGGGACTGGATCTCATTCTGTCGCCTAGGCTGAAGTACAGTGAGACTCTGTCAAAAAAAAAAAAAAAAAAAAAAACAGAATACAAACAGCCGTAATCCACCACAATCACCAGTGTTAACAGTTCCTTCCTGTCTTTTCTTGGCACATACGCATTTGTTTTTACATATGGGTATATGGATATATCATAAAGTCAAGATCATACTCTATGCACTGCCTGGTGATCTGATTTATTCAATTTATGATATATTTTGAAAATTTCTATTATTAAATACTCTTTGAAAATATAATCTTCAATTGTATTCCATCCCTTGGGTTCTGACTTAATTGTCTGCCTCACTAACAGGCCTCACGATTTCCCGTGACCAGGCAGGTGGGCAGCACAGTGCTCAGGCCATGTGGTCACAGGATGGCCATTAGCCTGGATCCCTCGACCAGGAATTTTCTTCCTCTGTGCAGCACTTGGCACAAGAAGAGGGTAGGACCCTGCTGAGGGAGCGGGGTGATTGGGGCAGGGGCAGGCACCTCACCTCCGAGACTCAGGCGACCTCAGTGTACAAGGGTCACAGGTAGACCCAGCAGGATAACTTCTGGGGAAGCCATACGATGGCTCCCCTTCCACTGGCCTCTCTGGCCAGCCCCGTGGTCACACCTTCCCAGGACAGTCGGGGAAGCACAGCAGCAAGGACCTCCCACCCCCACCCCAACTAGCCACCTGTCTCACAGGGCTGTTTGACCAGTCCTCCCTCTGAGGGCCTCGGGCAGCCTGTTCCCCCTCCCTGCATGTCACCCCCAGAGCCAGCCATGCTGAGCACTTCACACACACCCTCTTCTCTTGGGCGTCACAGCAGCCTTGAGTAGCTGGCCTCACTGCTGCCCATCTGATGGCCATGACTGACCACCAGTAAGAGGGACACCTCTGTTAAGGGGTCCCCAGTGGGAGCACTGCAGGCAGTGGATCCCAATCTGGGGAGCAGGCCCAGGCCGATGGAGGGGTAGAAGCCCCCTTTGAAGGCAGAAACCCAGGCCTGCCCAGGGTCACAGGGGCCAGGGCAGCAGGGCTGTCCCCTCCCCACCGGGCTCACCTTGATTTCCACCCTGACAACACAGGTGGAGAGAACCCACCCAGCCTAGCAGCTTCTCAGTGTCAAGACTCATCCAGACAGAGCTATTGAGACGGGCACGGAAGCAGGTGGCAGCCCTGGGGGAGGTTCTGGTGACCGAGGGGCTCAGCCTCAGCACGTGAGATGCCGTGAGGTGCCTGGCTGGTCCCAAATTTGTTTAGGGCAAGAGGCCAGCCTAGCACAGGCTGCAAACTGTGGCACCAGACTGCACCTCCCAGGCAGGCCCGGGGTTGGGGGCAGGCGGGAACCACCTTTGGCTTGTTTCCTATGTCTCCCCAGCACCAAGCACGGGGCCTGGGCACTCTGCAGGAATCCAGTTCTGACTGTCGGTTCAGTGAGCGCATAATGAGTGAAGAGATCGGTGAGATTGTGTTTGGGTGCCCAGGAGAAACAAGACCAGCTGCTGTGAGAGCAGGAATGGAGCCCGGCTCACCCACATGCCTGCCTGGTAGCCAGAGAGAGAGAGAGAGAGATAGAGAGAGAGAGAGAGAGAGAGAGAGAGAGAGAAGAGAGAGAGAGGAGAGAGGAGTGAGAGGAAAGAGGAGAGAGGCACTTTTGCAATGGGCCAACAGGGTGTCTCCTCAGAGACTTGGCCTAAGGCGCGAGGGTGGCCTTGGGGAAGATGCTATGGCTTGTCCCAGCTACGACCTCTGCAAACACCTGGGACCTGGCTGGAAGCAAAAGTAAAAGAACTAGGATTTTATTTTAGCAAAGAAAACATCCCAGGTGCCACACTGGTGGGCCCAGGACAGACCCAGCAACAAATGCCAGAAAAAGCCAGTGGCCACGCATAGCCTGTCTGTGGTGGGGAGGGCGGCTCCCGTGCTGGCTCGGGACCCACAGCCACACTTGGGCAAAGTCCAGGCTGTGCCGGCAGAGGAGCTGCTCCAAGCTGACCCTGAGGAAGGGCTCATGCCACAAACGCTGCCTGCTTCGAACAGCTGAGGCTGGCAGCTCCCTCCTGGGTGGGCGGGAGCAAGAGAAGAGGGAGGGGAGCAGAGAAAGCACCTCTCACACAAACTCCCCACAGTTGGCAATGATCACCTTCTGCTTTGGCTTCCCATCCTTGCTGCCCTGGGCCTTTGGGGGCAGAACAGAAGTCAGGGGAGTGAGTGGGGAGAATAAAGAGTGGTTTAGGACACCCACGCCCACCTTGGAACCTGGGCGGAAGCAGCCCCTTATCCTGGAAGCAGCCTGGCCCACATCTCCTGAGCTGCAGTTTGGGGGAGAAGGCCAAGAGCTATTTTGCACACGTGAAGTCTGAGATGCTCATGGGGTATCCAGTGAAGACAACAGTCAGGCAGTTGGACAGGAGTTTGGAGCTCAGGGAGCCATCTGCACAGAGACTTCAGTGGGGACAAACTTAACTCAGAGATGGCGTTGAAAGCCCTGGGCCTGGATATGGTGGCCTAGTCCGCTGCTTCTCAGTGGGGCAATACTGCCCCCTAGGGGCTATGGAGACTTCAGGGTGTATTTTTGGTGATTATTAACGGTGGGTGTTGCTGTCATTAGTGGGAAGGAATGAAGGAATCTAGATGTCTTGCAACGTCCCACGTAACTGATAATTATTCTAAATCCTCCTGGATTTTCAACAACACTGACAAATATTCATGTACATCTGTTTATAATGATCTGAACCTAGAACCTCCATCCATTTTCCATAGAAATCCAAAGAATTATATATTTGTTTGTTTTTGTTTTTAGGGACTGGATCTCATTCTGTCGCCTAGGCTGAAGTACAGTAGCATCATCATAGCTCACTGTAACCTGGAACCCTCAGGCTCAAGTGATCCTCCTGCCTCATCCTCGCAAGTAGCTGGGACTACAGGTGCACACCACCATGCCCAGCTAATTTTTAAATTTTTTGTAGAGATGGGGTCTCACTATGTTGCCCAGGCTGATCTTGCACTCCTAGCCTCAAATGATCCTCCCATTTCGGCCTCCCAAAGTACTGGGATTACAGGCATGAGCCACCACTCCCAGGCAAAAATTAAATTTTTCCACTAATTTTTTCAAGAAATGGACCCATCATATAAACTAAGGGAATATTTGATTTCTTTTTGTTCAGAATTTTCCCAAGTGATTTTCCCTATTTCAGAAAATCGCATTCCTGTAATTCTGCTAGCACAGGGCACCTGTATCGGTCCACACTGCTAACTGCTGCTCTAGGCAGAAGTGCTCATGTTTAAATAGTTTACATATGTAGTGTGTAATTTATATATGTAGTGTGTAGTTTACATATGTAGTGTAATGCTTGCATTTTTAATACTGAAATGCATATTAGGCTATTATAAATTACTTTCCTTTAATTTTCCTTTATATTACAATTACAACATAATAGTATGTTTTTAATTAGGCATCCACTGGAAGGATATATTAGCTATGACTTTCATTTCAGCACAGAGAAGTATTAGCTACAAGAGGTAGGTGCTGGGCTAAAAGGGATAAGAACCATTAAAGCAAAGAGTGAATACAGGTGGAGCAGAAAGGCCACAGTGAGCCCTGGTCCCCCTAGGAACAGCCCTGGGCGGAGGCACATGGGGGAGGGTGTGGGAGCCCCAGGAGCCAGCGCTGCGGAGATGGGGGAGCAGGGCTGAGATCTGACTGCTGGAGCCTCTGACCAGAGGTGGGGAAGGGAGGAAAGTCTCCCTGGAGGGGGCTGAGGAAAGAAACAGAGCAATGAGTCTCCCCAACTCTTCCAAGTTTTGCTAGTAAGAGACCAACGAATTGGAGTGGCAGCTGGAGGGGAACGCCGGTCAAGGGAGACATATTTTATCTGTTGCAGGGGCTGGCGACTCTGCAGCAGCCTGTGCGCTGATGGCAGGACAGTGCAGGGGGGAACGGAGGCTGCAAGAGAGGAAGGAGAAGGGAGCAGTGTCGAGTGGAGGGAGCCGACAGAGGGGCTGCCACTGTCACAGAAGGCAGGTGGGTTAGCGGGTGAGAAGGACACAGGCAGGGGAGTAGATCTGGTGGTGGGAAGACAAAACAGTTCTCTTCTGATCGTTTCTGTGAATACGAAGCGTCAGCTGAGAGGGAGAGTGTTAGCAACGCTGGAGGAATGAGGACTGAGGAAAGAACGTGTTCTCTCTTCACTCCGTGGATGAGAATTACCTGGGCATCTGCGAGCACTGCTGGCCACTGCTTAAGTCACCCTCAAGACCTGAGCTCCCCAACTGGAAGGGGACCAGGTAGCTCAGGGTGTGCCAGTCTCCAGCAGACAGAGCTCTGTACCAAGTGAGCAGGAGAGAGAGAGGCAGCAGGCTTCACGGCAAGAGCAAGGGGCGTGCGTCCAGTGACAAGGTGGGACAAGAGTGGGCACACAGGGCAGCACGGGCATGAGGTGGGGCGTGAGTCCAGGATGCATTCCAACCGTGAACACCCCTGAAGGAGGACATGGTCACAGATGAGGAAACCTGAATGCACACTGTAAATTAGACATAGTATTTTACCAGTGCTCATTTTCTGATTTTGATTACCATGCCGTGGTCATGTTAAAAATGTCCCTGTTCTTAGGTACATGACATCTCCCACTTATTCTCACATGGCTCCAAAAAAATAAGCACTGTCTATAATATACACAGAAAGAGAATAGGAAATTATGTTCACCAATGTAAACAGCTGATGAATCCAAGTAAAAGGAACAAAAATGTATATGGGGGTTCATTGTGCTATTCTTGTAACTCTTCCGTAAGTATAAATTTATATGAAATAAAAAGTTACAAAAATAATAACAACAAACCACTGCAGTAGCAGAACCAGACTTCTATGTTTCTTCCTCTTATAATAAAAGGAGACCAACAGGAACTTGAATAAGCCAAAATAAAAAACAAATCTTTCGAAGCCCAAAGCTAACTCCACCCTCGCAAGGCTGAATGGGTCTCCTCTGTCCAGTAGCTGGTCTCCTGCAGACGCCCTGTCCTCCATCCGGCACGGCCATCCCACCCGGGCCCAGCCTCACTCGTCACCACACACTGATCAGCTCCTACTTGGTCCTCGGTGCTCGAGCATAAAGTTTTCGCCATCAAACTTCTTCCCGTAGATGGACTTGTCCCGGTGCCACTGTAATTTGTGAAATCGCTGCCCAGGCACAAGAATTGGGGGACGACGTGGTGGAAGCTGCTTCCCTCGAGGCCGAAGCCCTTTTCATGGGTGCACAGGCAACGGAAATTCTCTGGGGTGGGGAAAGGAAAAAGTGCTGAGGTAAAAAATATCTACCTAGGTATTTAAAACTCCTGCTCTCAGAATCTAAAACAGTACGTTACCTTTATTTAAATTAAATATTTGGGCAGGCACGGTGGCTCTCGCCCATAATCCTAGCACTCTGGGAGGCTGAGGTGGGAGGATCACTTGAGCTCAGGAGTTTGAGATCAACATAGCAAGACCCATCTCTAAAAAAATAAAAAATAGCCAGGTGTAGTGGTGCATGTCTGTACTCCCAGCTACTTGCGAGGCTGAGGCAGGAGGATCACTTGAGCCCAGGAGCTCGAGGCTATAGTGAGCTATGATCACACCACTGCCCTCCATCAGAGACTTTATCTCTTAAAAATAGAGTGAGACTCTATCTCTTAAAAAAAGATCACATGCATATGCATATGTCTAATTACAGGTAGACAGCAAATATTAACAATGAGTGAATCTATGTAAAGGACGTATGACTATATATGACTACATGTTATATTCTTCTAACAACTTTTCTATAGACTTGACATTTTTTCTAAGTCAACCACTTAAAAACAATTTCTGGAATGGTACTGGGCTCTGACAGAGCTGGAACACCTAACCATGTGGCCAGAAGTATCCACCATGAGCTGGGTTCTGTTAGACTTATTAAGTCATAAGATCCGGCAGGCCCTGCAGCAATCCACATTAGGATGGACGTGGTGCGTTCAGAATCCGTACAAGCAGGGCCAGAAGTTCAGTAAGCTTGAAAGAGTAGGTGACCAGATTCCCTGTGTCAGCCCCCATTGTTGTACCCACACCTCGTCTTCAGTTCACACCTGTGGTCCCGTAGAGGTCCCTTACGGCCAGCTAGCATAGGAGGAGAAAGGACAGGCTTGGTTCACCAAAGGGTAGGCTCGGTTGGTATGTGGGGACAAGCTGAAAATGGACTGCTACTGCACTACTACCTTACGGGGGGCCCTGAATGACAGTGATGAGGGCAAGTCCTCTCGAAAGGCAAGCTTCAGGTGACAACTGTGTGTAGAAAGAAAAATGGCCCCAGGAAAATATATACAAGTTCAAGGTCAGTGACAAATGGCTCGGATGGTAGGTCAGGAACCTGGAAGAAAACGGAAGACTAGGGACTAGGAAGTGTGGAGGAGCAGCATGTGGACGGACTATGGGAGTGGGCACAAGGTTTGAAGATCTTTGATGTTAATGCCCACCAGGAAATACCCACCACAGAAGAGATACTGAACAATCACTGAACAGAAAGACTCGGGGAACTGACATCAGCCAGCTTCTCCCATGTGTCACTGCAGTGCTGGCTGATGGGTGCATGAACAAAGTAGCCATGATGACCAGGATGGAGGCAATACATGAGTCTAACAGCATGGGCTCCACTCACCACAGCTGATCTAGCTACTGCTACTACCAAATGCCCAAACTACTAGCAACTGACACCAACGTTGAGCTCCTCATCCTTCCAGATCAACTAGCCACGTGGTGGCAAATTGCTTACACAGGACCCCTTCTACCATGAAGGGAGGAGTAATTCATCTTGACAGGCAGTGACAAATATTCTGGACATGACTTTGCTTTTATTGTATACTGGGCTTTAGCTAATAACACTATGCAAGTGCTCAAGGTATCAAAAGACACAGAATACTGCATGCTATGGTTTGACTGTGTCCCCTTCAAAACCCAGGTGTTGAAACTTAATGGCCAATGTGAAGGTAATAAGAGGTGGGGCCCTTCAAAGGTGATTAGGTCATGAGGGCTCCTCTCCTCGTGAATGGGATTAAGGCCCTTATAAAAGGGACTTCACACAACCTTTGGCTCTGTTGCCCTTCTGTCTTCTGTTATGTGAGGACACCGTTCCTCTCCTCCAGAGGATGCAGCAACAAGGTGTCATCTTGGAAGCAGAGAGCAGCCCTCACCAAATGACCAAACCTGCCAGTGCCTTGATCTTGGACTTCCCAGCCTCCAGACTATGAGAAAATAAGTTTCTGTTCTGTACCAATTACCCAGTCTCAAGTATTTTGTTATAGCAGCACAAATGGACTAAGATGCAGCATAACATCCCATCAAACCAAGGACCCATTTTACAGCAAAGGAGGTGCGGCAGTCAGCACCTGAACTTGGGATCCACTATTCCTATCATGTACCGCATCATTCAGAACTAATAGAAAGAGGGAAAGGCCTTAACGCGCAGTTGAGGCACAAGCTTAGAAACGATACCCTGTGAGGATGGGCACAACATACACCCTGATTCAATGACCATTATAGAGTGCTGTGTCCTGGGAGTCCAGTCCCCACACTCAAGGCTCTGTGCATCTAGAGGTCCTAGCTTCCACAGGGTACACTTTTACCAGTGGAGACAACCAGAATCCCATTAGCCTTTAAACTATGACTGCTGCCTGAATGCATTAGGTTCCCTGTGCCAAGAAACAAGCAGGTAAGAAAGGAGCCGCCATCCTGGCAGGACAGCTGACCCTGACCATCAGGAGAAGGCCACTTGGTTGTCACACAAAAGGGATGGTCAGAACAGGCCTGGCACCCAGGGGACCCATGGGCACATCTCTTGTACTCTCCTGCCTAATTCTGACAGGGTAGCCGTGGCCTGACAAGAGCACAACAACCAGGAGCTCAAATCCCCATGGGTAAAGGTGGAGGTCACCCCACCACGTAAGCCATGTAGACCTGCAGAGGAGCCAGCTGAGGTGAGGCTGAGAGGAATCTAGAATGGGTGGCAGAGGAGGGAGATGATGAGCATCGGCTGTAGTTCTGGGATCAACAGCAGCAACGGGAACCACAGTTCATCCCACCAACTCTCTTCTCATTTCCTCTAATGTCCCCAGGGAGAGACTAACCAGAGTCCTAGAGGAACTGTTGCCAGGTGAAGTGAACCTATCAAATGAAGCAAGTGGATCCGAGTGGTGTGACAGGAGGCCACAGGGGACGCTGTGGAAAGCCACTCAGATCCCCTGCAAGACCAAGACTGCCATACCCTCAGCACCCAGGAGTGTTGGATACTACCAACCCTGATGAGACCAACCCCAGGAATTGCCCTTGGCCAAAGGGAGCTAGCTACCTCACCAAAGTTTACACCACCGCTGGGAACCAGCCAGAATTCACGACTGGTCCATGTGACGGTACAAAGGCCTGGCCCCCTCGCCTCAATTCAGAACAACTCTGAAGGGATATCCAAGCTCCACAACTACCCATGGGATCAGCTGAGGTCTCTATGTGACTGCAAGGCAGTTAAAATACTCTCTCTGCCCAATCTGCTTCCCTCATTCTCTTACAAGAGTTGTTCCTTAGATCACTCTCCAATAAACTTGCTGCATGCAAATCTCCATGAGTCTGTTTCGCAGAAAAACTGAAAAAAATCAAGTAGTTGTAACTTGAGTATATTTTTCAGAGATATAGCAATAAAAACCAAAATATTTATTAAAATAAACGAGTGTTGGTTGCCTCTGGCAGGGCAGAAAAATGATGTTGAAGAGAGCAGAATGCCATGTTTTATTATAGAATGACTTTTTAAAAATTATGTGCAATTATGACTTTACTAAACATAAAAAAGCTAGATTAAAACAAAAAAAGATTATGGGTAAAAAGACTCACGAATATTTAAGAAAATAGGAACCACAGTAACAGTCTGAGAGTGGGCTAGGGTTAGTGAGGAGAAAAAATTTTAGCTTTTAATTTATGCCTTTAAAAATAGTAAGTTTCCATTGGATATCTCAGCTGAGCGATCAAAGTTAACATCGCAAACATCTGAACTGACGTTGCGTACTTCCTCTTATGGTACAGTAACAGCACTGCTTCTGTGGTATCCCCGCCAAATCGAATCATGAGGAAGTACCAGGCAAACACAAATTGAGAAACAGCCTTAAACACAACTGGTCTGTTCTCTTCAAAGATGTCAAGATCAAAAAGACAATGAAAAACAGAAACTGTTTCAAATTAAAGGAGACTAAAAAGACTCGACAACTTAATGCAATGAGTGAACGCTTTTCAGGGAAGAAAAATTGCTAAAAATCACTATTAATGACACTATTGGGACTAGTGATGAAATCTGAATATGGTTGGAAGATTAAAGTAGTGTGACAAGGTTAAATTTCATAATTTTGATAGTCGTCCTATGATTATGTGAGGGAATATCCTTGTTCCTAGGAAATATAGGGCTGGGCATGGGGGCTCAGGCCTGTAATCCCAGCACTTTGGGAGGCCGAGGCAAGAGGATTGCTTGAGGCCAGGAGTTCAAGACCAGCCTGGGCAATACAGTGAGACCCCATCTCTACAAAAACCGAAAAAAATTAGCTAGGCGTGGTGGTACATGCCTGTGGTCCCGGCTACTCAGGAGGCTGAGGCAGGAGGATCGCCTGAGCCCAGGTGTTTGAGGTTGCAGTGAGCTAGGATGATGCCCCTACACTCCAGCCTAGGTGAGAGAGTGAGACTCTGCCCCAAATAAAAAAAAAAAGGAAATACATACTGAAGTATCTAGTAGCACAGAGGAATGATGTCTTCGACTTCTCAACTGGAACAGGGGAAAAGATACATGCATATGCACACACGTACATATATGTATATATGTATGTATGTAAAAAAAATGATGTAGCATGAGGGGCAAAAAGTAAATTACTGAATGGCTACAGGATATATGGGAGCTCCCTGAACTACTCTTATAGGATTTTTATTCTATATATCTCTAAGTTTGAAAATATATCAAAATAAAGTTACCCAAAAAAATACAATAAAACCAAACCAGAGGATAATTAAAACAGTTTATAACTTTCAATTGCTTACTCTTTCTGATGGTTCTAAGCCTTTGAGAGCTTCAGAAATGTCTGCTCTGCCTCATTTGTTACTGGATGCTGGGATGTGAGATGCCTCAGATGGCCTCAGGCTGAAATAGTGTCAAGGATCCCAGGTTCCAGGCAGCTTCCTTCCCAGTCTGCTTGGCCACCAGCTTCCCACCATCCTGACAAAGAGCCCTGCTCACCTGCTGTCATGGGCACGACGTCTGAACACAGGAGCACCAGGATACAGCCACCTGGCTTGTTCCCTATCTTGATGCCCATGTACACCTGAGGATTTGAGCGGGCCTTTTTTGCAGCAGGCTCTCCCTAGGTGCAGAAGAAACTGCTAGGTTAGAGAGAACTCTCTGACTCCCCAAGTAGGAGCACGAGTATTCTTCTGTACACATGCTCAGAACCCAATTCCAGTGAGCAGGCTGCAGCAAGGTGCCCACAGGGAAGGCCTCGGGCCCTCACAGGGTTGCAGGAGGCAGAAGCCACTGCCACAGCACCCAGCTGGACATCAGTAACCAGAGACCCCAGCACTTTCTGATTTGAGCACCCCCCCCACCTGGTATATTATCTCAGCAAGCTCACCCTCAGACAAATCAGCTTGCTTCCCCCTGCCCTGCAGTCCCAGAACAGCACTTTTCTGGCCCATGATTCACGACTCTCAATATCTTCAAATCCCAGTTCAAGCCCACTGTCCCCTAGTTAAGCAGACCTGTTCACATACCACCACCTCCTCCCTCTATGCTCAGCCGTCCATATTCCCAGCCTGGCTACACAGAAGAAGCTATGGGGGCAGTGTTAGGGTATGAGAGCTAGTGCATGCAGATTTTGAGAAAGAGTTCTACAGACAAAATTTAGGATAGGAAGAAGAAGTTACTTTTTCCTAGGTGGAGACAGTGTCGGAAAAAGGGCCAGCATGGAAGTGGAGAAAGGAAGATTGTGCTGGCCTTGAAAAGCAGCTATTCAGACTTTTTAAAGGCAGAGGTTGTAAATTAGCGGGGTAGAGTTGAGAAACTGCTGCATCCGCTCCTTCCTTTCTTCTCCAGGGCAAGATGATAGCAGAAGCAGAGGCAGGATGTCAAAGTCCAAGAGCTGGCTCTCCTGCCTTTCCCAGGAGAAGGGATTATCGCAGGAGATGCGACTGTGCCCTTGAGATGTAGCTGAGGTCTGAAGCTGGCACCCTGCTGTTCACTCAGGAACTCTTTAGACTGTAAAAAAGCAGATTCTCAAAGGAATTTTCAAAGAGAGAGAGATTTACCACCTCTTTTCCTCTTGTTCAGCTCTCTTCAGAAGTTGCGCAAAACAGAACTCCTGCAGGGTACCTGTTAGTGAGAGAACTTATAGGACTGATCTTAACTCTTACTAGGAAATTGCAGGATTAGATATTTTCCTGTTTTCTGTTAATTTTGCAAGGCCGCCCCTTTCAGGCAGCCCTCTTGCTTAGGCCTATGTGATCAGAAGACAATGGAGGAGGTTGGGCCTTACTTTGTCCCCCAAGACAAGATTGACCAGAGGATAAATAAAACATGCAGTACAAACCCTCTCATTTGCTTGATGAGAAAACTGTTGTTTCTGACCTTGTTGTAGTTTGGATTAATAGTTAAACATATAGGTCTTGAGCTATCGGGCCAAGCAGTGGGGTTATTAAATAAACAGACATGGCCCCTGCCCTCGAGGAATTGGCTATCCAGCGTGGAGAGATGCCCACGATTGTACGAAGGACACAGACCCTGAAGCTCTACAGCCTTACTTCAAATCTCAGCTCCACCACTTATGAGCTGGGCAACAATGGACAATGTATTTGACCTCACTGTGTCCCAGTTTCCTCACCTAGAATTGGGGGTAATAATAGTACTTATCTCAAATAATTGTTATTAGGATTAAGTATTTGTAAAACACTTAGAACAGTGCCTGGCATAGAATAAGCAATATTCAAACATTTGTTAAATAAGAGATTTCAATATCGTGCAGTGACTGCTAGGACAGAGGTGCCACAGGAGCCCAGAGGCGATGGGAGCCCTGAAGGGACACTCATCTCACTCACTAGAGGACTCAGAAAAGTTTCCTGGAGAAGGTAGTAACTGAGCTGAGCCATGAAAAATGAGGAGCTAGCCAGATAAAACAAGCTGGAAAGGGCAGTGCAGGCAGAGGAATGGCTTATGCAAAAACACAGAGATTTATAGATATCTACAAACTCTTGTTTCCTAGAATATAAAATGGAGACAAAATGTGGAGGGATAAGCATATGTCAGAACACAGAGAAACTTTCTGTATCTTTTAATGAGACCTGGACTCCTTCCTATAGATGAGGGCAGCCTAAAATGCTGAGGAGAGTGACACAGTCAGATCTGTGCTTTGGGAAGCTCCCTCGGGCTGCTAAGGACAGGAGGAGGGCAGGCCTGGCGCAAGGGAGATCAGTTAGGAAGCTACCATAATTATCCACAGGAGAGGATAAGACAACGGTGGCAGGAAAGAGCAGGAGAGGAGAAATGCAGGAAGATTCAAAAGATAAAATTAGCAGGATATGGCAATGCATCAGGTATGAAATACAACAAGAGGTCTAAGCTGACACCGAGGTATCTGGTTGGGGTGATTATGCTGAAGATGGCAAAGTGAACTAAGACTGAACATACAGGAACCCCAGAGTGAAAGGTGAGGACATTCAGTTGGGGTGTGCTTTATTTATAGCGCCTGTGAGAGAGACATCGGGACAGAAATATGTGGAAGGTGAAGGCTAGGGATAGAGATCAGAAAGTCATCCGGACAATGAATAGCTGTTACAACCTTAGGCAGGAGACAAAAGTGGCTGAGACTGCACAAGGACAAGATGGAGAGAGGAGCTGAGGGATAAGGAAGGAACTCAGAGAAACACGACAGAGAAGGAGAGGCTCCTAAATTATCCTAAGACCAACGGTCAGGATGGTCTATAGACAAGCAGGAGAAAGTGATGAGGCAGGGAGAGCCTTGTGCTGTGTACACACTGAGGGGAAGGGGCTTCTGCATTCCTCTGCCTCCCTGGAATTGGGGCAGGAATAGGAAGACAGTGAGCCTGGTGCCACGGTCTTCAGTGAGGGAGCAGGAAAGACCTCCGGATGGTGGATGCCAGTGATGAGGAACATGCACTGTCCTTTCCCACCTCATTCTCCACGTTCAACAGCAACCACAAATACCCGAGCACACGTAAGCTCTTTCTCACCTAGATGAGAAACAGCAAGCTTCTCCATTCAACTCACTAACACCGCTCACATCAGAAGTGCCCTGGGTGGAAAGCACCAGCCTCTCCTCTGAAAGCATGAAGCTCCCTCCATTCTGACTTCCTGGGTTTCTGCTTTTGGGAGGCTCTAGAACCATCTTCCTATTTATTCTCTTCCCAGGCTTCTTCAACCAGTCGTCATCTGACCAGACTGTAAGGAAAGAATCAAAAGAATGTTAAGAACTTCAAGCTATCTGCCAATTGCTAATTAGCTATGTTCAGTTCCTCACTGCTTTCATCAGCAGAGTGAACACACTATGTAGGCTCTCACAGCCAGAGGAACTCCCCAAGACAAATGTCAGGCCCTAAAGTCCAGCTCTTAGCAGAGGCAAATGACAGTAAGGAGGAGGGACTAAGTCAAGCCAAAAGGGAAATCCCGGCCAGTGCCAAGGCTGAACAGGCATAGTCTATGTCGATGTACAAAAGCTAGACTTTCACACTGGACAATGCCTCTAGCTTGTTGAGAATCTCAAATTCTTTATTTTCACGGAGGTGTTGCATTCTCTTCTCCACTATAAACCACTCTACTTGTGTTTATACCACTACCACAACAGGAAGTAAGATCAGGATAAAAATGCAGCAAAGGCCAAGGGATATGACAGGGAATCTATGAGTTGCTCCCACTCACCTGGTCTGGCAGAACTTTCCCTAATTTTCATTGGTTTGGTCAAATTGACACAAATTCATTCTGAAAACACTGATTATAACTCAGCTTCTTAAACCCCATGAGATTAAAAGAATACCTGATAGCCTTCCACTTACTTCTTTTTAAAATTTTTTTCATTCATTCATTTATGTATTTATTTTTTAAAATGGGGTCTCGATAATGCTGTCCAGGCTGGACTCAACTCCTGGGTTCCAGCAATCCTCCCACCTCAAGCTCCTGAGTAGGTGTGACTATAGGCATGTGCCACCAGATCTGACCTCCATTTATTTCTGAGAAGTCTGAGACTTGCTCAGGATTAATTCCCAGCCCAGGAGCCTGCACCCCTTAACAGCAAGCTAAGCACAAAGTAGCCACAAAAAAGCCCTTGAGCCACCATACATTTCCTTTCTTTAATACCAATACACAAGAAGGCCTGTGCTGGCACGATCTTTGGATTTGAGTTCAGGACTCTCTGAAATTCTAAGGGTAAATGCAGTTACCAAGTACCTGAGTCCATCTTAGAAAGTCAAGATCAGGCTGGGTGTGGTAGCTCATACCTGTAATCCCAGAACTTTGGGAGGCCAAGGTGGAAGGATTGCTTGAGCCCTGGAGTTTGAGACCAGCCTGGGCCACGTAGTGAGACCCTCGTTTCTACAAAAAAAAACAGAAAAATTAGCCAGGTACAGTAGCGCCCACCTGTAGTCCCAGCTACTTGGGAGGCTGAGACAGGAGGATGGCTTGAGCCCAAGAGTTGGAGGTTGCAGTGAGCAATGATGATGTCATTGCTCTCTAGCCTGGGCAACAGAGTAAGACCCTGTCTCAAAAAAACAAAGAAAAAAAAGAAAGTCAAGATGAGCTTTGAACTGAAGAAAAATGGTACTGTTGATTATTGGACATATTTGATGAAAGAGTAACAGAGAACATGGAATGAAATGTAGATTTCATTATCCAAGAATAACTGATACTTGAAAAGGTAAGTTAATTAAAAAAGTTTGCTTTAGGTCCTTTTGTGAACACTAAAAGCTAAGTGAAAAAGATTCCTTAATTTTGTAAGATTTAGGTTATAATTATAGCTTTGCCCTTCTTCTTAGAAACAAAGATGGATCAGGTACTAATTTTATTTATAGCAATTTAAAAAAATGGAATGATAGCATGAATGACAACCTCGTTTCATATTTAGTCATGAAGATTGACTATAAAGATAAAAAGGGGGGCATCTAAGGGTTTTGTGGTAGGCAGAATGGCCCTCCAAAGATGTTCATAGTCTGCTCCCTGGAACCCGTGTAAATTATATGGCAAGAAGGAATTAAGGTTGCAGATATAATTAAGGTTGCTAGTCAGTTGACCTTAAAATACATTATCTTGGATTATTTGGTTGGGCCCACTTTTTTTTTTCCCCAGACAGGGTTCTGCCCCCTCACCTGGGCTAGAGTGCCGTGGCATCATCATAGCTCACTGCCACCATGCCTGGCTAACTTTTTAAAAATTTTTTTGTAGAGATGGGGTCTTTACATGTTTCTCAGGCTGGTCTTGAACTCCTGGCCTCAAGCGATCCTCCTACCTGGCCTCCCAAAGTGCTAGGATAATAGGCATGAGCCACACCCTGCCTCCCAATGTAATTACAAGAGTCCTCTAAATGTTGAAAAAAGAGACAGAGATTTAGTTTCAGAGTGAGGCAGTGTGAGAAAGACTTGAGCTGCCATTGTTGGCTCTGAAGATGGAAGGGGTCATGAGCCAAGGAATGTGCGCAGCTTCTAGAAGCCAGGAGAGGCAACAGATTCTCCTGGGGAGCCCCGAAAAGGAACACAGCCCTGCCCACACTTTGATTTTAGCTCAGTGAAACCCATTTTGGACTTCTGACCTCTAGAACTATAAAATAAACTTATATTGTTTCAAGCCACCAAACTCATGGTAATTTGTTACAGCAGCAATAGGAATTCAAATTACTTCTGAAGCACCTAACCTGTCATGATCCTTGCAGATTTTCTCTTTTTCAGTTGTTTATTGGTTTAACTATATACAACAGCCTAACTTTTCAATGGCTCTGTTTTTGACTAGCACCAACTAGAGCAGTTTCCTGTAATCACTCTCATATATTTCACGAAACCCTGCCTCTTACCTGAGATTCATAAGTTGACCTTGCAATCAGGTTATATTCTATTTGCAGTACACTGACCTAGACTAGGGGTTGGCAAACTTTCTGTAAAGGGATAGATAGTAAATATTTCAGCCTTTGTGGGCCACATATAGTTTCTGCTGTACATTCTTCTTCACCCCCTCAATCCTTTAAAAATATAAACATTATTTGGCTTATAAGCTACAAAAAACAGGCTACAGGATGGATCTGGCCCACAGGCTATAGTTTGCTGACCCTTGTGACAAAAACAAAACAGGGAGAGATTGGCCAACGAAGATGGTTCGTATTTATGCAAATGTTAAATGGAGAGGATGTCTGATTAAGAATTAATTTTTTAAGTAGCCAGTTCATAGTGCATACTTCCAAGTAATGACAATTTTTGCTTGCTATGTAATTTTGAAATTGTAGAAACTAGAAACACAATATGTACATGAAGGTTCGTTCTACTTAAAAGTGGCTTGGACAATAGTGAGATCCCTGTCTCCACAATAAAAAAAAAAAGAAAAAATTAACCGGGCATGGTGGCACATACCTGTAGTCCCAGCTACTAGGAAGGCTGGGACAGGAGGATCCCTTGAGTCCAGGAATTTGAGGTTGCAGTGAACTATGGTGATGCCGCTGCACTCCAGCCCAGGCAACAGAGTGAGACCCTGTCTCAAAACAAAACAAAACAAAACAAAAAAAACAAGAAGTCAAAGCCCCTAAATGGTTCCAATGTGATCAAAGTCTTCCCTCAAACCCAACAGAATGTCAATCTCCGTAAATTTCAGCCCGTAGCCACACCACATCCTGGCCTTGCTGTCCTCAGAATGAATATTCCTTTTCTATCACCAGGATAACAGTCATGTTGTCCTGAACTTCATTATATACTAGTCATACATAGAATATACACGATTTAAAATTTTTTCCCAAGTTCTTTTCCTGGCATCAGGAATCTGAACATGAGAGACACTTTTCAGTGTCACCTGTTTTATAATACAGTGGAATCAGGACATCTGTGATTATCTCCAAAAGGAATAAAAGCAGCATGAATTCCAGTCTACCCCCTCTGCAAGCTCACCTGCAAGGAGACAGAGAGCATTCTGAACCAGTCTCTCCATACTCTTGGTGCAGCTGCTGCAACACCCTGTTAATATGAACACAGGGAGGGGAGGAAGAAAGGGATACCTTTTTGGTATACCCTTTGGGTATACAAATCACTTGTGAGATACACTCCTTTCCCTATCCCTCTTCAGACCTACATCAAGCCCCTAGTTCTAGTGACAGTTTCCAAACTGGGCTCAATGGTTCTAGTTTCTCTCTTCTACAGTCAATAGAATGACCCCAAGAAAGTACAAATCTGATTATGTCACTCTCCTGTTTGGTATTCTCCAAAGGATAATGGCCAACGCCCAAAGGACAAAGTCCACATTTCTTAGAATGGCATATAAGACCTTCCTAACCTAGGACGTGCCCACCTCTAGCCTCTTTTCTCCTTGTTTCCCCAATGCAAACTATTTGCCCCCAAGTGCCAGGCTTCTTCACACCTCTGGGTTTTTGCTCTTGCTGCTCCTCTCCATTCAGGCAACAGCCTTGCCCCCCCTTGGCTGCCTGGCTAATTCTGGATCTTTCAAATTCATCTCTAACCTCAGAGCATCCTGGAAATTTACCCTCACCTCTGTGGATGGAGTGGCCATTCCTCATCCTACTTGTCATACAATTGCATCATAGCACTCAACCAACCCACACAGTGAGGCTGTTTCCATAATTTCCCTGCTATTTTGGGAACTCTTCCCTCTAAGGCGCCAGGACTGTGGGGTTTATGAAACGAACGGGGTGCCAGAGCTTGGGATGAGGTCGGAGGTCACAAGAACATGTCGCAACCGACTACCACCTCTCTGGGACTGGGGTGGAGAGTCTGAGCGGCGCCTACCAGCGCTGCGCACAGGCTGAAGGGGTAAAGCCCCACAGGACACCGGCCCAGGCAGCGGAGGGCCCATGAATCCAAACACGGTCCACTCTGTGCGGAACCCGGTCAACCGGTCCACACCCCGTCCACCCTGTGCGCCGGCGCAGTCTGCGCTTGCCGCGCCCGACTTGCCGCACGCCCGCTCACCCACGTCCAGCGCCTTCTTGGAGGCTGCCATCTTGCTCCCGGCTCTTCCGCCGGAAGCCCACGCTCCGCCCCGCCCCCAAATTCATAACGGCTTTAACGGAAGACGGGCTCATCAGGAAACGGGGTCCTTTACTTTAGAATGGGCCCTTAGATGTTATTTAAGGTAAGACCAAACTTTATGGACAAGGACTCTGCCAAGAAGGACCCCCGCTAAGAAAGGGGCTGCCATGGCCGCGCGCAGTGGCTCGCGCCTATAAATCCTAGCACTGAGGGAGGCTGAGCGGGAGGATTGAGGTCAGGAGTTCGAGACCCGCGTCAGCAAAAGCGAGACTCTCATTTCTTCTAAAAACAGAAATTAGCTGGGCAACTAAAATAGAAAAATTAGTCCAGCGTGGCGGCGCGTGCCTGTAGTCTCAGCTACTCCGGAGGCTGAGGCAGGAGGGTGTTACTTGAGCCCAGGAATTTGAGGTTGCTGTGAGCTAGGCTGGGGTCATGGCACTCTAGCCCAGGTGGCAGAGCAAGACTCTGTGTCATAAAAAAAAAAAGAAAGAAAAAAGGGGGCGCTGCCTGAATAAGGCCCCCAAGAAGGAGAGCCTGGTAAGCTCAAGGAAGGGAAAGGACAGGGAGGGCAAGTGGGCTGCAAAGGTGGGTGACCCGGCCAGTTTACTGTCACTTTGAGGATCAAAGGAACCAGGAAATACTGAGGACTTCAGCATTTTTGTTTGCTACTGTCATAGATCTTTCTCCTTAACGTTTTCCCACTGCCAGAGGAAACCTTGTTTGCAGACTGTGGGCAACTGATCTGCCGACCTGCATGGCAAATCAACTGCTGGTAGGAGATGAACAAGGGGACAGGACAAGCCGCAACCAACACAGTCCAGGAAAGGGGGGCGGGGGTGAGGATCTGCCAGGTTCTATAGATCTCACCCTATGTCCTTGGGGGTGTGCCGGCCCCACTCTGCACCCTATTTTCCTGAGCCAGACCCAAGGTCTGTTTTGACCACACCAGACGTCTGTTCCCTGTTAAAAGTTAAATGAGGCCAATAAAAAGATCCTACCATAACTGAATGTAAAGGGACAGGATCATATTTAACAGTTCTTTACCAATTTAGGGTTCAACAGTTCTTTAGCCTAAATTTAGGGTAAGCATACAGTAAACTGTCTGCTTATACGTAAGTCAGCAAAAGGATGAGCTATATATAAGTTCACTGGAACCTATTCATATCCTAAAGTTATTTCCAGTGAAAACTGGAATTTACAGAATAAAACTGTGGTCAGTGACAAGGGTAAGACAGAGGCAGTTTATGGATTTTTCTTTATTGAGAAACTTAAGACTTGGGTACATCAAATAAACCAATTTCTGGGGAGGGGGGGAATCAAAACCCACAATAGAAAAAAAAAAGTTAACACTGTCTGGGCCATAGCAGAACCCAGAGAATATATTTATATAATTGAAAAATTCTAGGTGCTTCATAATTGACCTTTTGATATAAAATGACCTATTAAATTTGCAATTTGTGGTTCCTGGTGTTGAGGTCCATAGGACAAGCTAGGAAGTCTTCAAACCTGGAGCTGAATTCCGTGAGGGGTTATTTGGCTTTTGAATCCTAAAAAGAAAAGCACCAACACAAATAAATATATAATCAAAATAATTTCAGAGATTGACTAAAATCTGGCTGATAAAGGAAGGTATCCTAGAACAGGGTTTCTCAACCTCAATACTACTGACCTTTTGGGCCACACATACAATTCTGTTGGGGCTGTCCTGTGCACTATACAATGTTCAGCAGCATCCCTGGCCTCTACCCACTAGATGACAAGGTTCCTGAGGCCCTTGACAAGAGGGTCATGGCTATGCCAAGTCAACCCCTACCAACACCAGCTCTGGCTCTTACCATGTGCTTCTTCCTGGCCTCTGCTTTTAATCATTCAACTCTCTCCTTTCTCTATCTGGAAACACCCACCAACAGTCCTAGTTAGAGATCCTAGTTTAACTTCACTCACCCAAGCCCCTGAGGAGAGAGGCCATAGCCCTTATAAGAAATCACCTGGAACACACCCTGTGCAACAACAAATCAGGAGTGTCTTTCTCCCCCACTACATCATGATCCTTGACACACCAAGGCCTCTCTCTGCCTACTGTATTCCCAAAGCTAGGCAGTGGTACACACCAACCCCAGGCCAAATCAGGATGATGATGCTCATAGAAATGAGTCTCTGGGATCTGATTAAGGCAACTCCTTACACATCTGTCACTATTTCAGATCAACAGATCTTGAGAAAGATCTGACCAGGTGCTCTTCATGGAGGAAACTGCCCCTTTTAATGCATAATCTGTACTCTTTTCTCCATATTAACTCATTCAGATGACAGAAAAGTTCGAGTAACAGCCTGCCCAAGCTATCAGATTAAATGGCAGAAACATGGCTCTATACACTGCCCCTATTCTTTTAGGAAGACACTCATAAATCAAAACCATTGCAGAAAATCAAAATAGCCAAACATACGGTTTTTCCTTGTCTAAGAGGTAGCAGCAGCAACAGCACCCACTTTCTGGGCAGCTTCTTTCTTGGCATGATGAGCCTGTAGAACTGCCACAGCTTCATCCACCTGAGGGAAATCTCTGGGTGGTCAGTGAATCTGAGGAGAGCCAACACCCCACCCAGGCCCAACAGCAGACCAAAGCCAACTGTAGAGACGATCCCTGGGCTTCTGGTGCCACTGCTTTCTCAAATTCCCACACAGCAACAGCCCCCAATCCTCCCAAGCTGAGAGCTGAACTGGCAGGGCCCGAGAACCAGATCACCTTGGAGCGGAGAGACTCAGGGGACTCCAGCATGTGCAGCAGTTCAGAGTTGTCAATCTCCAGCAGCATTCCCGTAATCTTTCCAGCCAGGTTTGAATGCATTGTTTGGATGAGCGGGAACAAACGTTCTCCTGAGGAGAGGGACAGTTAAAAACCAAATCGAATCCCAGTAAAGACAAGACACTGGCGTCTGGGTTGGCACCAGCTTCTGACATCTTCTGTAAGCATGTGGGTCACTCACCTAGCATCTGCTTCTGTTCTTGGGGGGGTGCTGCGGCCAGCATGGAGGCAGTCAGAGGCTCCTGCCCCTGCACATGGACTGCAGGCTGGGGTGCCTGGGAACCAGGAAAGGCAGCAGGTTAGCACTGAGGAAAAGACAGCAGCTGACAGTGGTTGAGTACCTGACCAGTCAACATATAAACTCCTAACTATGTGAAGAGGAAATGCATGTAGCTGTCCTTGCTCTCAAGGAACTAATTTCAGTCCTTGAAAGGCTGAGGGGTAAGGAATAGAGTGATATGGACATAAAAACAACCAATTGCAATGAAAATGGCATGCTATCAGAAAGGAAAATGAAATGCATATAATAAAAACCTACAATGCCAGGCAAGCATTTTCTGACATTTCGTTCAATATACCAAAAGTTACCCAAGAATTTAAAATCTTATTATAAATAAGGCTACAGTGAATATTTGTTATGTATAGCTTTTCCCTGAAAATTATAGTTTTCTTTTAGGGTGAATGTGAGTACAGATTGGGCCAAAGGGTGTGAATATCAAAACATTTATAATTACATCCCATATCACCTTTATTATACCAAATGTTTTTATTGTATCAAAGCTTAAAAACTGTCAACATGCAATGTCAATGCCAGTCATAGCTCCAAAGTGGGGCTTTGCTGAAAAAAGGTATTTTACACAATATCAGGTTCTGGAAAACCCCCAACTTAGAGAGCATGGGGCAGGATGGTTAAAGAGTAATCTATCTACTAAGCAGTTTATGAGCCTGAAGGCTTGGTTAGTGTGGCATCTTCACAACAAATTGCTACTGAGCTCTGAAGCAAACTAGTTGTATTTTGGCTTGCTTTTTTTAGGGGCACAGATCTAGAGATAGCAAGTTACAGCTTATAAAATCTAAGCTCTGGGTCCAAACCATCCCCTGCCCCCTCGCCCCCTTTGAAGCTGAACTTCTTATCTGTAAATTGAAATTACTTCCTGCCTTCATGTACCAATCATCTTGCACGGCAGCCAAGGATCAAACAGGCCACTCCATGTGGAAGTAACTTGGAGGTTCAAAGAGCTGAGTAAGCACATGCATGTTGCAAAAGGAGAGCAGGAAGCACTGGCTGCCTCCTCTGGGGAATTTTTTTTTTTTTTAATTAAAAAAAATTTTTCAATCTCAGTGGGTTTTATTTGTGATTGTAGATTCGGGCAACACTTCATTCCATAAAACAGAGTAAGTGTTCTCTGGGGCACTTGTGAGTGAACTGTTATTAGGAAGAACACTTTCAAGCCCTTTTGTTCCCACTAGTCCCCAGCCCCTGAAGGGCAGGGACAGTGTCTGTATCACCACACAGAACACAGCACCCTAATACAGAGCAGGAACACCTGGTAAAGAAATCAAAGCAAAGCACCTTTTAAATTAAATGGAAATGGGGAAAATCCTTTTAACATTCTGTTTGGTCGACCTCACCTGCAGAGGCTGTATCGCGGGATGAGGGCTGCGGACACTGGAGGCATATTTGTATGGCGCAACAGCCCGAGGAGCAGCAGCAGCAGCAACAGCAGCACGAGGCGCTAAGTTCTGCACAGCTGTGGGAACGCCTTAGGGAAAGAACAAATACAATTAAAGCCCATCAGTCTGGGCAAAGACCCGTCAAATCCCATCTTTCCCCCTTCTGTGTACATCCAATACCACCTCCAGACTGGCAGCTGTCAGTCAGCCCTTGCTGGGCGGCACCAGCCCCACCAAAGTCCATAGCCAAGCGGTCCGGGCACTCAGACCCTACAACAGACCAGCAAATGCACATCAGTGTTGGCAGCAGACGTCCAACTGGCCACGTCCCACGGAAGGAGAAATTTCAAAGCATGTTCACACAACACATCACGCGTGGGGCCACTAGGCTACTTTCAAGAATGAGCCAAAGGATAACACACAACTCTTTGCACATCTTGGAATGCAGGACATATCCTGCAAGAAACGGTTTCCTTGTATTACACCCTCCCCACCCCACTGTGGAATAGGCTGCCTCTACAGTCATCCAGCTAGCAAATTTCTACAATTAACTTTTATCACACGAGTCACCAAAGAGCGAAGAATGTTAAAAGTAACACACACCTAGAACTCATATTGTTTCTCTGCTCCTGAAGTACCTACCTAAGCACACAGCTGAGATTATAGAACCAGGACTCAAACTTGAGCCCAACAAACTGACCAACCCAGGGCAAGGCCTAGTCATCGTGACTCCCTCCTCCCCGGGCCACGCTTCTAAAGGCCAGTTTGCTCACCGACTCTCTGAGTAGTAGTAGGGAGGCCACGAGAGGCCGGAGCATTACCAGTTGGAGCCAGATGGCGGAGAGTTGGACGAGGCCCAGACTGGCGTATAGCACTTGGCATTCCTTGGAAGCCTAGTGAAAAGACAAAAATTGTGCATCACTGGCAAGCAATGTGGACCAGAACCTAGACTATGCCTCGGAGGGGGCAAGTAGGAAAGGCAGGGGAAACCAGGATAGGTATATCCTGGGTGACCAAATCATTGTTTCCCACCACCTACCTTGAGGTCTCCCACCTTGCTGCCAGCGTGGATTAGGCCTCATCTGTGCTAACTGGTTAGGTGTATAATACGGAGGTCTTCCTTGAGCCTGTGAGAAAGAATACCAAGCCCTTTTAAGGGCCCAAACCCACACCAGAGAAGTATCTCATCTCACTACCAGGCCCTAGGCTAACTATTTGGAATAAAGGCTTGCTCTACTCAAAAGCCCAGAGGTCAGTTAATGGGGACTATTTCACTCTACCCCTGCCACTAAGTGTGTTTATGAGTACGTGTAAGTCCTTCCTCATTTTAACTGAAGGGTCCTTACTCTGACACTCTAGAACTCCCATATCCAAAAATCCCTCTCCCTTACTGTAGAATACAGGAACAGCTGTCAGTAGGCAGGTTCCAAAGAGCCAGGACCACAAAGCAGACCCACCTGTGGGACTGCTGGCACAAAGTAGCCACCAGCTGCAGGCTGGAACTGATTTAAGATGGCATTGGCAGGGAGTGCTCTCATTCCAGCCACCCGCTGCATATATTGGTTGGTCAGGTGAGCCTTTCTCTCTTCCTTCCTCTGGGCCAGGGCAACATACAGTGGCTTGGAGCCCACGATGCGTCCATTCATCTCAGTGACTGCTTTGGTTGCCTCTTCAGGAGATGAGAAGCAGACGAAGCCAAACCCTTTGCTTCTTCCATCCTCCAGCATTACCTACAAAATGAGACCAGATACTTAAGAAAAATGGTGTCCCTGTGTGTGAGGTGGGGTGGGGTGGGGGGAAACTATTCATAAGAGCCAGAAAACCTGGATCCTGCTGAATTACCAAGTCTAGCTCAGAGGTTCAACTTTGGCCTAGGATGTACACCAGACCCATTAAATCACACCTCTGAAGTGCAGTACCTAGGCATTTTCTTTTTTAAGTCACCAGATGAGACTAAATTTCTCAAACACTATGACAGCTAATGGTAAAACCAGGAACCCAAAGATGTCTCCCCTGGGTACCCGCAAAAGATCTTGACAGTAGTATTGAGACATTTATTTTTAGAGCTCATCTGCTCTAAGACATTAGTAGACAAAACTTTCACAAATTCTTAGCAAGGTTAGGATAAGACTTTTCAAATACCACATATGGGTAGAAGTTATAAAACCCTCAGATCACCAATAACTGCCACCATTAATTGAATGGAATGAGAGAGACAACCAGCTGGGAGACAGGCAGCCTAGATTCTAATCATCCTTGCCCTCTGAGCCTCAATTTCCATGACATACTCCAAGGTAAACAGCTACAAAGCCACATGTTTACTGGTTCTGGCAGTCTTTTTCCACATAAAGTTCATCATTTGCTAATGGCTTTTTTTCTTGACCTGAAATAGTTATTTATTGCTTTCCCTAGTGTACCTCCTCAGAAGTACTGGTAGCAATGACTGTGTGTTTGACACCATTTTGTTTGTTTTTATTAACAGCCTGGTGAGCCTCCTGAAGTGGAGGACAAGGAAGTAAAGATGTATATCAACTCTACCAAGGAGGTGGGCCTGTAACATGTGAAAAAAAAATGCCATACCATGATCTTGAGAGTGGAATCTGTGAAGCTTTAAGATACAGTCCTTTTGCTCTCTTCCAAATGCCAACTTGACTACTGTGCAGATAAGCGAGGAGAGACTATCACCCCTTGCACTGATGGGGGCCAGTCAAGGGGTGACAGCAAGGGGGAGGGGTAAGGAACTGGGCAAACCCCACAAAGTTGGCCTCTGGTCAATTCCCTACTGCAACTGATAACGTTCCTTTACACAGTGTTCCCAGGTTGGGAGCACCTATGCTAAGGGCCAAGGCAGGGACACCAAGCCTTTACCAGCCCACATGGATTCCTTTCTCATCATCTAAAGGACTCTGTGGCATCTGCTGTACCTCTGGTGAACAGGACCTGCATTAGGCCATGACCCAAACTTTCATATGCCATCAGTCTCTGTCACACTCCCAAAATGCCAAGGACATGCATGCAGTAAACCATTTCCACGTAGCCAGCATTCGCTTGCTCAAGGACTCAAATTCCTTATCTTTAAAATGAGGTTCCTACTCACCCTGTTAACTCAGTTGATACGATTATCAAAGAAAATCAAACAAATCATGCACATTGCAAAACATGAAAAAACTTTCCACTCCATTTTGCTCTTCTTTATAAAACTGGGGTAGAATTTCCCAACCCCAGCTCCAAAATCTTCAAAATCCCTTCATTCTCAAGGAGGAGGAAATGTGGCAGAGTTGTAGAGACAGGTCCCAAGAGAAATGGAAAACCTGTCTGGATTTCCTCTGCTCATTCTGTAGCACCATCTGTCCCCACACCAGCACAAAGCAGCAAGGAATGGGAAAGATTTAGGTGCTCTGGAGGGCTGGCAGGGAGCAGCCGGGTCAGATTCCTCTCTGTACCCATGTCTGGGAGACAGTGTACTGAAATGTCGTTCTCCAGGGCATATCCTCAGATGTGTGAGGAATAATGTAGTAGCTCACAAATGAACACAGTTTAGATCCTATTCCTTCAATGAAACAAATGCCAATAAACCTATAATACTACTGCTTTCAATCTCAAAATCTCAGTGTTAAAATACCTTAGCGCTGGTGATTGATCCAAAAGGAGAAAACTCTTTCCTTAATTTCTCATCATCAATAGTGTCATCCAAGTTCTTAATGTAGAGATTCACCCCCTGAAGGAGAAGGATCACTGTTAATTGTACTTCTATACCACATATGTTTCCTAAGACAATGGTTCCCAAAGTGTGGTCCCCAGACTAGGAGTGCCAACATCTTTGGGAACTTGTTAGAAATGAATTTTCAGGCCGGACCCCAAACCTAATGAATCAGAAACTGTGGGCTGCAGTCGAGCCGTATGTTTTAACAAGCTCTGCTGATGATTCTGATGTAAGCCCAATGTGAGAAACTACTGCCCTGAAACTCTGAGAGGACATCAGTGCAGTCCCATAGGATGTTATCTTCCCCCACAGCTGCTCTGACCCATCATTCACCCCAGTAGGGTTATTCTTGCCATCAGGCCAAACAAAGGGACACCATTTAAAAGGAACCTACATGGCTAAGAGCAACAGGCTGAGGCTTCCAAAATAGCAAGCCCCTCAATGAAAAAATTCATCTCTTTTGTCCGTGGCTCTACAATTGCTGCCATATCTGGTAGGTGTATATCCTTTTAAACCTGATCTTGGATAAAATAGAGGAAGAGCAGACTCCAAGTTGCTGAAGAGAAAGCCTGCTAAACATAAGGGTGCTTTGCAAATATTTCATAGCAAATCCCCCGTTGGTAGGCTGGGCCAAGACCATCTCACCTGATATCGACTAATTCTCTCCTGTTTCAGCTGCTCAAATTTCCGTTTTAACTCTGCCTGCCGTTCCACTTTCTTCTGAGCACGGCCTACAAATATGACTTTACCACTGATTTCTTTTCCATTCATCTCTTCCACGGCCTAGAGAGGAAATGTATGTCTTTAAAATCAAGTTGCAGAGACAGGGGTCTTCTTTAGGAGACAAATCCCACCAAATATTCCGAGAAAGAAATCTTTCCTATCGGGTTAAAAACTAACTTCATTCCACTTCTAAAGGCTGCTAAATAAATCCAACCTTCCTCATCTGTAAAGTGTGGTTAATATTTAAATGGGTTATTAGTCCAGACAATATAGAAAAAAACAGTACAGTTGCATGAAGACAAGCATGGTGACACGAGCCCAGGGTGTAATCTGACTGTCAATAAATTTCACAGGTTCTTTTGTGGGTATTTACAAATGTTGAAGGCCCAGCACAATCCTTTGCCCCCAAGTAGCTGCTATGATGTTATCCAATCAGCAACTCTCAGGGCTCTAGTCCCCTTCCTCACCTTTGAAGGGGAAAAACCATCTTATTCATGTCCTATTCTTTCAAAAGCTGGCAGCTGAGGTAACAGCTATGTGCCAAGTGCTCTGTAAACAATTAAACAATATATTAACATGTGGAAGCCCCCCAGGAAGAGGATTCCAGAGTACAGTAACTGTACATCCACTACTAGATACTCAGATCCTTCCAGTTCTGCTCTACTGTGTTTTAGCAAGGCCCTGCCCATACTCTGGGGCCACCTCCTGTAAGTTTTTCCTGACCCTTGTGGTACTCTCACCTTATTGGCATCCTCGTGCTTTTCGTAACTCACAAAGCCAAAGCCTTTGGATTTCCCACTGGGATCTCTCATCACCTTGACACTTAGTGTCTTACCTATTACCAAAGGACAGAACTATTAGTAACATCATCTCTAACACAGCTCAAGGAGAAAAGGCTTCTTTCTCTCTAGGAACCCACTTGAAGCAAATCTCTGGCTGAACCAGATGGATTCTAGAGGACATGCAGGGCAAAGGACCCTCAACTTACCAAACTGGCTAAATAGCTCTTTCAGACTCTCATCATCCACCTCTTCCCCAAAGTTCTTGATATACACATTGGTGAATTCCTTGGCTTTGGCTCCAAGCTCAGCTTCCCGCTCTTTGCGAGACTTGAATCTGCCCACAAACCTAAAAAGAAACCATGAAGAACAGTGATCACTCAGAGAAATAAAACGTGATTTCCTGGGGCCCAAAGGAATGCAGGTTAAAGGCTGACAGGAGAAGTTAAAACACATGACGTCCCCCATCCACCACTGAGAGAATAAGCTCAGAAATGCCCCAAATCCCCAGCAGAAAGAAAAGGGGCAGGACTATCCTGTGAGAACCAGGCCCAGGGCTCCTGGCTCAGACCAAGGCTACTCCTACCACATTACACTGCCTTCATGAAGAAACCTGATGACCATGTTTTTAAAACGTTCATTTCTGTGCAACTATGTAAATGCATAGAAAAAGTCTGGAAGGATACAAACCAAACTGTTAACAGTGGTTAATCCTAGGAGGAGTGAGATCATTGGAGTGAAGGGGCATCCTTTGTTTTTTTTTTCATTTATTCATTTTGGTACTGTTATACTTAATAGGAAAATGTATCCATACACTGAAAATTTTTGTATTTCTTTCCAGTGATACCTGTAGATCAACCAGTGGATACATGGACATTATAAACACAACCTATCCTCTGGTCTGTTCAACAACACAAAGGACAAAAATTATCTTTGTTTGTAATAGCCAAGACTTATTGCCCCTTTTCCTTCCCGTGTGGCTTTGCTAAGTTCCCCCACTCTCCATTCTACAATAACAACCACAACAAAACAACAAGGTCTATTATGAAATGTCTCTGCAAAGGATGAGATTTTTCATTGTAACCAAATTAAGTATCACTGTGGAGCCAGCCTTGTATTAGATCACTGAGTCATAAGCTAGAAAATGGAGAACTAGAGGGACAATTTGGCATAAACCACTAGCAAGACCCATGGACAGACCTGAGTCACAGGAAGGCCAAGGTCGCATAGCTAGTATACAGCTCCTGGTCAGTCCAGGGCCCTCTCCACTCTGCCACTGGCCAAGACCCCCACTCAGAGTGGGCTTAAAGCTGCCTTCCAGCCAGCCCTAGTTGCCGATGCTCACAAAACCCATTGACGAATGCCTTTAAGGGAGAGGCGGCAGGCAGGCCATGGCTTGGGCAGGAAGCCCACCTTGGCGAGTCAAAAGGGCTGCCACAGCTCGGGCAGGGAGACTCACCAGCCCTGGAGTGGAGAGGTAGGAGCAGGCCACACTTGGGCCGAGAGAACCAGTAGCCGCCTTGTGTGTGCCAGTTAATATCAGGTGGGGCCACAGCTGGCTCATGCGATGGTTGTTGCTCCGGACTGGGACACTCACACTTTGCGGTCATTGAGGAGCATGCCATTCATCTTCTCGATGGCCTTGTCGGCAGCCTCTTGGGTCTCGAAGTGGACAAAGGCATAACCCTTAGAGCCGTTCTCATCACACACCACCTGTGAAAGACAAAGCAGACCACTTTGGCACCACTGGCCAACTCCAGAGATGTTGAGAACCTCAGGGTCTCCCCTGTCTAAGAAGCCCCCAACCTATCCATGGCCAAAGGCAACCAACTGTTCCAGGTATGGCTTTTCTTACACTTGGCACAGCACCAGGCACCTAGTACATGCTCCATTCACAAATGGTAGACACTATTAGGCTGCTTCTATTCCAAATGTTTTCTTATTTACTTGTATTAAAAAAAAGTCTAGTGTGTGAGACATGTAAACCACCACCGTGTAAGTTTTACAAAGTGTTCCACATAAACAGATGCACAGAGAAAGAGGGTGAATCTATGCTTCTAAAGTGATTAAGTTTCCTCAAGACTGGAGACACTTCTCTGGGCCTCTTCTCTCCCCCACCCAAAAGAAAAAACTTCTGATGCCATCCAAAGCTAGAAAACAGAAAGATATTTCAGGCTGAGGGAGGAATAAACAAAGACATGAAAGTACTTGTTGGTCATGCTGGGTTGTGGTCCCAAGATTACCAACAGGAACTTTAAGGATTCTACTTCCAGCATTTTGAAAATTAGCATACCCTGTTGCCCAATTCCAAGGCAGTGTCCCATTAATATTTATCTTGTTTTTGAGATTCAATAATTATTCTGCTGAAATCATTTAATCAATGTTTACCTTACAGGACAGAATGTTTCCAAAAGCAGAAAAAGTATCATAAAGTGCCTTGTTATCTATAGATTTGTCCAGGTTCTTGATGAAGACGTTTCCCACACCAGATTTTCTCAAAGAGGGATCCCTCTGAGACCACATGATACGGATTGGCTTTCCCTTAATCACATCAAAGTTCATGGTGTCCAAGGCCCGCTCAGCTGTGAGAAACAAATTTCAATCAAGGATATAAAACGTCAACTCACGTAGGCCACCATCCTAAGAACAGATTACTCCAGGACTTTTCAAGGTAATCACTCTGATAAAAGGCAACTCTATTAAAATCAAAGGGCATGAGATTCCTCTAGCCTGCAATGTTTCTGAAGGTAGATTAAGTTCGAACTAATCACTCTACTTCATGACAGAAGTCTGAAGCCCTCTGCGTCTGTGTCCTTGTTGGGTAAAGATAATCTAAATGGCACCAAGATCCAATGATAACACCTCCCATTTGACTAAGCTTTACCATTTATAAAAGACTTTGCAGCCTACCACCACGACTCAGTGGGACAGTTGAAATTATGCAATTTATAAAGTGAAAAAACTTGTGTTTAGGGTGGTTAAGCTGTGCAGCTAGCTAGTGATCAGGAAATTAACACCAGATTCTGATTTATTTTTCAGTGGGTATTGCTTCAAAGTTATCAAATAGCTGTCATTTAGTCTGCAATCCATCTATAAAGAGACAAATGACAAAACCTAAGAGCAAATGATTTGGAAAAATGTGCTATTCCTGAATTCAGCCCAGTTTCTTATATTCAATTTCTGAGAACAGGAATTGATTTAGACCAAAAAAAGCCTCAATCATCAAACTGATAGAACTGGTCACACATGGAGATGTTCTCTTGCCTTATCAGCCCAAGAAAGATTAAACCACCACACCTTCCTGCCTAAGCGGACAGCGCAGGTGGTAGGCCCTGCACCTAGTGCTTTCCAGGCCTTTTGAAGCCTTAATCTGAGTTCTGTAGAATTCTAGGACTTTAACTACCCTGGTGCCCAACCAAGTTCTCCACCCAGTGCCTTGGGATGCGCTTCTTTAGCTTCCCAATCAAGTCCACCAGTGCACCACAGAGATCATCTGAAGAACTAGAAGCTAAAACATATCTCATGTAAGCCAGGAACACTTCTCTTCACCAGTGTCAACAAGGACACCCAGATCTGGTGGCCACTTTTCCTTAAGACTATTACGCACCTCATAGTAGTGAATCACCCACAACCTCCTCCATGAAGGGATTCAGACAGTGTCAGAGCAGAGGAGCCTGTTCCTTGCCTTCAAGGCAACATCGCGCTTAAAAGAAGGACAAAATTCCCTGTCCCTCTATAAGTTCTACTGTCCAATCAGCTGGGGAATTTCTTTTCACTCATTATTTCCAACCTTTCCCATCTTCCTCAGGTGGGCTCATTTGTATTAAACTCTAGCAGAGACTTGTGTTGGTACCACCAACTGCATGTGTAGTTGGGGAAAGGGTAGATGACAGATCCAAGTCAAGAAAAGTCCAGGTACAGAGGAGCTCATTTGTGATGGCTATCAAGGATAAATAGCCTAGGACCCCAAATTATTTCATTAATTAGCAGTAAAGAAGCCCTCTTCAATGCAGCTTTTCGTCTATTTCCAGACAGCACTGCACAAGGCAAGTAGGCTTAGTCTGACAAATCCAGCTGCACTTATTTATAGCAGGGAGAGGTCTTGCAGAAGTATGTGTTGGCAGACACACTGACCAATGGCTTCTGCTATCTCCGAGTGACATGACTTTTGTTCAGAGGGGTCAAGAAAGCAGACAACAGCTAAGGTACCCACTTCTGCCTAAAGACCACACTCAGCTATCTTTTTGTGCTCCTGGCGCTAGAGACAGAACTCAGCTTGGAACACCCTGGATTGACGGTGGCAATACCTAGTCTCTCTCAACGTGTCCACGTCTCTGGTCTCAGGCGCAACCTGGACAAATAACATTTCAATGCCTCACAGACAGTGAATGAAATAGGGACAAAATGAGGGACCTGGAGGTCCTTTGCCATAGAATGGCTTGTTTCTCCCAGTAATGGTCTCTGCAGTTGTTCCTTCTTAATCTGGAGTCACGTACAGCCTGATTAGGTTTCTACTGGCCTCACTCCTGCCATGCCTGCAGCATACCTCTCCACTGCTCCATGCTAAGGCCATAATCTGGGGTGGCAGAGCACTGGGAGTCTCAACTTGGCCTCCAACTTTTTGCAGTTCCTTTTTCTTCTTGGGAGTTGCATTTTCTTCAGATTGGATGAAAAATGGCTTTGAGAAGTATAAAGCACTGTTCACGGGTGAGGTGATAAATGCCACCAGCCCAGTGGATTTTCAAGAATACCTGACTACCACTTGTCCAGAGCAAAGCACTTCTCCACTTTAGTGGCAAACACACAGACCAAGGAGGTGGCCTGGCCCGCGTAACACACAGACCAAGGAGGTGGCCTGGCCCGTGTAGCTCTGGTGGCACCAACACAAGTCTCTGCTAGAGTTTAACGCACAGAATCATTCCCCCTGCTTCCTACCTGCCATAAAGGATCCCTTATGGGCACAAAATCAAACTTAGTCTAGGGTAAAGGTGGGGAAGAGGGTAGCAGTTTTCCAATCCAAAACTTTTGCAGGGAATTGTGTTTCAACCATCTTGTCTTTTTGGTAGGCCTGTGAGGGGCACAAGCCTATGCCCACTGACCAGGCAAGGGTCTCTAACAGCCCAGCCCCACTAGAGCAGGACCACACAAAATGGAATGACAGTCACTTCACTCTGTGTACAGTCTCCTTAGCTTCCAACCCCACCACCATTACTGAGTAGCCCAAGGTCACCCAGTTAGCAAGTGGTAGAAGCAAGATTGAAACCCAGGTCATCTGATGCCAGCTGTGTTCTCAACCCCTGCACCCCACTATTAGCTTCTGTGGCAGCGTGCTGTGGTGATGCCCCCCTCCTTGGCAGTAGGGCCCTGTCTAGATGACTCCTGGGGTTCCCTGGGATCCCATGCATGTGTGGGCACAGCTTCTACTCACCGTCAGCCGGCTGCTGGAAGTTGACGTAGGCATAACCCAGGGAGCGGCGGGTGATCATATCTCGGCAGACCCGGATGGACAGCACAGGCCCCGCAGGGCTGAACTTTTCATACAGCATGGCCTCGGTGACGTCCGAGTGCAGATCACCCACGTACAGGGAGGCCATGGGGTAGCTGCTAGCCGCAGCGTTCATCTCCCCACCCCCCACCACCCCGAGCCCCGCCAGGAGGACTTCTTAGAGGGCCCACCACAGGACAAAAGGGGCCCCTCTCAGAGCCGTGGCCCGCACCGCGGCTCACAGGTGGCACAGAGCGAAGCTAAGACGAGCTGGAGTAGGTAGGCTCACAGACCGGACGGGAAACAGCAGTTCAGGGGCAGCTCGCACGGGACTGCAACACCTCAGACAAAAGGCCCTCAAAAACAATATGGCCCTCCCTGGGAGTTTGTGATTTTCAGCTGTCCTGGTTTGAAGCTCCAAATTTCCAAAAGAAAAAAAAAATTAAATGGGGAATCCCTTTCCGAAGGATTAAAAATCCTGTAAGAGGCAAGCAGATGCTGCCCACAGCGGCCTTCAGGACACGCGTTTCTCTATAAATATAGGCCTCGGGCTCCCGGCGGTTTAAGATTACAACAGCCAGGGAAGAGGGAAACCAAATCTTGTGGGTGCCGACTCGGCAAGCCCCGGGCGGGCGGGCGAAGGGCAGCGCGGACACGTGGTGCGCCGGACGCGGGGGGCGAGGGCACGGGGGCCGGGGCTGCCACGCGGCGCGGACGCGGACGGCGGGCGGGCGGCTCACCCCCGGACCGACGGACGGAGACCGGCGGACGCCAAGTGCGGCGGCGGCGGCGGGCGCGGGGCAGGCCGGAAACGCGCAAAAGTGACTTCCCCGCGGGTTCTCCGAGGAGGATTCGCTATTTCTTTTCTTTTTTTTTTTTTTTTAGATTTTTGAAGCGTTTGCGGGTTTTTTTTATCTTTTTCTCTTTTTTTCTTCAGGCTGCTAAGCCCGAAAGCGAAGGAGAGGGCAGCGACCCGGGGCGGAGAGAGGCGGCTGGGGGAGCCACCGCTCCATTTATACCCGCCCGCCCCGGGCGCTGCTGGTCGAAGGGCGCCTCGCGACCTGGGCGCAGTCGTGCCCGCCCACTCGGCCCGGGGGCCCGAGGCGGGGCGGCCACGCGAGAGCGACCCGGCGCGGCCTCGCGGCGCCACAGCGACCCCTGGCGAGCGGAGGACCGCCCCGCTTGTGGCTTTGGGAGACCCCAGGACCCCGATCGATAATAAAAAGATTGTAAGATGCCCCCACCCTCGTCTGGGAATAGAACCCATAGATAATTGAAAATCAATGGAATGCCTAATTGTAAAAAAAAGATGACATAAAATAAATTATAATGAAATAATATAATAATAGGTGTTCCAATAGGCAAATGTTTGGGCCCAAATACATGAGAACACTGTTGAAATTTTCAGTGCTGTGACCTAGAGTTAGAGTCCTCGAGAACTAGAAATGCAGTAGAAAAATCCATGGGTGATATGATTTTCTAAAAAGACGAACACATTTTGGTAAAGGTTCAATTAAAAACAATACAATCGTTTCCTCTGTTTACATGCTAGTGACATTCCTGGAAATTTAGTTTGCATTCGAGGACATAAAAATACTTTGTTTCTATGTTTAGAGTTTGTGTCTAGACTTGGATAATTCTAAAAATGTTTTTCATCCGCATGAGGGTTTGGTAGGTCATTTGAAAGTCATGTTACATTATGGGACTACGTTTTGTGGGACTGTTCCCATGTGTGGCAAGATATATAGCATCCCTTTCTCCATAAATGCAGAAACCACCTTCCCCTTCATTGTGACAACCAAAGCCAGAAATTACCAAAAGGCACACAGACACTACCCTTGAAAGCCACTGATCTGAGTAAAGGAATGAAGAAGTATGTGTATTTATTTATTCATTCAAATAAATGGTTAGTCTGAGCCTATTCCATGCCAATGCCAGATATAGGTGCTGGGGGTACCAAAGTGAAGAAGACAGGAAGCCCCTCCCTCCCTCATGAAGTTTATATTCTAGTAACTATATTAAGTTAAGAAACAGTTATGGAGTTCTCCTTCTAAGACAAATTCCACACACTGGTCTAAAGTAGCCTGCCAGCACTGTTAATCACTATCTCACCATCCTGTCTTTTTGTCTTCAAGGTTCTTATTACTCCTAAAATTTTGTTGTTCCTAAATCAGCACCACATGTACTCACCGGCACAATGGTTTCACTGATCAACACCTAAGTGCACATATAGGAACAACATTTATCGGGCGTCGGGCAGATGGGAGGGGGGAGGAGGGGATGGGTATATACAAACATAATGAGTGTGATGTGCACCATCTGGGGGTTGGACATGCTTGAAGCTCTGACTGGGGGGTGAGGGGCAAGGGCAATGTAACCCTAAACATTTGTACCCCCATAATATGCAGAAATAAAAAAAAATGTTGTTGTTCCTATATCTGTTTACCCGTTTAGTGTCTGTCTTTCCCCCACTAGTATACAAGCTTTATGAGAACAGGAACCTAGAACAGTGCCTAACATGGCATGGACTAAATGTTTAATAAATACTTGTTAAATAAACAAATGAATACTAGGCAGAGAGGAGCAAAACCCACATAGGCCCTGTCCTTGTGATGGCGTCTATACTACCTGTATGACTTTGAGCAAGCTGGTTCACATCTTTGACCCTGAGATTTCTAATCTGTAAATATACTAATAAACCCTATTAACACTTCATAGGGGCTGGGCCTGGTGGCTCACACCTATAATCCCAGCACTTTGGGAGGCAGAGGTGGGAGGATCACTTGAGGCCAGGAGTTTGAGAACAGCCTGGGCAACATAGCAAGACCCTGTCTCTAAAAAAATACAGAAGTTATACGGGTATGGTGGTGCTCACCTATAGTCCTTGGAAGCTTGAAGCAGGAGGATCTTGAGCCCAGGAGGAGGTTGCAGTGAGCTACAATGACGCCACTGCACTCCAACAGAGCAAGACCCTGTCTTAAAAAAACAAACAAACAAACAAAAAACACTTAAATAAGGTTATTGTGAGAGTAAGCTAATACATATAAATACACATAAATTGCTTGCATAAACGTTAATAGTTATTACTGTCAAGCTTCATTTGTACTGAGAAGAGAGGAGAGTTCCCTAAGAGAAAGCAGTGGGAGCAGCATGCAGAAAAGCCCTGAGGGGGAGCGGACTGTTGCCAGCCTGCAAGATAGACCGTGGTGCCGTGGGAGGCAGAAGAGGGAAGAGACAGCCTCGAGACACTCTGGACTTTATCCTGAGATCAAAGGGCAAGGCTGCAGGATTTTAAGAGGGAAATGCCTTGGCTCAAACTACATTTTTAAAAGAAGCTGCCTGGCTGCAGAATGGAAAAGGATTAGAGGGTAGGTACAAGGGGACATCTGAGGTGATGGCCACTAAAGTGGTGGTCATGGAGGTGAAAGAAGTGTCTCGATCAGAAAAATATTTGGACAGCATAATTTGTGATTAATTGGATGTGTGAGGTAAGAGAGTGAGAAGTCAAGGACAGTTTCCAAGTTCCTGGGAAATCAAAAAAATGTAGAGTCCCCACATCTAAACACAAGGTTATCACTTAATTAGTCTTAGAGGGAACAGATATGCAAAGCCATCTGAGAGCCACCTGGAGTCCAGGTCTGCAAAGTTGAAACAGATAGGGTAGGAAGAGGCTTGACAAATTGCCAGGCTGGTGATCTAGAAGGAGGCCTGTGTACATCAGTACAAATCTGCCCCTGTCAGGGTGGCAAGGGGTGCAATTTTTTTCTCAGTGGGGTGGAACCAACTCTCAGAGGGTCTGCACTTGATCGATGGTGTTGACATGTCAAGAGAAAGATTATATTCCGGGTTAAAAAGAGGAAGAAGGAAAAACTTCAAGGTGAGGAGATGAATATAGATGCGGGTCTCTGCAGCTGAGGATTTTGCAGATAGCAGAAATGTAAGAGCTTGACCTTCTGGATTCATTCATTTGTTCACTCAACAAACATTCATATGTGGCATTCCTAAGAGCCAGGCTCCCTCTGCTCTGGGTGCTGGGGACAGAACTGTAAGCTAAACATTCATAGAACAACCTGCCCTTATTGGGGAGGGAGAGCTGAAACAAGTGTGTGTTTGTGTGTGTGTGTATGTGTATGTGCGTATGTGCGTGTGTGTAAGTTGTTGAAAAGTGCTTTGAATCTAGAGACCTTCTGAAGGCAAGAGCAGGGGAAACCCAGCCCTATCCTCCCAGCAGCAGGAGGCCAATTTTACCTACAAAAGCCCTACTTCCTATAAGCAACAATGGCTCTGCCTCTCAGGAAGGAAGACTCTTCCTTGCCCACAGACAGGGTCTCTGAGATCCTAGATATTTGATTCAGGCACGAAGACAGGCTGCACAATGTTGGACAGCCATTGTCACATCTCGGAGCCTCCCCACCTATATGATGGGCTCCTTTTAAGAAGAGGGGCCAAGTATCTCCTCACTAGAGAGAAGATGTTCTTCTCTTCCTGTCCTCCCCAAATTGAGAGCTGTGAATCTGCTTGACCTCTTGCTGGCCTTTACAGTTAGTCAGAAAATGCTAAGAATAAACCACTTGCTATGGCATGAATGTGTCCCTAAAGTTCATGTGTTGGAAACTTAATCCCCAATGCAATGATATTAAGAGGTGGGACCTTTAGGAGGTGATTAGGTCAAAAGGCCTCTGCCCTCATGAATGGATTAATGCTGTTATGGCAGGAATGGGTTCCTGATGAAAGGATGAGCTCAGCCCCCTCCCCCATGCACTCTCTTGCCCTTCCACCTTCCACCACGGATGACACAGCAAGAAGGCCCTCGCCAGATGTGGGCCCCTCAACCTTGGACTTCCCAGCCTCCAGAACTACAAGAAATAAATCTCTGTTCTTTACAAATTACCTGATCTGTGGTGTTCTGTTACAGTAGCACAAAATGAACTAAGATGCCACCATTTACTGAGCACCTAACTATGTGTCAACATCATTTTCAGATCTCAAACCAGGAACAAATGTGTTTGTAGCATGACCAAGGTCCAGGGTATTAAAAGCTGGAACTGACCTAGAAAATTCATCATCTGTGGAGGTCAGGGGTATGCATGAGGGGATTTGTAACTGCTGTCTTCCCGTTCAGCGCTCCTGGCTACAGAGATGGACAAGACATTATTCCTTCCCTGGAGTTGGCCACAATCTAATGGGAACAGCTGACATCCAGATCCATTATTGCATGCCAAGGCCTATGGAGTTAGGTGTCACAGACAGTGGTTCCAGGCAAAAGGAAGAGATTATCTGTACCAAGGGTGATGCTCAGGGAAGGCTTCCTGGAGGAGATGGCAATGGAGCTAGGCCTTTAATAGAAAATAGGTTTTGGGAGGTGGAAATGGAATGGAGGTGGGGAGAGCATTCTACAAACAGAGGTCTAGAAGTAGATAAGTCATTTCCCAGTCCACGGCCTCAGTTTTCTCATCAGTAGCATAGAAATGGCATGAGATAATATTAATATTATATTAGTATTAATTATATTAATATTAATAATATTTATTTGTTTAATATTAATATTAAACAATCTTTGGCATTCCTTGGCTTGCAGATACATCACTCCAATCCTGGCCTTCATGTGGTATTCTCCCTGTGTTTCTGTCTTCCTTCTTCTTTTTTTTTTGTTTGAGACAGAATCTCACTCTCTTGCCTGGGCTAGAGTGCCATGGCATCAGCCTAGCTCACAGCAACCTCAAACTCCTGGGCTCAAGCGATCCTCCTGCCTCAGCCTCCCGGGTAGCTGGGACTACAGGCACATGCCACCGTGCCCGGCTAATTTTTTCTATTTTTAGTTGTTTGGCTAATTTCTTTCTATTTATAGTAGAGATGGGGTCTCGCTCTTGCTCAGGCTGGTCTCGAACTCCTGAGCTCAAGCAATCCTCCCGCCTCGGCCTTCCAGAGTGCTAGGATTACAGGAGTGAGCCACTGCGCCCAGCCAGTCTTCCTTCTTCTTATGATGCCAATCATATTGGATTAGGTGCCTACTCTTCTCCAATATGACTTTATCTTAACTAATACATCTACAATCACCCTATTTCCAAATCATGGGGTACAGGAAAATGTTACCCCAAAATATGGCACCTTGGCATACTGAGTATTTTGAGCTGAAAGAAATTGAGAAAACCACAGGAGCAGAAAGATCTCTGTGACCGTCACTCCTGAAGACCCTCACGTGACAAGTGTCCTGCCCTATACCCAGAGGGAAGGAAGCTATGCAGAGAGGAATCTGAACAAACAGGCCTTGCTATGCCCCCCTCCCCCTGGTTTATTACCATTAGGTCATACTCCCTTTTTGTCCAATTATACCTCCATGTGATTGCCCATGCTTCATCAAACCTGTACATAAAAATACAGTTTTCCCTGGGTCCTTGGGTCTTCATTTCTGAAGGATCACATGTCATGTTAAATAAATTTTTTATGCTTTTCTCTTGTTCATGTCTTTTGTTATAGTGGTATCAGCCACGAACCTTGTGATGGATGGAGAAAAGACACTTCTTTTTCGCCTACACAAACAAGGTCACATTCTGAAGTACTGGGGGTTAGGACTTCAGCAAATCTTTTCTTTCTTTTTTTTTGGTGGGGACACAATTGAACCCATAAGAGAGGGAAAGAGGATACGGAGGCTACCGGATGCAGCCCCAATGAGGACAACAGCAGCAGGGACAGACAGGAAAGACTGCACCTCAGAGAAATGTAGGAAGTAGAGTCAGTAGGAGTCAGTGATTGAGTGCAGTGGAGGGTGAGGGAGAAAAAGATACTCCCAGGTTTCCAGTTAGGGTATGGGAGGGATGCCAGTGAAAAGATGTGGGCTCTGTGGAAGGTGGGGTCTCAGGAGGGAGGGAGGATGTGCAGTGAAAAGCTGGGTATCAAGGCCGGGCCTGGTGGATCATGTCTGTAATCCTAGCACTCAGGAAGGCTGAGGTGGGAGGATCGCTTGAGCTCAGGAGTTCAAGACCAGCCTGAGCAAGAGCAAGACCCCGTCTCTACTAAAAGTAGAAATAATTAGCTAGGCATGGTGGCGCATGCCTGTAGTCCCAGCTACTTGAGAGGCTGAGGCAGGAGGATCACTTGGCCCAGGAGTTTGAGGTTGCTGTGAGCTAGGCTGATGCCATGGCACTCTAGCCCAGGCAACAGAGCAAGACTCTGTCTCAAAGGAGGAAAAAAAAAAAAAAAGCTGAGTATCTAGGCAGGGTGTGGTGGCTCACACCTGGAATCCTGGCATTTTTGGGAGGTGGGAGGATTACTTGAGGCCAGGAGCTTGAAGTTGCAGTGAGCTACAAGGATGCCACTGCACTCTAGCCTGGGTGACAGAGCAAGACCCTGTCTCAGGGAAAAAAAAAAAGCTGGGTGTCCAGGCCAGGTATCAGAGAGGCTTCAGGCCTGTATCTCTCACCTGGACTAATGCAACAGCTTCCTACCTGGCTGCCTGCTTCAGCTTCTGTTGCTTTCCAATCCACTTTTCATTTAGCACCTGGAGTAGATGTATAAAAATACTTTCCCCTGCTTAAAACCCTTCACGGTTTCTTGTTCCTCTTAAAAGAACATCCAGACCAGTCCCTGTGCAAGCTGATGCCCATCTCTCCTGTCTCATTCTTTGTTACACCTCATTTACCACGGTCCAGCCATACCGCCACTGTTCTGTGCTTTGAACGCTTTCCATTTGGGGCTTTGCACCTGCTTGGAAGGCTCGCCGCCCAGGTCTTCCCTGCCTGGCTCATTCTCCCTCTGTAGCTGCCCCTTCAATACCACCTCTCCGCAGAGGCTTTTCATGACAATCCTGTCTCAGGCAGCAGCAGCACCACTTTGCTCGGCCGCTTTCCTTCACTGCCTGCGTCGTTCTCTGTCAATTCTAGCACATCCGTCTTACTAGACTGCGAACCGCACTGAGCCAGGGGTGCTTCCCCACCGTGTGTCCCCACTGCCTAATACAATGGCTGGCATGGGGCAGCTGCTCCAGAAATCTTGGCTGAATGACCAAACGACCACATGGGTTAGTAGTGGTCTACACACTGGAAGAAGTCAGTAGAGGTGAGAAGGTGGAACACTGAACACCAGGGAACGCCACACTGAAGGCCAGTGAGAAGGACAGAGGAGTATCCAGGGTGCGGCAACGGTGGCAGTGGTAAAGCCATCCTGGGAGGCTCCTTAGGATGGCGGTGACCAGAGGGTGTCCAGTGGTGAAAGAGACCAGCCAGTTTAAGGGAAGAGAAGGGATATCGGAAGATCCCAGAGAGCATGAAGAATCCCGAGGCAGAGCCCCCAAGGAGTGAGGAGTGGGTGGGATCTGGGGCCCTGGTGGAGGCATCAGGCAGAGACAGCGCAGTATTTTGCCCTCCATTGTCCCTCCCCAGGAGGAGAGGAAAGGAACAAAGGATGGGAGGAGGATTCTAGAAAGCTGAGGCAGCTTTTGGTGGACCACATCCGTTTTCCAGAAAAATTGGTGTGCTGAGGATCACAGGGGCCGAAGTAGGCGAGGGGTGCTCAGCTCACATCTATTTGCTCAGACCGTTTGACACAGTTGGCTGCTCCTCCCTGAAATGCTTCCTGCCTTGGCTTCTGCGAGTTCACTCACTTCTCCAGTTAGCAGACGTCATGGCTGCTCGTCCAGGCTCTGCACTAGGTGCTGGGCATAGCGCCGAGACCAAACGGCCTAGTGGGGGGACAGATACTCGTCAAATAACCACACAGCTTCCTTTCATCTCTCCAGTTGCCCCTTCTCAGCAACTTCTTCACGAGCTGCTCTTTCTCTGTCCATCCTTTACACGTTCCCATTTCTTTTTTTTAATTAATTAATTTATTTATTAATTAATTTATTTGTTTGTGAGACAGAGTCTCACTCTTTTGCTCGGGCTAGAGTGCCGTGGCATCAGCCTAGCTCACAGCAACCTCAAACTCCTGGGCTCAAGCGATCCTTCCGCCTCAGCCTCCCAAGTAGCTGGGACTACAGACATGCACCACCATGCCCGGCTAATTTTTTCTATATATTTTCAGTTGTCCAGCCAATTTCTATCTATTTTTAGTAGAGACGGGGGTCTCACTCTTGCTCAGGCTGGTCTCAAACTCCTGAGCTCAAATGATCCTCCCGCCTCGGCCTCCCAGAGTGCTAGGATTACAGGCATGAGCCACCGCGCCTGGCCTCCCATTTCTTATTGTTAAGTCCTGGGCTCTCCTCTCTCCTCATGTGATAATGATGGTTCTTAACGTGCGGTCTCTGGACCAGCGCCCACCATCACAATCATTTGGGGCTTTGTTAGAAATGAAATTCTCAGGCCTTAGTCCGGGACCTACTGAATCAGAAACTCTGGGGTTCAAGCCCACCCAGGGACACACAGTGTAAGATTTAGGCCAGGTGCGGTGGTTCACACCTGTAATTTCAGTGCTTTGGGAGGCCCAGGTGGGAGGATTGATTGAGCTCAGGAGGCTGAATTGATCAGCCTGGGCAACATAGTGAGACCCCATCTCTACAGATAATTATAATTTTTAAAAAATTAGCCAGGGGTAGTGGTGCAAGCCAGTCATCCACCTACTTGGGGGGCTGAAGCGCTTGAGCCCAGGAGTTTGAGGTTGCAGTGAGCTATGCTCACACCACTGCGCTCTAGCCTGGGCTACAGAGCTAGGCCTTGTCTCTAAAAAAAAGAAAAGAAACTCTGGGGGTGGGGGCCCAGCAGTCTGTGGTTTAACAGTCCCTCCAGGTGATTCCAATGCAGGCTAAGGCTTAGACCTGGCTCTACAGACAGTACTACTCTCTCTACTCTCCCTGGGTCATTGCCTCTGTTCACCTGGATTTGATCGTCATCCATGCAATGACTTCTGCATCTGCATCCACAGCCCAGACCCACTCTCTCGAGCTCCACCACGCTCCACAGACCACCTTAAATTCACGAAGCTCCAGGCTGAATTGAGGGGTTCTCCCTGCTCCTCCTCCTGTGTCCCTGGCCCAGTGCACCAAACACTGCAGGCGCTTCCTCTAGGCCCTGAGAATGACACCCGGACTTCTTGCCTGCAGTTCCTGGTCAGTCTCCAGACTCTTCTTGAAGACTCCTGCCTGGCTTACGACACACTCCAGCTACTTCTGGCCCTTTGGCCCTGCAGGGCCTTTGCACTGGCCGCGTCCTCGTTCCAGGACTCAGCTTCCCTGGCTGCAGCCTTTCTCATGCTCCAGGTCTCAGCTCAAACGTCCCCTCCTCAGAGAGGCCACCCTTCCCTAGTAGGTGCCTCTGTCACCCTCTGTCATGGTGCTCTGCTTATTACCATCCCAGAGTATATGAAAATCTATCACCTATTCATTTACTTGGAGCATAAGCTCTTTGAGGGCAGAGGCCTGGCAGGTCCTGTTTGTGCTCATATCCCCAGTTCCTAGCATCCAGCAGGTGCTCATTGGCCCTCCCCATCCACCCATTTGCCCAGACCAGAAGAACCTGGGCGTCGGCCTGTTTCTCTTCTCACTCCATTTCCCCATCCGCCCATTGCCAGCACACCAATCCTGCACCTGCCTCGTAGGATCCTCAGACCCACCGCAGTTCTTCCACTCCAACAGTCTCTCAGCCTGGTCTCCTCCCACCCACTTCCATTCTCCCACTGTTATCTTTCTAAAATGCAGATCCAATCCTGCCACTCCCTGCTTAATCCCTTTGGTAACTCTCCATTGCATTCAGCGTCGTCAACTTTAATGTCTTAACAAAGGCTTCCCAACACATCCTGCCTCTGCTTTCCTCTCCCTCCTCATCCATGGCGTCTCCCACCAACTTTCAGTAGAGCTCCAGCCTTTTTGAAACCTTCAGCTCAGAAATCACCTGCTCTAGAAAGCCTTTCTTCCCTTCCTTGGGTGGCCGTCCTAGAACTGCCTCCCCACCGACCCCCACAGACAGGCAGTGCCAGGCTCTCAGTCTTGCTCACATTGCATCCCGGTAGGCAGGCAGGGCAGGCACCTCAGAGCATCACCTGTCCCCACTCCTCCATCATGTAGCTCATGAACTGGGGGAGGAGAGGGCAGTCTTGCAAGAGTCTTAAAAGCAGAGAGAGTTGTTTTGCAGGATGGTGGAGGAATAATGGTTTAGAAGCAGTGACCGAGAAGGGCCATTGCCAGCAGAGGATGGGAGAGTGACAGACAGAGGAGGGGACGCAGGGTCAGAGGGAGTCAAGGCTTCCTGATGGTAGAAGGTTTGCAGTGAGGTAGGCTAGGAAGGACAGGTGAGGAGGAATACCATGCAGGGTGGTCCATTGGGTAAGGTGTGGACTTTGGGCCATATAGTTTAGGAGTCATCAGCATATAGGTGATAGAGTGATAGGAATCATATAGCCTTAAGTAGTAGTGCTAAAAAAAAAAAAAAAAGGAAGAAAGAAAAGAAATTACACAATCCACTCAGTTCCTGAAATGCTTAAGTGGTCAGCCTGTAGAAGCTGTTGTTGCTGGATTGGGGACCACAGGGTGTGGCTGGATATGATCCAAAAGTCCTAACTGTGGTTGGCCAGAACTAGCACAGGGAGTTGGGCTCTCATGGGGGGCACTGGACACACTGTCCTGAATTGTGGTGGCCCTGGGGCTGATACTGAGATGGGAGGATCACACAGGAACCCACTTATCTGGAAAGCCCTTGATCAACATGGGGATATAAAAGATAGATTCTGGTTTTGATGGGTGGGTACTGGTGGGAAAGGCCAGCTCCCACATCTGTCTGGTCACCCAAATCAGACCCCCATGGCTCTTCCTGATGCCTGCAACAGCCTCCTTACCCATCTCCTCCTGTGCCCCTGCATCCACCGTGCACGTGGCAGCCAGAGTCATTTTTCAAAAAATGTAAATGAGACCATGTCACCAGCCTCACTGAGCTGAAATCCTGCTAGACGCTTCCTGAGGGGCTTAAGGTAGGAGCTGGCAATAGTGTTTTCCAACCTGAGGTGGTACGAGGGACAATTTTAGGTGGGACATGGAGGACCATTTTTAATTTCAGCTGTGGATTAGAAAAATATAAGTAGTATGTCAATCATTTGTCAATATTCTTGCTTAGAAGGATACAAAAGGATAAAATTTAAATAAACATATTAGGGAAATAACAGCGTACGTGGAGCCCCATGAAGAGGGTACTGGAACGAGGCTCAGGAAATTAGGCCCCTCTTTGGTCTCATCTGGGGCTCTTTGTCCCTCCCTCCCTGCTCTAGCTACACTGGCCTTGCAGGTCCTTGAAGACGTCACATGCTCATCTGCCAGGAATGTTCTGGAATGTTCTCCCCAACCTCACCCCTGAACCACTTTCCCCTTCTCTTGCTAAGATAACCACTCTTGGATCTCCATCCAGTGTCACTATCTGGGGTGGGGGTCTCTTGTGATTGGGGGCCCTGTTGTTTATGTCTCACAGGCCCTCCACTTTCCCTTCATAGCATTTACTGCAGTTTGTGACATCTGGTTTGTGTGTCTGTGATTACATCTAAGCCCCCACTAGAATGTAAGCTTCTTGAAGTTGGACCATATCTTGCTCACCATTGTGCCCAGCGCTGAGCACAGTGCCAGACGCATACTGAGCACTCATTTGAAAGAATGAATGCCTGAACAAATGAATGAACTCAGCAACTTGACCTTGTGGCTCCTGCATCCATCCCTTGCACGTTGACACCACCCAGCTTGTGGCTGCCCCCGTGGAGTTAGGAATTGCCTTGGCACCAGCCTTTGAACGAGGGGCCTGCATTGTAGTTTTGTACCTGGCTTCACAAATTACGTAGCTGATCCTGAGCAGAGGGTCGGGGCAACTGAAAGGCAAGGACAGGCAGGGGTGGAGATGGGTGATGCCTGCTTCCGGAGCATGCTGAGAAGGAAACAGACATGGACAGGGTCGCAGACTGTCTCTCCCAGCCTGGACCCGGTCCTGGCTCTGCCAGCAGGGGTCATGGAGATCAGGTCTGGACTCTCTTTCTAGGGGTCCTGGGAGAGCCATGCAGGTGAGCTCAGGGGCTTCTGCCTCAGCTTTCTAAGGGCCTCTAGCCACCCGCCCTGTCCAGGGCTTGGCCCCTTCCTCCTGGGCTCTCCCACACAACAGTGTTTGCTCGTCCTGGATACCACAGCTTCCTCGTGCCAGACCTTTGCTATAGGAAGTTTAGGTCCAGAACGTACATTGTTTTAATTAAAAACTTTTTAAATATAGAAAGCCCAGAGACCAGCATAACAAATACCCATGTGTACTCAGCTCCTAGAATAATCAATTATTAACATTTTTGCTTCCTGTATATGTATTCCCCTCCATGCCCAAGGTCTAAGATGGCTGCTGAATGCTTCAGATATATTTTTATATAAAATAAATAGAACATCACAGATAAAGCTGAAGTCCCCTTTGTTCCTTTGCCCAATCTAATTCCTCTCCCTCTCATTCTTTCCCAGGAGCAGTTGTTATTATGAATCTCATGTGCATCCTTACGATCTATCTCTACAAGCAAAATAGAAGGTGTGTTCATGGTGGCATCATTCTTAATAGCCAAAAAGCAGAAGCAACCCAAATGTTCATCAGCTGACGAATGGATAAACAAGATGTGGTATATCCATCAATGAAATATTATTAAGCAATAAAAAGAAATTAAATGCCAATCCACGCCAACATGAATCACCTTGAAAACATTATAAGTGACAGAAACCAGACACAAAAGGCTACATATTATATGACTCCATTTACACTGAATACACAAATCCATGGAGACAGAAGGCAGATCAGTGGTTGCCAGGGAGGGAGAGAATACAAGTGGCTAATTAATGGCTTCTTTTTGGAGTGATAAAAATGTTCTGGAATTAGATAGGGATGATGGTTACAAAACTCTGAAGATATTAAAAACCACTGAATTGTATGCTTTAAAATAGTTAAAATGATGAATCATATGTACATTTTTTATTATGGGAAAAGACTCGTAACGTTAAGTTTAGCATCTGAACCATTTTAAGTGTACAGTTCAGCAGTGTTAAGTATATTGAAATTGTTGTGCAACCAATCTCTAGAACTTTTTCATCCTGCAAAACTGAAACTCTATACCTAATAATTCTGCCACCCACTCACCCTTGGCAACCACCTTTTCACTTTCTGTTTCTATGATTTTGACTGATTTAGACACTTCATATGGGTGGAATCAGACAGTATTTGTCCTTTTGTCACTGGCTTATTCCATTCAGCATAATGTTCTTGAGGTTCATCCACGTTGTAATATGTGACAAGATTTCCTTCCTTGTTTAAGGTTGCATAATATTCCAGTGTATATACAACATTCTCTTTATCTTCTCATCTGTCAATGGACATTTTTGGGATACTTCTGCCTCTTGGCTATTGCGAATAATGCTGTGTGAACACAGGTGTGCAAATATCTCTTTGAAACCCTGCTCTGAATTCTTTTGGACATATACTCAGAAATGATATTGTATCATTTGGATCATATGGTAATTCTATTTTGTTTTGTTTTTTTTTGAGACAGAGTCTTGCACTGTCGCCTAGGCTAGAGTACCATGGTCAGCCTAGCTCATAGTAACCTCAAACTCCAGGACTCAAGTGATCCTCCCGCCTCAGCCTCCCAGGTAGCTGGGACTACAGGTGCGTGCCACCACGCCCAGCTAATTTTTTCTATTTTTAGTCACTAATTGTTTTTTTTTTTTCTGGGCTTTTTTTTTGTTTGTTTGTTTTTTTAGTAGAGACAGGATCTTGCTCTTGTTCAGGCTGGTTGGTAATTCTATGTTTAATTTTTTGAGGAACCTGCATACTGTTTTCCATAGTGGCTGCACCATTTCTCATTCCCACCAACCAACCCAGTGCTCAAGTAGTTGGAACTCAGGGCATAAGGGTTCCAGTTACTCTGCCTCTTCACCAACACTTGTTATTTCCTGTTCTTCTGCTAGTGGCCATCTTAATGGGTGTGAGGGGATTATTACATGAATTTTATTTCAATAATTTTTAAAAATGTGATTTAAAAATATTTTCCTATAGATATATTACTGCAACTTATTTATTTATTTACTCATATTATATTGCTACATATAGATCTGGTTCATTTATTTTAATGGCTCAATTGTCTTTTTGTGTTTTGTTTTGTCTTTGAGACAAGGTCTTGCTCTGTTGTCCAGATTGGAGTTGCAGTAGCGTGATCACTGCAACCTCCAATTCCCAAGCTCAAGTGTGAGCCTCCCAGCTCAGCCTCCTGAGTAGCTAGGACTACAGGCACGTGCCACCATACCTGGCTAATTTTTTTAAAAAAAATTTGTAGAGGTGGAGGCTTTCTCTGTTGCTCAGGCTGATTTCAAACTCCTGGCCTCAAGCAATCGTGCAGCCTCGGCCTTGCAAAGTGCTGGGATTACAGGTCTGAGCCTCTGCACTTGGCCTCAATTGTCTTTTATTGGAAGAACATGACATTATTTATTTTTCTACTGGTGGACATTACAGTTGATCCATTTTTTTCTCTCCTAGCAGTACTTCCATGCCTTGACAATGTCTGCTATGGCACATTTGGGGAGAATTTCTCTAGGGTGATATAACTGCTGGATTGGAGGGAATACAACTTCTCAGGATATTGTCAAATTGGCCTGTAAGTGGTTGTATCAATTACACTCCCATTGGCAGCTTAAAAATTTCCACAAGTCCTTACCAACACTTGTTATTATCAGACATTTTGACTTTTACATGGCTAATGGTTGTGCAGTTTTAATTTACATTGTCATTTCCTTTATTTCTATTTTTTCTTTTCTTTTCCCTCACTTCCTCCTTTCTTCCTTTCTTCCTTCTTTCCTTTCCTTTCCTTTTGGTATTTTCTTGACTATTCTTAGAGCTTTACACTTCCATATTGATTTGGAATCAGTTTGTCTAGTTCCATGAAAAACCCTGATCAGTTTTTTATTAGAATAGTTTTGAAATTATGGATTTATTTACAGGCATATTACTATATTGAACATTTGCATCCATGAACAAATTACATATTTCCATTTATTTAGGTCTTTCTTAATTTTTTAGTGCAGTTTTAGGTTCACAGCAAAATCGAGCGGGAAGTGCAAAGTTCCCAAAGCCCCCAGCTACCGCCACACATGCACAGCCTCCCACCCACCACGTCCCTCACTTCCCACACCAGAGGGCACATCCCCCACCAGAGTGGTACGTTTGTTACAATCAACGAACTGACAATGACCCATCATTATTATCCAAAGTCCATGGTTTCCATTAGAGTTCACCCTTGGTTTTGCACATTTTGTGGATTTTGACAAATGTACAATGACATATATCCACCCTTATAGTATCATGCAATTTCAAGGCCCTCAAAATCCTCTGAGCTCTTCCTGTTCATCCCTCCCTCCAACCCACGACAACCACAAATCTTTTTACTGTCTCCATAGTTTTGTGTTTTCCAGAATGGCATATAGTTGGAATCATGCAATATGTAGCCTTTTCAGATTGGCTTCTTTCACTTAGTAATATGTATTTAGTTTCCTCCATGGCTTTTAATGACTTGATAGCCTATCTCTTTTTAGAGCTGAATAATATTCCATTGGCCGGATGTACCAAGTTTATCCAGTCACCTACCAAAGGTTATTTTTTTTTTTTTTTTTTTGACAGAGTCTTGCTCTGTCACCCCAGCTAAAGGGCAGTGGCATCGTTATAGCTCACAGCAACCTCCAACGCCTGGGCTCAAGTGATCCTCCTGCCTCAGCCTCCTGAGTAACTATAGGTGTTCGCCACCACACTTAGATAATTTTTGTTGTGTATTTTTTGTAGAGACGGGATCTTGCTCAAGCTGGTTTTGAACTCCTGGCTCAAGCAATCCTCCCGCCTCGGCCTTCCAAAGTGCTCAGATTTGAGATGTGAGCCACTATACCCAGCCCCAAAGGTTATCTTTGTTGTTTCCAAGTTTTGGCAATCATGAATAAAGCTGTTGTAATCATTCATGCATAGGTTTTTGTGTGAACATAAGTTTTTAGCTCATTTGAGTAAATACTAAAGAGCATGATTGCTGGGTTATATGGTATTTGTATTTCTTTACATTAAAAAGTGTTTTATAGTTTTCTGAGAAAATGTTTAGCAATATTTTGTTCTATATATTCCTAAGTGCCTTATAGTTTTTGTTGTAATTGGGAATATCTTTTTTTTGTTTTGAGATGGGGTCTTACTCTGTCACCTAGGTTGGAGTACAATGGTGTTAACATAGTTCACTGCTTGACCTCCCAGCTCACGGGATGGAAATGGTATCTTTTTGATTATATTTTCTTGTTTCTTGCTGCTAATCCAATATGCAATTAATAAGAATGCTATCAATTTGTGTAGGATGATCTGTATTCAGCAATCCTGCTAAATACTCATTAGTTCTAATACTTTGCATGTAGATTTTTTTATTAATACTTTCTAGGTAGAAAAGAAATCATGCATATAAGGATGGTGTTAACTCTATTTCTTAAACTTCTTATTTCTTTGTATTATTTTATTACATTAGCTAGAAATGCCAGTAAAATTGTGAATAGAGAACATTCTTATTCTTGACTTTCGTGGGAATGCTAGAGTTTCACCCTTAAATATGAATTTGGTAAATATCCTTTATTAAGTTAATGTGTTACCCTACTAATCCTAACTTTCTAAGATTTTTAAAAAATGAGTGTTTAATTTCGCCAAATGATTTTCATTTATTTACTGAAGTGATCATATACTTTTTATCTTTTAATGTATTGAAGTTCAGAATACAGGAATTGTTTCCCGATGTTAAACTATCCTTCCATTTTTGATTAAACTCTACTACATATTTGTTTCTATATTTATATATAATGTGGATTCTGATCTCTGTTTTATTATTTAGGATGTTTGTATCTATAATCATAACTAAGCTTGTTCTAGAATTTTCTTACTTTTAGTTGCCCTTGCCTGGGCTTGGTGTCAAGGTCATAGTAGTATTATGAAATGAGTTAGGCAGCTCTTTCCCTTTTTTTCCACACACGAAAACAGTTTATATAAAATCGGGTGTTATTAGGGTTCTCCAGGGAAACAGAACACAGGATTTGTTTGTTTATTTATTTATTATGAGGAACCGGCTTGTGTGATTACAGAGGTTCACAAGTCCCTCGATACGGGAGATGAGCTGGAGACCCAGGAGAGCCCGTGTGCAGTTCCAGTCTGAAGGCCTGTGGGCTCGAGACCCTAGAAGAGCCCATGTTTCGGTTCAAGTCTAAAGGCTGGACAAGACCCATGTCCCAGTTCACAAGGCCAGGCCGGAGGAGCTCCCTCTTACTTGAGGGAGGGTTGGCCTTTTGTTCTGCTCAGGCGTTCAGCCGACTGGATGAGGGCCACCCGCACTGGGGAGGGCACTCCCCTCTACTCAGTGCACGGATTCAGATGTTGCTGTCATCCAAAGACATCCTCACAGACACACCCAGAGTAACGTTTGACCAAACATCTTGGCACCCTGTGGCCCAGTCAAGTTGACACATCAAATGAATCATCACATAGTGAGAATATGTTCTTTAGAGGTCTCTGAAAAACTCACCTGTAAAACCTACCGGGGCTGTTGTCTTTTGTTCATTTATTTGTGTGGATGGGGTGGGGTGGAGGGGGTGGTTAACTTCTTTTTCATCGGGATCATTTCTTTGGAAACTTTCTGTCCTACAGGGACCCACATGGGCTCGGCTTCCTGGTTCCCTTTGTGGAAGCCTGACCTTTCACTTAGTAAAGACTGATAGGATCCAGGAGACTTAAGAGGGATGGACTGTTTTATGTGTAGAAACTACTGACTTTGGGGCCTGCACCATTTGGTGATTTTGTATTCGACATAGCTGTTATGCTGTTATTTTAGTTGACCACTAGAGGGCAGTAATGGATCAAGAATTGCCTAATTAAAAAATGTAATATATATAATATAATAAAAACAGATTTTCCCCCTTCTGCCCATAAGAACCCTGAGACTTAGAGAAGCTAAGAAACTTGTCCAACTTATGTATTCCAGTACATAGCAAATCTGGAATTTTAACCTAGGTCTGCCTGACTCCAAATTTTATTGTTTCTGGTCTAGGTACAAATACATTTTTTTCATTTATTCATTCATTTGAGAGTGGCTAAGAACTCAGTCTCTGGAGCCAGACTACCTGGATTAAACTTCTGGTTCCACCACATACCAGCTAGTACCATAAGGGCTCTGTGCCTCCGTTGCCTTATCTGGTTATGGGGATATCAGAACTTAGCTTGTAAAATTACCCAAAAATGAAATGAGATGACAAATGAAAAGTGTTTAGAACAGTGTCTGGTACTTAATAAGTATTTAATAAATTCAAGCTACTGTTATCATTAACCCAACCATTATTTATTAAGGAACTACACTATCTTAGTGCCACCGTTCTAAGGGCTGGGACAGAAGTCACACACTTGCGTACAGAAATCCCTGCCTGCTGGAGCTTGCATTGTAGGAAGGGAGATCAACAATAAACAATATAAGAAAAATGTAATATTTTTCTTAGTATAAGTATGAAGATGGCCAAAAATAGAGCCTGGCAGGAGATGGTGTGCCGACGGAAGGAGGGCTTGCCGTGTAAACGGGGCCGTCAGAGACGGCTGCACTTAGGCGAGGCAACACGCAGCAGATCCGAAGGAGGTGAGGGAGCCGGCTGTGGGCCGGCTGGGAGCACGTGGCTTTGTGGGAGCAGAGCACTGGGCAGAGCAGAGAGTGAGGGGACAGGCCCTGAGGACCATGCCTGCCCTCAAGGAATGGCAGAGACGAAGAGGCTGGGGTTGCAGAAGGGAGGGAAGGATGGGGCCAGGACTACGAAATGGGGCCAGAGGTGAGCATGGGCGGGCAGCCGATGGTGCAGGCCTTACAGCCATGGGGAGGGCGTTGGCCTTTCTGTAGGCTGGGGATCCTTGGAGGGTTCTGAGAAAAAGGGTGACCTCATGTGACTTATGTGTTCTAAGTTCCCTCTGGCTGCTGTGAGGAGAGGGGACTACAGGGGCAGGGGCGGTGGTAGGGAGCCTGGTGAGGAGCCACTGCAGTGAGGGAGACACGGGGAGGGCTTGGACTGGGGGGCAGCGGTGCTGGTGGTGAGACGTGGACACATGCCTCTGAGACATCGGCTGAAGATGCCGACCACACAGGGAGGCCGGCAGATTACAGGACTCTGGTCTGTGCTCCTCCCTCAGCACCTCAAGTGCTGGCCTCGTCCCAGGGAGCCTGCGGCAGCTTCTTTTCTGGCCACCTGCATATCCTCATGCGGGGCCTCCCAGGAGGCTCCCACCCAGGAGCATTGTCCTGGGTGCCCAAGGTGGTGTGGGAGACACCCATTCCTCCTCCCCGCTCTTCAGTGCACAGGGCCAGGCACTTCAGGTCACCGTTAGTCACAGAAACAGGAACAAGCCTGGAAATCCCCTAACCTGGTCACTCATTAACCCAGTCCTGGGTGAGGGACACATGGACAGGCCTTGTTTCCTCCCCAGAGCTGGTGATGGTTAGTCTAGGGAAGGCACTGTAAAAGAAAATAAAAATATCAGAACACGCCCCCCTTATGCAAAAGGGAAGGTGAAGGCCTCGGGCTCTAGGACCGTGAAGGACTGGCAGGGCTGGCCCCACAGATCACTCATAAGGGAATTCCTTGCTGGCCTCCCACATGCAAGGACATGCAAATCCTGACTTTAGGTCTGCAGGGTACGTCTAGCTTCTAAAACTGACATCTGTGTGATTCCGCACTAATAATGTTTATCTTCACAGGTGCAGAGCAGAGACAAGACAGAATCAAACATTCTTCCACCGACCCAGGGACATCCATATAATTGATGCTTCCTTCACTTGTTTTTCTCTTCTAACGTTCACTTTATTGTATGTAAAATGTAGGTTTCCTGGGTCTCATGAGAGTATAACCATTTTCTCTCACTACCCACCCACCTCTGCCTTTTTTTCTCTATGCTTTATCTCCCTGTAAATGCTGAAGCTCCCAAATTCCCCTTTGGAAAAACAGCCACGGATTTGTCTGTGGTTTGTGATTTTCCCAGGTGCGTCCTCAATTTTTGCTTAATAAACCTCTGTTGATTGGGACTTTGCCTCATTATTTTGGGTTGTCAGCACCGAGGGCTTCCCCTGCTGCGTCTATCTCGATTAGTCAAGTTGGCTCTGGGTGGGGCTGTCTGAATGAGGGGGAGGGGGCAGGAATCTATTAGCAATGTCTGCCACCGGATACGATCAGGAGTGGCTTCTCACGGGCCAGATATTTGTCATTCTTAATCTATCTGCAAATACCTACTGGGCACTGTGCGGGTGGGTCAGTCAGCCAGCTTGCTGGCATTCACAGGTTTAGCGAGAAGCTTTCAGTCCTAAATCAAACAGGAAGAGCCCAAGCGCCAACACCTGGCCCTGTCTCATGCCTCCCACCAGCTATATGACGAGGTCCTCTCAGCAGTCCTTTGGGGCAGAGATTCAACCGCACGAACAGAATTGGAGGCTCTAGTGAGGGCATGGTTACCTCCACAGCCCCACAGCTGTCGTCCTTAGTGGGCAGGTGACCTCAATTAACTGGGAGGGTTGTGATTTTTTTTCTTTTTTTAGCAGGAACATATCTTTCGACCTTAGGAAGATGAAGAATTAATTAACCTCTGATACCTACCTGAGATGGAACTTTCTTCCTTAGAGGGTGTCTGATGTGGGTATATAACTTAATCTCAGGAAGATTTAGAATTAAGTGTAGCATGCAAAACCAAGAATTAAAACCTTAGTATTAATATTTCTGTTTAAAGAAGAAATCTAGATACATTTAGCTTTTTATATAAATAGACTTTTAAGAGAACTTAAGTTTCCTCATATTTATAAATTAGATTTATTTGATTTATAAGAATGATTTAAATCTTCTGAAAGGTTTTTTAAATATCAGATAACTAAAGTACTGAAAAGAAAATCAGATCTATCAGCTATGAATGCACTTTAAAATGTTTGGAGATATGAGTTTGTAAAAGGCTCCTTAGAAGCATTTGCTAAAATTGGCTAGATTTTCAAACAAGATTTGTAAGCTGAATTTGAAAGGTTAAGAAAGAACTAGTGTTTTGAATTAGCAACTTTATAAACTAATTGTTTACTCCAAAAATAAACTTCTAGTCTTTTCTGTGACCAAAAACCATCCTCAGGAATCAACCCAACTGTTCATCAAAGGTGAATGAATAAACAAATTGTGCTCTATGTGTACAATGGAATATTACTCAGCAATGAAAAGAAACAACTCATTCACAAAACTTGATGAATTTCTAAAGCATTATGCTAAGCAAAGGAGGCCAGACTCAAAACATTCCCTACTGTATGATTCCATTTATATGAAAATTCTGAAAAAGAGAAAATTATGCTGTTCTCCAGGGTCTAAAGTTGGAAGAGGTGTTTGCTGCAAAGGAGTCCAAGGGAATTTTGGGATGATGGAAATGTTTATATCACAATTATGATGGTGGTTACCTGTGTATATTGGCAAGACTCATCGAATTGTACATTTAAAATTGGTGAATTTGATTTGACGTAAATTATGCATCAGTAATGCAGAATTTAAAAAATAATACTATCTTCTGGGTTACCCAAACCCTCCAAATTCCACATGAGGAATGAAGCAGGATCATTTCCTGAGAATGATGCGGGAAGGGGGTGGGGCTGTGAGGAGGGAGGCCAGGTAATGGCGCAGGCCTCGTGGAAACCGGCAGAGCCAGCCTGGGCAGGAGCACGGTGGGTCCCCCACTTGAGGATCTGATTATGGACAAGTCAAACCAAGTCACCTGGATTAGGTGACTCTTTTCCAGCAGGTGTAGAACAGGTGTCAGGTTTTGCCTTGTGTTTTAATGATTAATATCTATTGCTGTGTAACAGTTACCATAAGCTTAGCGCTCTCAACAACGCATATTTGTTATTTTACAGTTTCCGTGGACCAGGAGTCCTGGCGTGGCCTAGCTGGGTCCTCTGCTCAGTGTTGCCCAAGGCTACCATCAAGGCTCCACTGGGGAGTATCCGCTTTCAGACTTATTCAAGTTGTTGGTAGGATTTGTTTCCTTGTGCTATGTGACCGGGCCCTGGCTTTGGGGCTTGGCCATTTGCTGGCTGCCACCCACGGTGGCACCCTAGAGGCCACCTGCATTCCTAGCCACGTGGGCTCCTCCAACATGGCTGCTCACGTCATCAAGCCAGCAGGGGAGTCTCTCCCTCCAGCCTGCTAACAGTCACACACAAGGTGAGGCAGTCACGGGAGGGCATCCCATCAGCCATATGGCGTAGCTGAATCACAGGGTGACATCCCTCACGTTGCCATGTTCCATTGGTTAGAAGCAAGTCATGGGTTCCGCCCACACTCAAGTGGAGACGATTATATAAGACATGGACACGAGGGGGCAGGAGTCACAGGGGCCACTCTAGTCACAGGGGCCACACCTGGGCAGTGGTCAATGGGGCCAGTCTGTCCCCACACCTGGGCAGGGGTCACGGGGGCCACTCTAGAGTCTGTCCCCACACCAGGTGATGCGATAAGGAGTGGGGTTGTTTGCAAGGGGTGAGACAGAGATGAGGTCCAGGAGCCCTTGGCTAGGTAAGGAGGGAAGTGGAGCCAGGAATGGCTGCCAAGGGGGTGGTGGGGCCAGTGGTTTGGAAAATCTTGCTGTGGGAATACTGAGCCGAAGAGCGCCAAGGAGGGACGTGATAGCTGAAATCGGGATTTCTGAAAAGAGCGGTTTTTGGCGATGGTGGGTTCTGTGGAAGGGGGCGCTGGAGGGGCGTGAAGGAGGTCACTGGAATTGGGGGCCCAGTGCCCCTGCCAACCCTTGCCCCTCCCCATCTATTCTACCCACAGAACACAGAGTCTCCTCTGCTCTGGACCCTCCAATGCCTTCCTGCCTCACTTGGAGAAAGTCTAAATATCCTCCCATGACCTACTCCCCCCACCTCTGACTATATCTCCTGCCTCTCCCCCCTGCAGTCTACACTGCAGCTACACTAGCCTCCGGGGCTGGGCCCCTGCTGCCTGCCCCCTGCCTGGACACCCTCCCCTCAGATAGCCTCACAGCCGCTCCCTCCCTATAGCTTCTGTCCCTGCTGCTCCATTTGCCATCTTGGTCCATCTTACATAAAACATCACCTCTCCCCATCACTCTCTGTCCCCTTATCTACTTTCATCAATGAACACTCCGCATATACATTTGTCTAGGGGTTTGTCCTCTGTCTCCCCAACAAGCATGTCGGCTCCACAAACCTGACGTTCTGGTTTAGTCACTGCTGTACCCAGCACTCAGAAGAGCACCTGGCACTGAGCCGGCGCCCCGCAAATATTGTTGAACAAGGGTAGCCAGAGCTGGTCTCTGAGTTCCGAATTGTTGGTAAGTTGATACTGATGGGTCTGAGGCCAAAGCCTGGTGATACGAGCTAGGAGCTGGTGTGGGGACCTCGGTACCCTCCCTCCTTTGTGTGGAAGGGGTGGACCCAGAAGATACAGCGTTTAGTAGGCTGTAGAACTTGGCAGTTAAGAGCTCTGCCACTTAATAGCTGTGTTACCTTGGACAAGTTACTTAATCTCTCTGAGCCTCTGTTTCCTCTTCTGCAAAATAGAAATGAAACCTAAATCATGGAGTTGTACAGATAAGCTCAGACCCTGTGTGCCAAGCACTTGGTACAGTTCCTGCATATGGTGAATGCCCAGTAATTGTCGGGTAACATTACGTTATTTCTCTGTGACTGTTTACAATCGCACTGTGCACTATGGTCCAAACAAGCTTTGCCATTGACTATTTCTTCTGATCGAGGGAAGATCCTTTTACTTAAAATGAGATTCAGTTTCCTCATCTGCATAATGGAGATAATAATTCCTGCCCTGGCTCCCTTAACAGAATTGTTGAAGGGTGTAAGTGAGGTAACACATGTGAAAGCACTTTGAAATGTTATGTGCTGTATCATATAAGGCATTTATACTTTTTGTTCTTGCTGACTGGTTCCTTTTAGGGTTGCTGGAGTTGCAGGCAGCGGGTGGTTTGTTAGTTTTCAGAGGATCCAACAGAATACTTGGGAGCCTGGGGTGGGGTGTTGCCACACTGGACTTCCTGGAGCAGAGCAGAGTAATCCAGATTTTGCCCATAAGTCTGGGCCAAGCTTGGGCTTCAAATGGCCCTTGGGATCATGGCCGCATGGGTCAGCCAGCCAGCTTTCTGAGACTCACGGGCTGAACAACAGTCTTGCTCCTTTTTACTCCTGTACGCAGCAAAAAGAAATGGTCCGCAGATCCTAGTTCTGTCTTTGGAGATCCAACCCCTGCCCTGTTCTCACCTGCCACTATCAAGTAATTAACAAGGGAGTGTCTCTGCAGCCCTCTCGGTGAGAGCTTCAATTTTCACAAACAAAACCCACTGCTCTGTGAGGTCGTGGCCTTGCACCAGAGCTCCAGGGCTGCTTGTGTCTTGGGCAGCGGGAAAGGAAAGAAAGCAGTGACAGCTATCTGGGTTGGGGAAGGCGTGTGCCTCAGCCAGTACCCACCAGATGGGTGGGAGGCAGAATGGAGAAAGAAGCCCTTCAGCACGCCACGTGGCACAGAGTCTCTCCCGGTGATGCCGATGCTGACCATCAGGCAACCTGGGGCCCACTGGCCATTGTGGTGTGAGAAACTTTCCAGTCTTACACTGTGTTTTCTGCCCGGGGGAGCTGGGGGGTGGTTCTCTGTTCTCTGGGGTGGTGGGCCCAGTGCAGATACTGCTCCAGGGGAGGTAACCCACCTCCCCTGTGGGATCAGAGAGTGGCAGGAGGTGCCCCCAAAACCTGGTTCCTCAAACTCAAAGTCAACACTCAACACACACGCGCACATACACACACACACACACACACACACACACACACACACACGGGCCAGCCAGCAGTTTCCGATGTCCCTGATATGGCTCATTCCTCTCACCCTCAAAGGCTGGGAGGTCAGGGTGAGGTGACAGAGACTATCTGGCAATATCCACTCCCACTTATTTCAGAGAACAGGCTAGAATGCATTTCCTAGACTCCTTTGCAGTTCCATGTGGCCAACTAAGTTCTCACCAGTGGAACGTGGATGGGGGCAGATGTGCGACCTTTGGGCCTATGCCTTAAGACCGTGCATGCCTCCCCCAAGCTCTCCTCCCCTTCCTGCTGGCTGGAACTTGCAGGGACCTGGCTTCAACCACGCAGGCACAACAGTGGGAATGGTGGGGAATCCCAATGGAAGGAATCCAGGTCCCAGTACGTCTGCACTGAGCAGGACTTCCGGCTGACCTGGAATACTCACCAGGCAGTTACATGACAGAAAAGTAAACTTCTATCTTCTGAATCCACTGAAGCATTGCTGGGCCTCTTTGTTACAGCAGCCACGCCTTACCCTTACCAAGCACAGGGGAGAAGAGTATGGCAGAGAGGAAGGCTTCCCGGGCTGGCGTAGCTGTCCAGCCCACCAGGCCTGTATGGCCTGCCACTGAACATCACTGGGATCACATTCCGAGGGGAGGCCCGGGAAGGAAGCAGTGCACTGCGTTGGTTAAGACTGACTCAGACCAGCCTAGGTTTTAATTTTGGCTAGAACGTTTATTAATGTTGTGTATTTGGGGCACTTTCACTAACAAACTGAGTCTCAATTTCCTCTTCTGTAAGATGGGATAATAATAGTAGCTACTCACAGGGCTACATGAGAATTATATGAGATAACATTGATCAAGAGCTCAAAAATGTTTATTGTTACTAATGGGACCAGCTGATGTCTATATCTGATTTTTCCTACCCTCTTTCCCCAGGAAGGAGGGAAAGAAACTAATGTCTTGACTTTTTCACGAAGCCATACATATTCACTGTCTCTTAAATTACAAGTTCCTAAGGCCTTCAGCACACCTAATGTTTCTCAGTCATCTGCTATGGACGAGAGACTAGGAGGGGGCCAGGGGACAGAGATGCTCTTGTGGAAATTAATTTTCTGCTTTGCTCCTCGGAGAGCATTAGCTCTTTCCAGGCTCACAAGCTGGAGTCCGGTCCCCCTACTGAATGGAAATCTATCTTGACTAGGAAGGAAACTCTGATTCTGCTTCACACCTTCTTGTGAGGTGCCCGGGCCCCATGCCAGACAAGTTAAATCACAATCTCAGGGCCTGGGCACTGATATCTAGGTGTTTTCAATGAGTAGGTAGAGTCCAAACACTGCCCCTCCCCAGTCATCCCACACCACCCTAAGTGCGAGTTTCTTTTTTTTTTTGAGACATAGTCTCACTCTTTTGCCCGGGCTAGAGTGCCGTGGCGTCATCCTAGCTCACAGCAACCTCAAACTCCTG